>NW_027435923.1:1105279-1472039 GCF_964199755.1 Larus michahellis
ACACTGGGGCTTCTTCTCAGTGTCTCTGACATAGGGTTTCACTGTCCCGGGAAAGTCTCTGCTAACACCGTGCAGAGCGCTGTGCCCAATATACAGAAACGTCTTGCGGTATCTCCTACAGGGAAAGTGCCAGGAGGAATTGTGGAGCTTGTTCTCAGTGTCTCTGAGAATTGCTCTGATTATCTGTGTGACCTCTTTGCTAAGACTCTCCAGAGAGCCGTCCTCAAAACAAACACACATCTTGACATATCTCCCACATTGATCGCAGTGTCTCCAGAAACGGCATTCAAGGAGCCAGGACCTTTTCTCCCTACACTGTCCATTGAGTTGTCCTCAAAACCAATATACATCCTGCTATATCTCCCACATGGAAAGTGCCAGGAGGGAAAAGTGAGGATTATGCTTAGACTTTCTCGGAACTGCTTCAAATCAACTAGATATCTTTGTGCTGTAAATCTCCCAACAGCCAAACGCAAAAGCAGCAAACATCTCGCTGTATGTCCCACATCCAAAGTGCCAAGAGAGAGCTTGCTCTCCCTGTCTTTGAGTACTGTTTTCACTGTCCCGGTTACCTCTTTGCTAACATTCTCTTCAGAGCTGCAGTGAAACCAGGAACCACGTGGAGAAGGCACCCACACTGAAGATGCCTGGAAGGAACGTTGGGGCTTCTTCTCAGTGTCTCTGACATAGGGTTTCACTGTCCCGGGAAAGTCTCTGCTAACACCCTGCAGAGCGCTGTGCCCAATATACAGAAACGTCTTGCGGTATCTCCTACAGGGAAAGTGCCAGGAGGAATTGTGGAGCTTGTTCTCAGTGTCTCTGAGAATGGCTCTGATTATCTGTGTGACATCTTTGCTAAGACTCTCCAGAGAGCCGTCCTCAAAACCAACACACATCTTGACATATCTTTCACATTGATCGCAGTGTCTCCAGGAACGGCATTCAAGGAGCCAGGAATTTTTCTGCCCACACTCTCCGGGGAGAGTTCCTTAAAACCAATATACATCCTGCTATATCTCCCACATGGAAAATGCCAGGAGGGAGAAGTGGGGATTATGTTTAGTCTTTCTCAGAACTGCTTCAAATCAACTAGATATCTTTGTGCTGTAAATCTCCCAACAGCCAAACGCAAAAGCAGCAAACATCTCGCTGTATGTCCCACATCCAAAGTGCCAAGAGAGTAATGTAGAGCTTGCTCTCCCTGTCTTTGAGTACTGTTTTCACTGTCCCGGTTACCTCTTTGCTAACATTCTCTTCAGAGCTGCAGTGAAACCAGGAACCACGTGGAGAAGGCACCCACACTAAAAGTGCCTGGAAGGAACGTTGGGGCTTCTTCTCACTGTCTCTGACATAGGGTTTCACTGTCCCGGGAAAGTCTCTGCTAACACCCTGCAGAGCGCTGTGCCCAATATACAGAAACGTCTTGCGGTATCTCCTACAGGGAAAGTGCCAGGAGGGAATTGCGGAGCTTGTTCTCAGTGTCTCTGAGAATTGCTCTGATTATCCGTGTGACCTCTTTGCTAAGACTCTCCAGAGAGCCGTCCTCAAAACCAACACACATGTTGACATATCTCCCACATTGATCGCAGTGTCTCCAGGAACGGCATTCAAGGAGCCAGGAATTTTTCTGCCCACACTGTCCATAGAGTTGTCCTCAAAACCAATATACATCCTACTATATCTCCCACATGGAAAGTGCCAGGAGGGAAAAGTGCGGATTATGCTTAGACTTTCTCAGAACTGCTTCAAATCAACTAGATATCTTTGTGCTGTAAATCTCCCAACAGCCAAACGCAAAAGCAGCAAACATCTCGCTGTATGTCCCACATCCAAAGTGCCAAGAGAGTAATGTAGAGCTTGCTCTCCCTGTCTTTGAGTACTGTTTTCACTGTCCCAGTTACCTCTTTGCTAACATTCTCTTCAGAGCTGCAGTGAAACCAGGAACCATGTGGAGAAGGCACCCACACTGAAGATGCCTGGAAGGAACGTTGGGGCTTCTTCTCAGTGTCTCTGACATAGGGTTTCACTGTCCCGGGAAAGTCTCTGCTAACACCCTGCAGAGCGCTGTGCCCAATATACAGAAACAACTTGCGGTATCTCCTACAGGGAAAGTGCCAGGAGGGAATTGTCGATCTTGTTCTCAGTGTCTCTGAGAATTGCTCTGATTATCCCTGTGACCTCTTTGCTAAGACTCTCCAGAGAGCCGTCCTCAAAACAAACACACATCTTGACATATCTCCCACATTGATCGCAGTGTCTCCAGGAACGGCATTCAAGGAGCCAGGACCTTTTCTCCCTACACTGTCCATTGAGTTGTCCTCAAAACCAATATACATCCTGCTATATCTCCCACATGGAAAGTGCCAGGAGGGAAAAGTGGGGATTATGTTTAGACTTTCTCGGAACTGCTTCAAATCAACGAGATATCTTTGTGCTGTAAATCTCCCAACAGCCAAACGCAAAAGCAGCAAACATCTCGCTGTATGTCCCACATCCAAAGTGCCAAGAGAGTAATGTAGAGCTTGCTCACCCTGTCTTTGAGTACTGTTTTCACTGTCCCGGTTACCTCTTTGCTAACATTCTCTTCAGAGCTGCAGTGAAACCAGGAACCATGTGGAGAAGGCACCCACACTGAAAATGCCTGGAAGGAACGTTGGGGCTTCTTCTCAGTGTCTCTGACATAGGGTTTAACTGTCCCGGGAAAGTCTCTGCTAACACCCTGCAGAGCGCTGTGCCCAATATACAGAAACGTCTTGCGGTATCTCCTACAGGGAAAGTGCCAGGAGGGAATTGTGGAGCTTGTTCTCAGTGTCTCTGAGAATTGCTCTGATTATCTGTGTGACCTCTTTGCTAAGACTCTCCAGAGAGCCGTCCTCAAAACAAACACACATCTTGACATATCTCCCACATTGATCGCAGTGTCTCCAGAAACGGCATTCAAGGAGCCAGGACCTTTTCTCCCTACACTGTCCATTGAGTTGTCCTCAAAACCAATATACATCCTGCTATATCTCCCACATGGAAAGTGCCAGGAGGGAAAAGTGAGGATTATGCTTAGACTTTCTCGGAACTGCTTCAAATCAACTAGATACCTTTGTGCTGTAAATCTCCCAACAGCCAAACGCAAAAGCAGCAAACATCTCGCTGTATGTCCCACATTGAAAGTGCCAAGAGAGTAATGTAGAGCTTGCTCACCCTGTCTTTGAGTACTGTTTTCACTGTCCCGGTTACCTCTTTGCTAACATTCTCTTCAGAGCTGCAGTGAAACCAGGAACCATGTGGAGAAGGCACCCACACTGAAAATGACTGGAAGGAACATTGGGGCTTCTTCTCAGTGTCTCTGACATAGGGTTTCACTGTCCCGGGAAAGTCTCTGCTAACACCGTGCAGAGCGCTGTGCCCAATATACAGAAACGTCTTGCGGTATCTCCTACAGGGAAAGTGCCAGGAGGAATTGTGGAGCTTGTTCTCAGTGTCTCTGAGAATTGTTCTGATTATCTGTGTGACCTCTTTGCTAAGACTCTCCAGAGAGCCGTCCTCAAAACAAACACACATCTTGACATATCTCCCACATTGATCGCAGTGTCTCCAGAAACGGCATTCAAGGAGCCAGGACCTTTTCTCCCTACACTGTCCATTGAGTTGTCCTCAAAACCAATATACATCCTGCTATATCTCCCACATGGAAAGTGCCAGGAGGGAAAAGTGAGGATTATGCTTAGACTTTCTCAGAACTGCTTCAAATCAACTAGATATCTTTGTGCTGTAAATCTCCCAACAGCCAAACGCAAAAGCAGCAAACATCTCGCTGTATGTCCCACATCCAAAGTGCCAAGAGAGTAATGTAGAGCTTGCTCTCCCTGACTTTGAGTACTGTTTTCAATGTCCCGGTTACCTCTTTGCTAACATACTCTTCAGAGCTGCAGTGAAACCAGGAACCATGTGGAGAAGGCACCCACACTGAAAATGACTGGAAGGAACATTGGGGCTTCTTCTCAGTGTCTCTGACATAGGGTTTCACTGTCCCGGGAAAGTCTCTGCTAACACCCTGCAGAGCGCTGTGCCCAATATACAGAAACGTCTTGCGGTATCTCCTACAGGGAAAGTGCCAGGAGGAATTGTGGAGCTTGGTCTCAGTGTCTCTGAGAATTGCTCTGATTATCCCTGTGACCTCTTTGCTAAGACTCTCCAGAGAGCCGTCCTCAAAACCAACACACATCTTGACATATCTTTCATGTTGATCGCAGTGTCTCCAGGAACGGCATTCAAGGAGCCAGGAATTTTTCTGCCCACACTCTCCGGGGAGAGTTCCTTAAAGCCAATATACATCCTGCTATATCTCCCACATGGAAAATGCCAGGAGGGAGAAGTGGGGATTATGTTTAGACTTTCTCGGAACTGCTTCAAATCAACTAGATATCTTTGTGCTGTAAATCTCCCAACAGCCAAACGCAAAAGCAGCAAACATCTCGCTGTATGTCCCACATCCAAAGTGCCAAGAGAGTAATGTAGAGCCTGCTCTCCCTGACTTTGAGTACTGTTTTCACTGTCCCGGTTACCTCTTTGCTAACATTCTCTTCAGAGCTGCAGTGAAACCAGGAACCATGTGGAGAAGGCACCCACACTGAAAATGACTGGAAGGAACATTGGGGCTTCTTCTCAGTGTCTCTGACATAGGGTTTCACTGTCCCGGGAAAGTCTCTGCTAACACCGTGCAGAGCGCTGTGCCCAATATACAGAAACGTCTTGCGGTATCTCCTACAGGGAAAGTGCCAGGAGGAATTGTGGAGCTTGTTCTCAGTGTCTCTGAGAATTGCTCTGATTATCTGTGTGACCTCTTTGCTAAGACTCTCCAGAGAGCCGTCCTCAAAACAAACACACATCTTGACATATCTCCCACATTGATCGCAGTGTCTCCAGAAACGGCATTCAAGGAGCCAGGACCTTTTCTCCCTACACTGTCCATTGAGTTGTCCTCAAAACCAATATACATCCTGCTATATCTCCCACATGGAAAGTGCCAGGAGGGAAAAGTGAGGATTATGCTTAGACTTTCTCGGAACTGCTTCAAATCAACTAGATATCTTTGTGCTGTAAATCTCCCAACAGCCAAACGCAAAAGCAGCAAACATCTCGCTGTATGTCCCACATCCAAAGTGCCAAGAGAGAGCTTGCTCTCCCTGTCTTTGAGTACTGTTTTCACTGTCCCGGTTACCTCTTTGCTAACATTCTCTTCAGAGCCGCAGTGAAACCAGGAACCACGTGGAGAAAGCACCCACACTGAAAGTGCCTGGAGGGAACATTGGGGCTTCTTCTCAGTGTCTCTGACATAGGGTTTCACTGTCCCGGGAAAGTCTCTGCTAACACCGTGCAGAGCGCTGTGCCCAATATACAGAAACGTCTTGCGGTATCTCCTACAGGGAAAGTGCCAGGAGGGAATTGCGGAGCTTGTTCTCAGTGTCTCTGAGAATTGCTCTGATTATCTGTGTGACCTCTTTGCTAAGACTCTCCAGAGAGCCGTCCTCAAAACAAACACACATCTTGACATATCTCCCACATTGATCGCAGTGTCTCCAGAAACGGCATTCAAGGAGCCAGGACCTTTTCTCCCTACACTGTCCATTGAGTTGTCCTCAAAACCAATATACATCCTGCTATATCTCCCACATGGAAAGTGCCAGGAGGGAGAAGTGGGGATTATGTTTAGACTTTCTCGGAACTGCTTCAAATCAACTAGATATCTTTGTGCTGTAAATCTCCCAACAGCCAAACGCAAAAGCAGCAAACATCTCGCTGTATGTCCCACATCCAAAGTGCCAAGAGAGAGCTTGCTCTCCCTGTCTTTGAGTACTGTTTTCACTGTCCCGGTTACCTCTTTGCTAACATTCTCTTCAGAGCTGCAGTGAAACCAGGAACCACGTGGAGAAGGCACCCACACTGAAGATGCCTGGAAGGAACGTTGGGGCTTCTTCTCAGTGTCTCTGACATAGGGTTTCACTGTCCCGGGAAAGTCTCTGCTAACACCCTGCAGAGCGCTGTGCCCAATATACAGAAACATCTTGCGGTATCTCCTACAGGGAAAGTGCCAGGAGGGAATTGTGGAGCTTGTTCTCAGTGTCTCTGAGAATTGCTCTGATTATCCGTGTGACCTCTTTGCTAAGACTCTCCAGAGAGCCGTCCTCAAAACCAACACACATCTTGACATATCTCCCACATTGATCGCAGTGTCTCCAGGAACGGCATTCAAGGAGCCAGGAACTTTTCTCCCTACACTGTCCATTGAGTTGTCCTCAAAACCAATATACATCCTGCTATATCTCCCACATGGAAAGTGCCAGGAGGGAAAAGTGGGGATTATGCTTAGACTTTCTCGGAACTGCTTCAAATCAACTAGATATCTTTGTGCTGTAAATCTCCCAACAGCCAAACGCAAAAGCAGCAAACATCTCGCTGTATGTCCCACATTGAAAGTGCCAAGAGAGTAATGTAGAGCTTGCTCACCCTGTCTTTGAGTACTGTTTTCACTGTCCCGGTTACCTCTTTGCTAACATTCTCTTCAGAGCTGCAGTGAAACCAGGAACCATGTGGAGAAGGCACCCACACTGAAAATGCCTGGAAGGAACGGTGGGGCTTCTTCTCAGTGTCTCTGACATAGGGTTTAACTGTCCCGGGAAAGTCTCTGCTAACACCCTGCAGAGCGCTGTGCCCAATATACAGAAACGTCTTGCGGTATCTCCTACAGGGAAAGTGCCAGGAGGAATTGTGGAGCTTGTTCTCAGTGTCTCTGAGAATTGCTCTGATTATCTGTGTGACCTCTTTGCTAAGACTCTCCAGAGAGCCGTCCTCAAAACAAACACACATCTTGACATATCTCCCACATTGATCGCAGTGTCTCCAGGAACGGCATTCAAGGAGCCAGGAATTTTTCTGCCCACACTCTCCGGGGAGAGTTCCTTAAAACCAATATACATCCTGCTATATCTCCCACATGGAAAATGCCAGGAGGGAGAAGTGGGGATTATGTTTAGTCTTTCTCAGAACTGCTTCAAATCAACTAGATATCTTTGTGCTGTAAATCTCCCAACAGCCAAACGCAAAAGCAGCAAACATCTCGCTGTATGTCCCACATCCAAAGTGCCAAGAGAGTAATGTAGAGCTTGCTCTCCCTGTCTTTGAGTACTGTTTTCACTGTCCCGGTTACCTCTTTGCTAACATTCTCTTCAGAGCTGCAGTGAAACCAGGAACCACGTGGAGAAGGCACCCACACTGAAGATGCCTGGAAGGAACGTTGGGGCTTCTTCTCAGTGTCTCTGACATAGGGTTTCACTGTCCCGGGAAAGTCTCTGCTAACACCCTGCAGAGCGCTGTGCCCAATATACAGAAACGTCTTGCGGTATCTCCTACAGGGAAAGTGCCAGGAGGAATTGTGGAGCTTGTTCTCAGTGTCTCTGAGAATGGCTCTGATTATCTGTGTGACATCTTTGCTAAGACTCTCCAGAGAGCCGTCCTCAAAACCAACACACATCTTGACATATCTTTCACATTGATCGCAGTGTCTCCAGGAACGGCATTCAAGGAGCCAGGAATTTTTCTGCCCACACTCTCCGGGGAGAGTTCCTTAAAACCAATATACATCCTGCTATATCTCCCACATGGAAAATGCCAGGAGGGAGAAGTGGGGATTATGTTTAGTCTTTCTCAGAACTGCTTCAAATCAACTAGATATCTTTGTGCTGTAAATCTCCCAACAGCCAAACGCAAAAGCAGCAAACATCTCGCTGTATGTCCCACATCCAAAGTGCCAAGAGAGTAATGTAGAGCTTGCTCTCCCTGTCTTTGAGTACTGTTTTCACTGTCCCGGTTACCTCTTTGCTAACATTCTCTTCAGAGCTGCAGTGAAACCAGGAACCACGTGGAGAAGGCACCCACACTAAAAGTGCCTGGAAGGAACGTTGGGGCTTCTTCTCACTGTCTCTGACATAGGGTTTCACTGTCCCGGGAAAGTCTCTGCTAACACCCTGCAGAGCGCTGTGCCCAATATACAGAAACGTCTTGCGGTATCTCCTACAGGGAAAGTGCCAGGAGGGAATTGCGGAGCTTGTTCTCAGTGTCTCTGAGAATTGCTCTGATTATCCGTGTGACCTCTTTGCTAAGACTCTCCAGAGAGCCGTCCTCAAAACCAACACACATGTTGACATATCTCCCACATTGATCGCAGTGTCTCCAGGAACGGCATTCAAGGAGCCAGGAATTTTTCTGCCCACACTGTCCATAGAGTTGTCCTCAAAACCAATATACATCCTACTATATCTCCCACATGGAAAGTGCCAGGAGGGAAAAGTGCGGATTATGCTTAGACTTTCTCAGAACTGCTTCAAATCAACTAGATATCTTTGTGCTGTAAATCTCCCAACAGCCAAACGCAAAAGCAGCAAACATCTCGCTGTATGTCCCACATCCAAAGTGCCAAGAGAGTAATGTAGAGCTTGCTCTCCCTGTCTTTGAGTACTGTTTTCACTGTCCCAGTTACCTCTTTGCTAACATTCTCTTCAGAGCTGCAGTGAAACCAGGAACCATGTGGAGAAGGCACCCACACTGAAGATGCCTGGAAGGAACGTTGGGGCTTCTTCTCAGTGTCTCTGACATAGGGTTTCACTGTCCCGGGAAAGTCTCTGCTAACACCCTGCAGAGCGCTGTGCCCAATATACAGAAACAACTTGCGGTATCTCCTACAGGGAAAGTGCCAGGAGGGAATTGTCGATCTTGTTCTCAGTGTCTCTGAGAATTGCTCTGATTATCCCTGTGACCTCTTTGCTAAGACTCTCCAGAGAGCCGTCCTCAAAACAAACACACATCTTGACATATCTCCCACATTGATCGCAGTGTCTCCAGGAACGGCATTCAAGGAGCCAGGACCTTTTCTCCCTACACTGTCCATTGAGTTGTCCTCAAAACCAATATACATCCTGCTATATCTCCCACATGGAAAGTGCCAGGAGGGAAAAGTGGGGATTATGTTTAGACTTTCTCGGAACTGCTTCAAATCAACGAGATATCTTTGTGCTGTAAATCTCCCAACAGCCAAACGCAAAAGCAGCAAACATCTCGCTGTATGTCCCACATCCAAAGTGCCAAGAGAGAGCTTGCTCTCCCTGTCTTTGAGTACTGTTTTCACTGTCCCGGTTACCTCTTTGCTAACATTCTCTTCAGAGCTGCAGTGAAACCAGGAACCACGTGGAGAAGGCACCCACACTGAAGATGCCTGGAAGGAACGTTGGGGCTTCTTCTCAGTGTCTCTGACATAGGGTTTCACTGTCCCGGGAAAGTCTCTGCTAACACCCTGCAGAGCGCTGTGCCCAATATACAGAAACGTCTTGCGGTATCTCCTACAGGGAAAGTGCCAGGAGGAATTGTGGAGCTTGTTCTCAGTGTCTCTGAGAATTGCTCTGATTATCTGTGTGACATCTTTGCTAAGACTCTCCAGAGAGCCGTCCTCAAAACCAACACACATCTTGACATATCTTTCACATTGATCGCAGTGTCTCCAGGAACGGCATTCAAGGAGCCAGGAATTTTTCTGCCCACACTCTCCGGGGAGAGTTCCTTAAAACCAATATACATCCTGCTATATCTCCCACATGGAAAATGCCAGGAGGGAGAAGTGGGGATTATGTTTAGTCTTTCTCAGAACTGCTTCAAATCAACTAGATATCTTTGTGCTGTAAATCTCCCAACAGCCAAACGCAAAAGCAGCAAACATCTCGCTGTATGTCCCACATCCAAAGTGCCAAGAGAGTAATGTAGAGCTTGCTCTCCCTGTCTTTGAGTACTGTTTTCACTGTCCCGGTTACCTCTTTGCTAACATTCTCTTCAGAGCTGCAGTGAAACCAGGAACCACGTGGAGAAGGCACCCACACTAAAAGTGCCTGGAAGGAACGTTGGGGCTTCTTCTCAGTGTCTCTGACATAGGGTTTCACTGTCCCGGGAAAGTCTCTGCTAACACCCTGCAGAGCGCTGTGCCCAATATACAGAAACGTCTTGCGGTATCTCCTACAGGGAAAGTGCCAGGAGGGAATTGCGGAGCTTGTTCTCAGTGTCTCTGAGAATTGCTCTGATTATCCGTGTGACCTCTTTGCTAAGACTCTCCAGAGAGCCGTCCTCAAAACCAACACACATGTTGACATATCTCCCACATTGATCGCAGTGTCTCCAGGAACGGCATTCAAGGAGCCAGGAATTTTTCTGCCCACACTGTCCATAGAGTTGTCCTCAAAACCAATATACATCCTACTATATCTCCCACATGGAAAGTGCCAGGAGGGAAAAGTGCGGATTATGCTTAGACTTTCTCAGAACTGCTTCAAATCAACTAGATATCTTTGTGCTGTAAATCTCCCAACAGCCAAACGCAAAAGCAGCAAACATCTCGCTGTATGTCCCACATCCAAAGTGCCAAGAGAGTAATGTAGAGCTTGCTCTCCCTGTCTTTGAGTACTGTTTTCACTGTCCCAGTTACCTCTTTGCTAACATTCTCTTCAGAGCTGCAGTGAAACCAGGAACCATGTGGAGAAGGCACCCACACTGAAGATGCCTGGAAGGAACGTTGGGGCTTCTTCTCAGTGTCTCTGACATAGGGTTTCACTGTCCCGGGAAAGTCTCTGCTAACACCCTGCAGAGCGCTGTGCCCAATATACAGAAACAACTTGCGGTATCTCCTACAGGGAAAGTGCCAGGAGGGAATTGTCGATCTTGTTCTCAGTGTCTCTGAGAATTGCTCTGATTATCCCTGTGACCTCTTTGCTAAGACTCTCCAGAGAGCCGTCCTCAAAACAAACACACATCTTGACATATCTCCCACATTGATCGCAGTGTCTCCAGGAACGGCATTCAAGGAGCCAGGACCTTTTCTCCCTACACTGTCCATTGAGTTGTCCTCAAAACCAATATACATCCTGCTATATCTCCCACATGGAAAGTGCCAGGAGGGAAAAGTGGGGATTATGTTTAGACTTTCTCGGAACTGCTTCAAATCAACGAGATATCTTTGTGCTGTAAATCTCCCAACAGCCAAACGCAAAAGCAGCAAACATCTCGCTGTATGTCCCACATCCAAAGTGCCAAGAGAGTAATGTAGAGCTTGCTCACCCTGTCTTTGAGTACTGTTTTCACTGTCCCGGTTACCTCTTTGCTAACATTCTCTTCAGAGCTGCAGTGAAACCAGGAACCATGTGGAGAAGGCACCCACACTGAAAATGCCTGGAAGGAACGTTGGGGCTTCTTCTCAGTGTCTCTGACATAGGGTTTAACTGTCCCGGGAAAGTCTCTGCTAACACCCTGCAGAGCGCTGTGCCCAATATACAGAAACGTCTTGCGGTATCTCCTACAGGGAAAGTGCCAGGAGGAATTGTGGAGCTTGTTCTCAGTGTCTCTGAGAATTGCTCTGATTATCTGTGTGACCTCTTTGCTAAGACTCTCCAGAGAGCCGTCCTC
Source organism: Larus michahellis (assembly GCF_964199755.1). Classification (NCBI taxonomy): domain Eukaryota; kingdom Metazoa; phylum Chordata; class Aves; order Charadriiformes; family Laridae; genus Larus; species Larus michahellis. The sequence goes on from NW_027435923.1 coordinate 1,116,770, forward strand.
AAAACAAACACACATCTTGACATATCTCCCACATTGATCGCAGTGTCTCCAGAAACGGCATTCAAGGAGCCAGGACCTTTTCTCCCTACACTGTCCATTGAGTTGTCCTCAAAACCAATATACATCCTGCTATATCTCCCACATGGAAAGTGCCAGGAGGGAAAAGTGAGGATTATGCTTAGACTTTCTCGGAACTGCTTCAAATCAACTAGATACCTTTGTGCTGTAAATCTCCCAACAGCCAAACGCAAAAGCAGCAAACATCTCGCTGTATGTCCCACATTGAAAGTGCCAAGAGAGTAATGTAGAGCTTGCTCACCCTGTCTTTGAGTACTGTTTTCACTGTCCCGGTTACCTCTTTGCTAACATTCTCTTCAGAGCTGCAGTGAAACCAGGAACCATGTGGAGAAGGCACCCACACTGAAAATGACTGGAAGGAACATTGGGGCTTCTTCTCAGTGTCTCTGACATCGGGTTTCACTGTCCCGGGAAAGTCTCTGCTAACACCGTGCAGAGCGCTGTGCCCAATATACAGAAACGTCTTGCGGTATCTCCTACAGGGAAAGTGCCAGGAGGAATTGTGGAGCTTGTTCTCAGTGTCTCTGAGAATTGCTCTGATTATCTGTGTGACCTCTTTGCTAAGACTCTCCAGAGAGCCGTCCTCAAAACAAACACACATCTTGACATATCTCCCACATTGATCGCAGTGTCTCCAGAAACGGCATTCAAGGAGCCAGGACCTTTTCTCCCTACACTGTCCATTGAGTTGTCCTCAAAACCAATATACATCCTGCTATATCTCCCACATGGAAAGTGCCAGGAGGGAAAAGTGAGGATTATGCTTAGACTTTCTCGGAACTGCTTCAAATCAACTAGATATCTTTGTGCTGTAAATCTCCCAACAGCCAAACGCAAAAGCAGCAAACATCTCGCTGTATGTCCCACATCCAAAGTGCCAAGAGAGAGCTTGCTCTCCCTGTCTTTGAGTACTGTTTTCACTGTCCCGGTTACCTCTTTGCTAACATTCTCTTCAGAGCCGCAGTGAAACCAGGAACCACGTGGAGAAAGCACCCACACTGAAAGTGCCTGGAGGGAACATTGGGGCTTCTTCTCAGTGTCTCTGACATAGGGTTTCACTGTCCCGGGAAAGTCTCTGCTAACACCGTGCAGAGCGCTGTGCCCAATATACAGAAACGTGTTGCGGTATCTCCTACAGGGAAAGTGCCAGGAGGGAATTGCGGAGCTTGTTCTCAGTGTCTCTGAGAATTGCTCTGATTATCTGTGTGACCTCTTTGCTAAGACTCTCCAGAGAGCCGTCCTCAAAACAAACACACATCTTGACATATCTCCCACATTGATCGCAGTGTCTCCAGAAACGGCATTCAAGGAGCCAGGACCTTTTCTCCCTACACTGTCCATTGAGTTGTCCTCAAAACCAATTACATCCTGCTATATCTCCCACATGGAAAGTGCCAGGAGGGAGAAGTGGGGATTATGTTTAGACTTTCTCGGAACTGCTTCAAATCAACTAGATATCTTTGTGCTGTAAATCTCCCAACAGCCAAACGCAAAAGCAGCAAACATCTCGCTGTATGTCCCACATCCAAAGTGCCAAGAGAGAGCTTGCTCTCCCTGTCTTTGAGTACTGTTTTCACTGTCCCGGTTACCTCTTTGCTAACATTCTCTTCAGAGCTGCAGTGAAACCAGGAACCACGTGGAGAAGGCACCCACACTGAAGATGCCTGGAAGGAACGTTGGGGCTTCTTCTCAGTGTCTCTGACATAGGGTTTCACTGTCCCGGGAAAGTCTCTGCTAACACCCTGCAGAGCGCTGTGCCCAATATACAGAAACATCTTGCGGTATCTCCTACAGGGAAAGTGCCAGGAGGGAATTGTGGAGCTTGTTCTCAGTGTCTCTGAGAATTGCTCTGATTATCCGTGTGACCTCTTTGCTAAGACTCTCCAGAGAGACGTCCTCAAAACCAACACACATCTTGACATATCTCCCACATTGATCGCAGTGTCTCCAGGAACGGCATTCAAGGAGCCAGGAACTTTTCTCCCTACACTGTCCATTGAGTTGTCCTCAAAACCAATATACATCCTGCTATATCTCCCACATGGAAAGTGCCAGGAGGGAAAAGTGGGGATTATGCTTAGACTTTCTCGGAACTGCTTCAAATCAACTAGATATCTTTGTGCTGTAAATCTCCCAACAGCCAAACGCAAAAGCAGCAAACATCTCGCTGTATGTCCCACATTGAAAGTGCCAAGAGAGTAATGTAGAGCTTGCTCACCCTGTCTTTGAGTACTGTTTTCACTGTCCCGGTTACCTCTTTGCTAACATTCTCTTCAGAGCTGCAGTGAAACCAGGAACCATGTGGAGAAGGCACCCACACTGAAAATGCCTGGAAGGAACGGTGGGGCTTCTTCTCAGTGTCTCTGACATAGGGTTTAACTGTCCCGGGAAAGTCTCTGCTAACACCCTGCAGAGCGCTGTGCCCAATATACAGAAACGTCTTGCGGTATCTCCTACAGGGAAAGTGCCAGGAGGAATTGTGGAGCTTGTTCTCAGTGTCTCTGAGAATTGCTCTGATTATCTGTGTGACCTCTTTGCTAAGACTCTGCAGAGAGCCGTCCTCAAAACCAACACACATCTTGACATATCTCCCACATTGATCGCAGTGTCTCCAGGAACGGCATTCAAGGAGCCAGGAATTTTTCTGCCCACACTGTCCATAGAGTTGTCCTCAAAACCAATATACATCCTGCTATATCTCCCACATGGAAAGTGCCAGGAGGGAAAAGTGAGGATTATGCTTAGACTTTCTCAGAACTGCTTCAAATCAACTAGATATCTTTGTGCTGTAAATCTCCCAACAGCCAAACGCAAAAGCAGCAAACATCTCGCTGTATGTCCCACATCCAAAGTGCCAAGAGAGTAATGTAGAGCTTGCTCTTTCTGTCTTTGAGTACTGTTTTCACTGTCCCGGTTACCTCTTTGCTAACATTCTCTTCAGAGCTGCAGTGAAACCAGGAACCATGTGGAGAAGGCACCCACACTGAAAATGACTGGAAGGAACATTGGGGCTTCTTCTCAGTGTCTCTGACATAGGGTTTCACTGTCCCGGGAAAGTCTCTGCTAACACCCTGCAGAGCGCTGTGCCCAATATACAGAAACGTCTTGCGGTATCTCCTACAGGGAAAGTGCCAGGAGGGAATTGCGGAGCTTGTTCTCAGTGTCTCTGAGAATTGCTCTGATTATCTGTGTGACCTCTTTGCTAAGACTCTCCAGAGAGCCGTCCTCAAAACAAACACACATCTTGACATATCTCCCACATTGATCGCAGTGTCTCCAGAAACGGCATTCAAGGAGCCAGGACCTTTTCTCCCTACACTGTCCATTGAGTTGTCCTCAAAACCAATATACATCCTGCTATATCTCCCACATGGAAAGTGCCAGGAGGGAAAAGTGAGGCTTATGCTTAGACTTTCTCGGAACTGCTTCAAATCAACTAGATATCTTTGTGCTGTAAATCTCCCAACAGCCAAACGCAAAAGCAGCAAACATCTCGCTGTATGTCCCACATCCAAAGTGCCAAGAGAGTAATGTAGAGCTTGCTCTCCCTGACTTTGAGTACTGTTTTCACTGTCCCGGTTACCTCTTTGCTAACATACTCTTCAGAGCTGCAGTGAAACCAGGAACCATGTGGAGAAGGCACCCACACTGAAAATGACTGGAAGGAACATTGGGGCTTCTTCTCAGTGTCTCTGACATAGGGTTTCACTGTCCCGGGAAAGTCTCTGCTAACACCCTGCAGAGCGCTGTGCCCAATATACAGAAACGTCTTGCGGTATCTCCTACAGGGAAAGTGCCAGGAGGAATTGTGGAGCTTGGTCTCAGTGTCTCTGAGAATTGCTCTGATTATCTGTGTGACCTCTTTGCTAAGACTCTCCAGAGAGCCATCCTCAAAACCAACACACATCTTGACATATCTTTCATATTGATCGCAGTGTCTCCAGGAACGGCATTCAAGGAGCCAGGAATTTTTCTGCCCACACTCTCCGGGGAGAGTTCCTTAAAGCCAATATACATCCTGCTATATCTCCCACATGGAAAATGCCAGGAGGGAGAAGTGGGGATTATGTTTAGACTTTCTCGGAACTGCTTCAAATCAACTAGATATCTTTGTGCTGTAAATCTCCCAACAGCCAAACGCAAAAGCAGCAAACATCTCGCTGTATGTCCCACATCCAAAGTGCCAAGAGAGTAATGTAGAGCCTGCTCTCCCTGACTTTGAGTACTGTTTTCACTGTCCCGGTTACCTCTTTGCTAACATTCTCTTCAGAGCTGCAGTGAAACCAGGAACCATGTGGAGAAGGCACCCACACTGAAAATGACTGGAAGGAACATTGGGGCTTCTTCTCAGTGTCTCTGACATAGGGTTTCACTGTCCCGGGAAAGTCTCTGCTAACACCGTGCAGAGCGCTGTGCCCAATATACAGAAATGTCTTGCGGTATCTCCTACAGGGAAAGTGCCAGGAGGGAATTGTGGAGCTTGTTCTCAGTGTCTCTGAGAATTGCTCTGATTATCTGTGTGACCTCTTTGCTAAGACTCTCCAGAGAGCCGTCATCAAAACAAACACACATCTTGACATATCTCCCACATTGATCGCAGTGTCTCCAGAAACGGCATTCAAGGAGCCAGGACCTTTTCTCCCTACACTGTCCATTGAGTTGTCCTCAAAACCAATATACATCCTGCTATATCTCCCACATGGAAAGTGCCAGGAGGGAAAAGTGAGGATTATGCTTAGACTTTCTCGGAACTGCTTCAAATCAACTAGATATCTTTGTGCTGTAAATCTCCCAACAGCCAAACGCAAAAGCAGCAAACATCTCGCTGTATGTCCCACATCCAAAGTGCCAAGAGAGAGCTTGCTCTCCCTGTCTTTGAGTACTGTTTTCACTGTCCCGGTTACCTCTTTGCTAACATTCTCTTCAGAGCCGCAGTGAAACCAGGAACCACATGGAGAAAGCACCCACACTGAAAGTGCCTGGAGGGAACATTGGGGCTTCTTCTCAGTGTCTCTGACATAGGGTTTCACTGTCCCGGGAAAGTCTCTGCTAACACCGTGCAGAGCGCTGTGCCCAATATACAGAAACGTCTTGCGGTATCTCCTACAGGGAAAGTGCCAGGAGGGAATTGCGGAGCTTGTTCTCAGTGTCTCTGAGAATTGCTCTGATTATCTGTGTGACCTCTTTGCTAAGACTCTCCAGAGAGCCGTCCTCAAAACAAACACACATCTTGACATATCTCCCACATTGATCGCAGTGTCTCCAGAAACGGCATTCAAGGAGCCAGGACCTTTTCTCCCTACACTGTCCATTGAGTTGTCCTCAAAACCAATTACATCCTGCTATATCTCCCACATGGAAAGTGCCAGGAGGGAGAAGTGGGGATTATGTTTAGACTTTCTCGGAACTGCTTCAAATCAACTAGATATCTTTGTGCTGTAAATCTCCCAACAGCCAAACGCAAAAGCAGCAAACATCTCGCTGTATGTCCCACATCCAAAGTGCCAAGAGAGAGCTTGCTCTCCCTGTCTTTGAGTACTGTTTTCACTGTCCCGGTTACCTCTTTGCTAACATTCTCTTCAGAGCCGCAGTGAAACCAGGAACCACGTGGAGAAAGCACCCACACTGAAAGTGCCTGGAGGGAACATTGGGGCTTCTTCTCAGTGTCTCTGACATAGGGTTTCACTGTCCCGGGAAAGTCTCTGCTAACACCGTGCAGAGCGCTGTGCCCAATATACAGAAACGTCTTGCGGTATCTCCTACATGGAAAGTGCCAGGAGGGAATTGCGGAGCTTGTTCTCAGTGTCTCTGAGAATTGCTCTGATTATCTGTGTGACCTCTTTGCTAAGACTCTCCAGAGAGCCGTCCTCAAAACAAACACACATCTTGACATATCTCCCACATTGATCGCAGTGTCTCCAGGAACGGCATTCAAGGAGCCAGGAATTTTTCTGCCCACACTGTCCATAGAGTTGTCCTCAAAACCAATATACATCCTGCTATATCTCCCACATGGAAAGTGCCAGGAGGGAAAAGTGAGGATTATGCTTAGACTTTCTCAGAACTGCTTCAAATCAACTAGATATCTTTGTGCTGTAAATCTCCCAACAGCCAAACGCAAAAGCAGCGAACATCTCGCTGTATGTCCCACATCCAAAGTGCCAAGAGAGTAATGTAGAGCTTGCTCTTTCTGTCTTTGAGTACTGTTTTCACTGTCCCGGTTACCTCTTTGCTAACATTCTCTTCAGAGCTGCAGTGAAACCAGGAACCATGTGGAGAAGGCACCCACACTGAAAATGACTGGAAGGAACATTGGGGCTTCTTCTCAGTGTCTCTGACATAGGGTTTCACTGTCCCGGGAAAGTCTCTGCTAACACCCTGCAGAGCGCTGTGCCCAATATACAGAAACGTCTTGCGGTATCTCCTACAGGGAAAGTGCCAGGAGGAATTGTGGAGCTTGTTCTCAGTGTCTCTGAGAATTGCTCTGATTATCTGTGTGACCTCTTTGCTAAGACTCTCCAGAGAGCCGTCCTCAAAACAAACACACATCTTGACATATCTCCCACATTGATCGCAGTGTCTCCAGAAACGGCATTCAAGGAGCCAGGACCTTTTCTCCCTACACTGTCCATTGAGTTGTCCTCAAAACCAATATACATCCTGCTATATCTCCCACATGGAAAGTGCCAGGAGGGAAAAGTGAGGCTTATGCTTAGACTTTCTCGGAACTGCTTCAAATCAACTAGATATCTTTGTGCTGTAAATCTCCCAACAGCCAAACGCAAAAGCAGCAAACATCTCGCTGTATGTCCCACATCCAAAGTGCCAAGAGAGTAATGTAGAGCTTGCTCTCCCTGACTTTGAGTACTGTTTTCACTGTCCCGGTTACCTCTTTGCTAACATACTCTTCAGAGCTGCAGTGAAACCAGGAACCATGTGGAGAAGGCACCCACACTGAAAATGACTGGAAGGAACATTGGGGCTTCTTCTCAGTGTCTCTGACATAGGGTTTCACTGTCCCGGGAAAGTCTCTGCTAACACCCTGCAGAGCGCTGTGCCCAATATACAGAAACGTCTTGCGGTATCTCCTACAGGGAAAGTGCCAGGAGGAATTGTGGAGCTTGGTCTCAGTGTCTCTGAGAATTGCTCTGATTATCTGTGTGACCTCTTTGCTAAGACTCTCCAGAGAGCCATCCTCAAAACCAACACACATCTTGACATATCTTTCATATTGATCGCAGTGTCTCCAGGAACGGCATTCAAGGAGCCAGGAATTTTTCTGCCCACACTCTCCGGGGAGAGTTCCTTAAAGCCAATATACATCCTGCTATATCTCCCACATGGAAAATGCCAGGAGGGAGAAGTGGGGATTATGTTTAGACTTTCTCGGAACTGCTTCAAATCAACTAGATATCTTTGTGCTGTAAATCTCCCAACAGCCAAACGCAAAAGCAGCAAACATCTCGCTGTATGTCCCACATCCAAAGTGCCAAGAGAGTAATGTAGAGCCTGCTCTCCCTGACTTTGAGTACTGTTTTCACTGTCCCGGTTACCTCTTTGCTAACATTCTCTTCAGAGCTGCAGTGAAACCAGGAACCATGTGGAGAAGGCACCCACACTGAAAATGACTGGAAGGAACATTGGGGCTTCTTCTCAGTGTCTCTGACATAGGGTTTCACTGTCCCGGGAAAGTCTCTGCTAACACCGTGCAGAGCGCTGTGCCCAATATACAGAAATGTCTTGCGGTATCTCCTACAGGGAAAGTGCCAGGAGGGAATTGTGGAGCTTGTTCTCAGTGTCTCTGAGAATTGCTCTGATTATCTGTGTGACCTCTTTGCTAAGACTCTCCAGAGAGCCGTCATCAAAACAAACACACATCTTGACATATCTCCCACATTGATCGCAGTGTCTCCAGAAACGGCATTCAAGGAGCCAGGACCTTTTCTCCCTACACTGTCCATTGAGTTGTCCTCAAAACCAATATACATCCTGCTATATCTCCCACATGGAAAGTGCCAGGAGGGAAAAGTGAGGATTATGCTTAGACTTTCTCGGAACTGCTTCAAATCAACTAGATATCTTTGTGCTGTAAATCTCCCAACAGCCAAACGCAAAAGCAGCAAACATCTCGCTGTATGTCCCACATCCAAAGTGCCAAGAGAGAGCTTGCTCTCCCTGTCTTTGAGTACTGTTTTCACTGTCCCGGTTACCTCTTTGCTAACATTCTCTTCAGAGCCGCAGTGAAACCAGGAACCACATGGAGAAAGCACCCACACTGAAAGTGCCTGGAGGGAACATTGGGGCTTCTTCTCAGTGTCTCTGACATAGGGTTTCACTGTCCCGGGAAAGTCTCTGCTAACACCGTGCAGAGCGCTGTGCCCAATATACAGAAACGTCTTGCGGTATCTCCTACAGGGAAAGTGCCAGGAGGGAATTGCGGAGCTTGTTCTCAGTGTCTCTGAGAATTGCTCTGATTATCTGTGTGACCTCTTTGCTAAGACTCTCCAGAGAGCCGTCCTCAAAACAAACACACATCTTGACATATCTCCCACATTGATCGCAGTGTCTCCAGAAACGGCATTCAAGGAGCCAGGACCTTTTCTCCCTACACTGTCCATTGAGTTGTCCTCAAAACCAATTACATCCTGCTATATCTCCCACATGGAAAGTGCCAGGAGGGAGAAGTGGGGATTATGTTTAGACTTTCTCGGAACTGCTTCAAATCAACTAGATATCTTTGTGCTGTAAATCTCCCAACAGCCAAACGCAAAAGCAGCAAACATCTCGCTGTATGTCCCACATCCAAAGTGCCAAGAGAGAGCTTGCTCTCCCTGTCTTTGAGTACTGTTTTCACTGTCCCGGTTACCTCTTTGCTAACATTCTCTTCAGAGCCGCAGTGAAACCAGGAACCACGTGGAGAAAGCACCCACACTGAAAGTGCCTGGAGGGAACATTGGGGCTTCTTCTCAGTGTCTCTGACATAGGGTTTCACTGTCCCGGGAAAGTCTCTGCTAACACCGTGCAGAGCGCTGTGCCCAATATACAGAAACGTCTTGCGGTATCTCCTACATGGAAAGTGCCAGGAGGGAATTGCGGAGCTTGTTCTCAGTGTCTCTGAGAATTGCTCTGATTATCTGTGTGACCTCTTTGCTAAGACTCTGCAGAGAGCCGTCCTCAAAACCAACACACATCTTGACATATCTCCCACATTGATCGCAGTGTCTCCAGGAACGGCATTCAAGGAGCCAGGAATTTTTCTGCCCACACTGTCCATAGAGTTGTCCTCAAAACCAATATACATCCTGCTATATCTCCCACATGGAAAGTGCCAGGAGGGAAAAGTGAGGATTATGCTTAGACTTTCTCAGAACTGCTTCAAATCAACTAGATATCTTTGTGCTGTAAATCTCCCAACAGCCAAACGCAAAAGCAGCGAACATCTCGCTGTATGTCCCACATCCAAAGTGCCAAGAGAGTAATGTAGAGCTTGCTCTTTCTGTCTTTGAGTACTGTTTTCACTGTCCCGGTTACCTCTTTGCTAACATTCTCTTCAGAGCTGCAGTGAAACCAGGAACCATGTGGAGAAGGCACCCACACTGAAAATGACTGGAAGGAACATTGGGGCTTCTTCTCAGTGTCTCTGACATAGGGTTTCACTGTCCCGGGAAAGTCTCTGCTAACACCCTGCAGAGCGCTGTGCCCAATATACAGAAACGTCTTGCGGTATCTCCTACAGGGAAAGTGCCAGGAGGAATTGTGGAGCTTGTTCTCAGTGTCTCTGAGAATTGCTCTGATTATCTGTGTGACCTCTTTGCTAAGACTCTCCAGAGAGCCGTCCTCAAAACAAACACACATCTTGACATATCTCCCACATTGATCGCAGTGTCTCCAGAAACGGCATTCAAGGAGCCAGGACCTTTTCTCCCTACACTGTCCATTGAGTTGTCCTCAAAACCAATATACATCCTGCTATATCTCCCACATGGAAAGTGCCAGGAGGGAAAAGTGAGGCTTATGCTTAGACTTTCTCGGAACTGCTTCAAATCAACTAGATATCTTTGTGCTGTAAATCTCCCAACAGCCAAACGCAAAAGCAGCAAACATCTCGCTGTATGTCCCACATCCAAAGTGCCAAGAGAGTAATGTAGAGCTTGCTCTCCCTGACTTTGAGTACTGTTTTCACTGTCCCGGTTACCTCTTTGCTAACATACTCTTCAGAGCTGCAGTGAAACCAGGAACCATGTGGAGAAGGCACCCACACTGAAAATGACTGGAAGGAACATTGGGGCTTCTTCTCAGTGTCTCTGACATAGGGTTTCACTGTCCCGGGAAAGTCTCTGCTAACACCCTGCAGAGCGCTGTGCCCAATATACAGAAACGTCTTGCGGTATCTCCTACAGGGAAAGTGCCAGGAGGAATTGTGGAGCTTGGTCTCAGTGTCTCTGAGAATTGCTCTGATTATCTGTGTGACCTCTTTGCTAAGACTCTCCAGAGAGCCATCCTCAAAACCAACACACATCTTGACATATCTTTCATATTGATCGCAGTGTCTCCAGGAACGGCATTCAAGGAGCCAGGAATTTTTCTGCCCACACTCTCCGGGGAGAGTTCCTTAAAGCCAATATACATCCTGCTATATCTCCCACATGGAAAATGCCAGGAGGGAGAAGTGGGGATTATGTTTAGACTTTCTCGGAACTGCTTCAAATCAACTAGATATCTTTGTGCTGTAAATCTCCCAACAGCCAAACGCAAAAGCAGCAAACATCTCGCTGTATGTCCCACATCCAAAGTGCCAAGAGAGTAATGTAGAGCCTGCTCTCCCTGACTTTGAGTACTGTTTTCACTGTCCCGGTTACCTCTTTGCTAACATTCTCTTCAGAGCTGCAGTGAAACCAGGAACCATGTGGAGAAGGCACCCACACTGAAAATGACTGGAAGGAACATTGGGGCTTCTTCTCAGTGTCTCTGACATAGGGTTTCACTGTCCCGGGAAAGTCTCTGCTAACACCGTGCAGAGCGCAGTGCCCAATATACAGAAATGTCTTGCGGTATCTCCTACAGGGAAAGTGCCAGGAGGAATTGTGGAGCTTGTTCTCAGTGTCTCTGAGAATTGCTCTGATTATCTGTGTGACCTCTTTGCTAAGACTCTCCAGAGAGCCGTCATCAAAACAAACACACATCTTGACATATCTCCCACATTGATCGCAGTGTCTCCAGAAACGGCATTCAAGGAGCCAGGACCTTTTCTCCCTACACTGTCCATTGAGTTGTCCTCAAAACCAATATACATCCTGCTATATCTCCCACATGGAAAGTGCCAGGAGGGAAAAGTGAGGATTATGCTTAGACTTTCTCGGAACTGCTTCAAATCAACTAGATATCTTTGTGCTGTAAATCTCCCAACAGCCAAACGCAAAAGCAGCAAACATCTCGCTGTATGTCCCACATCCAAAGTGCCAAGAGAGAGCTTGCTCTCCCTGTCTTTGAGTACTGTTTTCACTGTCCCGGTTACCTCTTTGCTAACATTCTCTTCAGAGCCGCAGTGAAACCAGGAACCACGTGGAGAAAGCACCCACACTGAAAGTGCCTGGAGGGAACATTGGGGCTTCTTCTCAGTGTCTCTGACATAGGGTTTCACTGTCCCGGGAAAGTCTCTGCTAACACCGTGCAGAGCGCTGTGCCCAATATACAGAAACGTCTTGCGGTATCTCCTACAGGGAAAGTGCCAGGAGGGAATTGCGGAGCTTGTTCTCAGTGTCTCTGAGAATTGCTCTGATTATCTGTGTGACCTCTTTGCTAAGACTCTCCAGAGAGCCGTCCTCAAAACAAACACACATCTTGACATATCTCCCACATTGATCGCAGTGTCTCCAGAAACGGCATTCAAGGAGCCAGGACCTTTTCTCCCTACACTGTCCATTGAGTTGTCCTCAAAACCAATTACATCCTGCTATATCTCCCACATGGAAAGTGCCAGGAGGGAGAAGTGGGGATTATGTTTAGACTTTCTCGGAACTGCTTCAAATCAACTAGATATCTTTGTGCTGTAAATCTCCCAACAGCCAAACGCAAAAGCAGCAAACATCTCGCTGTATGTCCCACATCCAAAGTGCCAAGAGAGAGCTTGCTCTCCCTGTCTTTGAGTACTGTTTTCACTGTCCCGGTTACCTCTTTGCTAACATTCTCTTCAGAGCCGCAGTGAAACCAGGAACCACGTGGAGAAAGCACCCACACTGAAAGTGCCTGGAGGGAACATTGGGGCTTCTTCTCAGTGTCTCTGACATAGGGTTTCACTGTCCCGGGAAAGTCTCTGCTAACACCGTGCAGAGCGCTGTGCCCAATATACAGAAACGTCTTGCGGTATCTCCTACAGGGAAAGTGCCAGGAGGGAATTGCGGAGCTTGTTCTCAGTGTCTCTGAGAATTGCTCTGATTATCTGTGTGACCTCTTTGCTAAGACTCTCCAGAGAGCCGTCCTCAAAACAAACACACATCTTGACATATCTCCCACATTGATCGCAGTGTCTCCAGAAACGGCATTCAAGGAGCCAGGACCTTTTCTCCCTACACTGTCCATTGAGTTGTCCTCAAAACCAATTACATCCTGCTATATCTCCCACATGGAAAGTGCCAGGAGGGAGAAGTGGGGATTATGTTTAGACTTTCTCGGAACTGCTTCAAATCAACTAGATATCTTTGTGCTGTAAATCTCCCAACAGCCAAACGCAAAAGCAGCAAACATCTCGCTGTATGTCCCACATCCAAAGTGCCAAGAGAGAGCTTGCTCTCCCTGTCTTTGAGTACTGTTTTCACTGTCCCGGTTACCTCTTTGCTAACATTCTCTTCAGAGCTGCAGTGAAACCAGGAACCACGTGGAGAAAGCACCCACACTGAAAGTGCCTGGAGGGAACATATGGGCTTCTTCTCAGTGTCTCTGACATAGGGTTTCACTGTCCCGGGAAAGTCTCTGCTAACACCCTGCAGAGCGCTGTGCCCAATATACAGAAACGTCTTGCGGTATCTCCTACAGGGAAAGTGCCAGGAGGGAATTGTCGAGCTTGTTCTCAGTGTCTCTGAGAATTGCTCTGATTATCTGTGTGACCTCTTTGCTAAGACTCTCCAGAGAGCCGTCCTCAAAACAAACACACATCTTGACATATCTCCCACATTGATCGCAGTGTCTCCAGAAACGGCATTCAAGGAGCCAGGACCTTTTCTCCCTACACTGTCCATTGAGTTGTCCTCAAAACCAATATACATCCTGCTATATCTCCCACATGGAAAGTGCCAGGAGGGAGAAGTGGGGATTATGTTTAGACTTTCTCGGAACTGCTTCAAATCAACTAGATATCTTTGTGCTGTAAATCTCCCAACAGCCAAACGCAAAAGCAGCAAACATCTCGCTGTATGTCCCACATCCAAAGTGCCAAGAGAGAGCTTGCTCTCCCTGTCTTTGAGTACTGTTTTCACTGTCCCGGTTACCTCTTTGCTAACATTCTCTTCAGAGCCGCAGTGAAACCAGGAACCACGTGGAGAAAGCACCCACACTGAAAGTGCCTGGAGGGAACATTGGGGCTTCTTCTCAGTGTCTCTGACATAGGGTTTCACTGTCCCGGGAAAGTCTCTGCTAACACCGTGCAGAGCGCTGTGCCCAATATACAGAAACGTCTTGCGGTATCTCCTACAGGGAAAGTGCCAGGAGGGAATTGCGGAGCTTGTTCTCAGTGTCTCTGAGAATTGCTCTGATTATCTGTGTGACCTCTTTGCTAAGACTCTCCAGAGAGCCGTCCTCAAAACAAACACACATCTTGACATATCTCCCACATTGATCGCAGTGTCTCCAGAAACGGCATTCAAGGAGCCAGGACCTTTTCTCCCTACACTGTCCATTGAGTTGTCCTCAAAACCAATATACATCCTGCTATATCTCCCACATGGAAAGTGCCAGGAGGGAGAAGTGGGGATTATGTTTAGACTTTCTCGGAACTGCTTCAAATCAACTAGATATCTTTGTGCTGTAAATCTCCCAACAGCCAAACGCAAAAGCAGCAAACATCTCGCTGTATGTCCCACATCCAAAGTGCCAAGAGAGAGCTTGCTCTCCCTGTCTTTGAGTACTGTTTTCACTGTCCGGGTTACCTCTTTGCTAACATTCTCTTCAGAGCCGCAGTGAAACCAGGAACCACGTGGAGAAAGCACCCACACTGAAAGTGCCTGGAGGGAACATTGGGGCTTCTTCTCAGTGTCTCTGACATAGGGTTTCACTGTCCCGGGAAAGTCTCTGCTAACACCGTGCAGAGCGCTGTGCCCAATATACAGAAACGTCTTGCGGTATCTCCTACAGGGAAAGTGCCAGGAGGGAATTGCGGAGCTTGTTCTCAGTGTCTCTGAGAATTGCTCTGATTATCTGTGTGACCTCTTTGCTAAGACTCTCCAGAGAGCCGTCCTCAAAACAAACACACATCTTGACATATCTCCCACATTGATCGCAGTGTCTCCAGAAACGGCATTCAAGGAGCCAGGACCTTTTCTCCCTACACTGTCCATTGAGTTGTCCTCAAAACCAATATACATCCTGCTATATCTCCCACATGGAAAGTGCCAGGAGGGAGAAGTGGGGATTATGTTTAGACTTTCTCGGAACTGCTTCAAATCAACTAGATATCTTTGTGCTGTAAATCTCCCAACAGCCAAACGCAAAAGCAGCAAACATCTCGCTGTATGTCCCACATCCAAAGTGCCAAGAGAGAGCTTGCTCTCCCTGTCTTTGAGTACTGTTTTCACTGTCCCGGTTACCTCTTTGCTAACATTCTCTTCAGAGCCGCAGTGAAACCAGGAACCACGTGGAGAAAGCACCCACACTGAAAGTGCCTGGAGGGAACATTGGGGCTTCTTCTCAGTGTCTCTGACATAGGGTTTCACTGTCCCGGGAAAGTCTCTGCTAACACCCTGCAGAGCGCTGTGCCCAATATACAGAAACGTCTTGCGGTATCTCCTACAGGGAAAGTGCCAGGAGGGAATTGCGGAGCTTGTTCTCAGTGTCTCTGAGAATTGCTCTGATTATCTGTGTGACCTCTTTGCTAAGACTCTCCAGAGAGCCGTCCTCAAAACCAACACACATCTTGACATATCTCCCACATTGATCGCAGTGTCTCCAGAAACGGCATTCAAGGAGCCAGGACCTTTTCTCCCTACACTGTCCATTGAGTTGTCCTCAAAACCAATATACATCCTGCTATATCTCCCACATGGAAAGTGCCAGGAGGGAGAAGTGGGGATTATGTTTAGACTTTCTCGGAACTGCTTCAAATCAACTAGATATCTTTGTGCTGTAAATCTCCCAACAGCCAAACGCAAAAGCAGCAAACATCTCGCTGTATGTCCCACATCCAAAGTGCCAAGAGAGAGCTTGCTCTCCCTGTCTTTGAGTACTGTTTTCACTGTCCCGGTTACCTCTTTGCTAACATTCTCTTCAGAGCCGCAGTGAAACCAGGAACCACGTGGAGAAAGCACCCACACTGAAAGTGCCTGGAGGGAACATTGGGGCTTCTTCTCAGTGTCTCTGACATAGGGTTTCACTGTCCCGGGAAAGTCTCTGCTAACACCGTGCAGAGCGCTGTGCCCAATATACAGAAACGTCTTGCGGTATCTCCTACAGGGAAAGTGCCAGGAGGGAATTGTGGAGCTTGTTCTCAGTGTCTCTGAGAATTGCTCTGATTATCCGTGTGACCTCTTTGCTAAGACTCTCCAGAGAGCCGTCCTCAAAACAAACACACATCTTGACATATCTCCCACATTGATCGCAGTGTCTCCAGAAACGGCATTCAAGGAGCCAGGACCTTTTCTCCCTACACTGTCCATTGAGTTGTCCTCAAAACCAATATACATCCTGCTATATCTCCCACATGGAAAGTGCCAGGAGGGAGAAGTGGGGATTATGGTTAGACTTTCTCGGAACTGCTTCAAATCAACTAGATATCTTTGTGCTGTAAATCTCCCAACAGCCAAATGCAAAAGCAGCAAACATCTCGCTGTATGTCCCACATCCAAAGTGCCAAGAGAGAGCTTGCTCTCCCTGTCTTTGAGTACTGTTTTCACTGTCCCGGTTACCTCTTTGCTAACATTCTCTTCAGAGCTGCAGTGAAACCAGGAACCACGTGGAGAAAGCACCCACACTGAAAGTGCCTGGAGGGAACATTGGGGCTTCTTCTCAGTGTCTCTGACATAGGGTTTCACTGTCCCGGGAAAGTCTCTGCTAACACCGTGCAGAGCGCTGTGCCCAATATACAGAAACGTCTTGCGGTATCTCCTACAGGGAAAGTGCCAGGAGGGAATTGCGGAGCTTGTTCTCAGTGTCTCTGAGAATTGCTCTGATTATCTGTGTGACCTCTTTGCTAAGACTCTCCAGAGAGACGTCCTCAAAACAAGCACACATCGTGACATATCTCCCACATTGATCGCAGTGTCTCCAGAAACGGCATTCAAGGAGCCAGGACCTTTTCTCCCTACACTGTCCATTGAGTTGTCCTCAAAACCAATATACATCCTGCTATATCTCCCACATGGAAAGTGCCAGGAGGGAGAAGTGGGGATTATGTTTAGACTTTCTCGGAACTGCTTCAAATCAACTAGATATCTTTGTGCTGTAAATCTCCCAACAGCCAAACGCAAAAGCAGCAAACATCTCGCTGTATGTCCCACATCCAAAGTGCCAAGAGAGAGCTTGCTCTCCCTGTCTTTGAGTACTGTTTTCACTGTCCCGGTTACCTCTTTGCTAACATTCTCTTCAGAGCCGCAGTGAAACCAGGAACCACGTGGAGAAAGCACCCACACTGAAAGTGCCTGGAGGGAACATTGGGGCTTCTTCTCAGTGTCTCTGACATAGGGTTTCACTGTCCCGGGAAAGTCTCTGCTAACAACCTGCAGAGCGCTGTGCCCAATATACAGAAACGTCTTGCGGTATCTCCTACAGGGAAAGTGCCAGGAGGGAATTGCGGAGCTTGTTCTCAGTGTCTCTGAGAATTGCTCTGATTATCTGTGTGACCTCTTTGCTAAGACTCTCCAGAGAGCCGTCCTCAAAACAAACACACATCTTGACATATCTCCCACATTGATCGCAGTGTCTCCAGAAACGGCATTCAAGGAGCCAGGACCTTTTCTCCCTACACTGTCCATTGAGTTGTCCTCAAAACCAATATACATCCTGCTATATCTCCCACATGGAAAGTGCCAGGAGGGAGAAGTGGGGATTATGTTTAGACTTTCTCGGAACTGCTTCAAATCAACTAGATATCTTTGTGCTGTAAATCTCCCAACAGCCAAACGCAAAAGCAGCAAACATCTCGCTGTATGTCCCACATCCAAAGTGCCAAGAGAGAGCTTGCTCTCCCTGTCTTTGAGTACTGTTTTCACTGTCCCGGTTACCTCTTTGCTAACATTCTCTTCAGAGCCGCAGTGAAACCAGGAACCACGTGGAGAAAGCACCCACACTGAAAGTGCCTGGAGGGAACATTGGGGCTTCTTCTCAGTGTCTCTGACATAGGGTTTCACTGTCCCGGGAAAGTCTCTGCTAACACCCTGCAGAGCGCTGTGCCCAATATACAGAAACGTCTTGCGGTATCTCCTACAGGGAAAGTGCCAGGAGGGAATTGCGGAGCTTGTTCTCAGTGTCTCTGAGAATTGCTCTGATTATCTGTGTGACCTCTTTGCTAAGACTCTCCAGAGAGCCGTCCTCAAAACAAACACACATCTTGACATATCTCCCACATTGATCGCAGTGTCTCCAGAAACGGCATTCAAGGAGCCAGGACCTTTTCTCCCTACACTGTCCATTGAGTTGTCCTCAAAACCAATATACATCCTGCTATATCTCCCACATGGAAAGTGCCAGGAGGGAGAAGTGGGGATTATGTTTAGACTTTCTCGGAACTGCTTCAAATCAACTAGATATCTTTGTGCTGTAAATCTCCCAACAGCCAAACGCAAAAGCAGCAAACATCTCGCTGTATGTCCCACATCCAAAGTGCCAAGAGAGAGCTTGCTCTCCCTGTCTTTGAGTACTGTTTTCACTGTCCCGGTTACCTCTTTGCTAACATTCTCTTCAGAGCCGCAGTGAAACCAGGAACCACGTGGAGAAAGCACCCACACTGAAAGTGCCTGGAGGGAACATTGGGGCTTCTTCTCAGTGTCTCTGACATAGGGTTTCACTGTCCCGGGAAAGTCTCTGCTAACACCCTGCAGAGCGCTGTGCCCAATATACAGAAACGTCTTGCGGTATCTCCTACAGGGAAAGTGCCAGGAGGGAATTGCGGAGCTTGTTCTCAGTGTCTCTGAGAATTGCTCTGATTATCTGTGTGACCTCTTTGCTAAGACTCTCCAGAGAGCCGTCCTCAAAACAAACACACATCTTGACATATCTCCCACATTGATCGCAGTGTCTCCAGAAACGGCATTCAAGGAGCCAGGACCTTTTCTCCCTACACTGTCCATTGAGTTGTCCTCAAAACCAATATACATCCTGCTATATCTCCCACATGGAAAGTGCCAGGAGGGAGAAGTGGGGATTATGTTTAGACTTTCTCGGAACTGCTTCAAATCAACTAGATATCTTTGTGCTGTAAATCTCCCAACAGCCAAACGCAAAAGCAGCAAACATCTCGCTGTATGTCCCACATCCAAAGTGCCAAGAGAGAGCTTGCTCTCCCTGTCTTTGAGTACTGTTTTCACTGTCCCGGTTACCTCTTTGCTAACATTCTCTTCAGAGCCGCAGTGAAACCAGGAACCACGTGGAGAAAGCACCCACACTGAAAGTGCCTGGAGGGAACATTGGGGCTTCTTCTCAGTGTCTCTGACATAGGGTTTCACTGTCCCGGGAAAGTCTCTGCTAACAACCTGCAGAGCGCTGTGCCCAATATACAGAAACGTCTTGCGGTATCTCCTACAGGGAAAGTGCCAGGAGGGAATTGCGGAGCTTGTTCTCAGTGTCTCTGAGAATTGCTCTGATTATCTGTGTGACCTCTTTGCTAAGACTCTCCAGAGAGCCGTCCTCAAAACAAACACACATCTTGACATATCTCCCACATTGATCGCAGTGTCTCCAGAAACGGCATTCAAGGAGCCAGGACCTTTTCTCCCTACACTGTCCATTGAGTTGTCCTCAAAACCAATATACATCCTGCTATATCTCCCACATGGAAAGTGCCAGGAGGGAGAAGTGGGGATTATGTTTAGACTTTCTCGGAACTGCTTCAAATCAACTAGATATCTTTGTGCTGTAAATCTCCCAACAGCCAAACGCAAAAGCAGCAAACATCTCGCTGTATGTCCCACATCCAAAGTGCCAAGAGAGAGCTTGCTCTCCCTGTCTTTGAGTACTGTTTTCACTGTCCCGGTTACCTCTTTGCTAACATTCTCTTCAGAGCCGCAGTGAAACCAGGAACCACGTGGAGAAAGCACCCACACTGAAAGTGCCTGGAGGGAACATTGGGGCTTCTTCTCAGTGTCTCTGACATAGGGTTTCACTGTCCCGGGAAAGTCTCTGCTAACACCCTGCAGAGCGCTGTGCCCAATATACAGAAACGTCTTGCGGTATCTCCTACAGGGAAAGTGCCAGGAGGGAATTGCGGAGCTTGTTCTCAGTGTCTCTGAGAATTGCTCTGATTATCTGTGTGACCTCTTTGCTAAGACTCTCCAGAGAGCCGTCCTCAAAACAAACACACATCTTGACATATCTCCCACATTGATCGCAGTGTCTCCAGAAACGGCATTCAAGGAGCCAGGACCTTTTCTCCCTACACTGTCCATTGAGTTGTCCTCAAAACCAATATACATCCTGCTATATCTCCCACATGGAAAGTGCCAGGAGGGAGAAGTGGGGATTATGGTTAGACTTTCTCGGAACTGCTTCAAATCAACTAGATATCTTTGTGCTGTAAATCTCCCAACAGCCAAATGCAAAAGCAGCAAACATCTCGCTGTATGTCCCACATCCAAAGTGCCAAGAGAGAGCTTGCTCTCCCTGTCTTTGAGTACTGTTTTCACTGTCCCGGTTACCTCTTTGCTAACATTCTCTTCAGAGCTGCAGTGAAACCAGGAACCACGTGGAGAAAGCACCCACACTGAAAGTGCCTGGAGGGAACATTGGGGCTTCTTCTCAGTGTCTCTGACATAGGGTTTCACTGTCCCGGGAAAGTCTCTGCTAACACCGTGCAGAGCGCTGTGCCCAATATACAGAAACGTCTTGCGGTATCTCCTACAGGGAAAGTGCCAGGAGGGAATTGCGGAGCTTGTTCTCAGTGTCTCTGAGAATTGCTCTGATTATCTGTGTGACCTCTTTGCTAAGACTCTCCAGAGAGACGTCCTCAAAACAAGCACACATCGTGACATATCTCCCACATTGATCGCAGTGTCTCCAGAAACGGCATTCAAGGAGCCAGGACCTTTTCTCCCTACACTGTCCATTGAGTTGTCCTCAAAACCAATATACATCCTGCTATATCTCCCACATGGAAAGTGCCAGGAGGGAGAAGTGGGGATTATGTTTAGACTTTCTCGGAACTGCTTCAAATCAACTAGATATCTTTGTGCTGTAAATCTCCCAACAGCCAAACGCAAAAGCAGCAAACATCTCGCTGTATGTCCCACATCCAAAGTGCCAAGAGAGAGCTTGCTCTCCCTGTCTTTGAGTACTGTTTTCACTGTCCCGGTTACCTCTTTGCTAACATTCTCTTCAGAGCCGCAGTGAAACCAGGAACCACGTGGAGAAAGCACCCACACTGAAAGTGCCTGGAGGGAACATTGGGGCTTCTTCTCAGTGTCTCTGACATAGGGTTTCACTGTCCCGGGAAAGTCTCTGCTAACAACCTGCAGAGCGCTGTGCCCAATATACAGAAACGTCTTGCGGTATCTCCTACAGGGAAAGTGCCAGGAGGGAATTGCGGAGCTTGTTCTCAGTGTCTCTGAGAATTGCTCTGATTATCTGTGTGACCTCTTTGCTAAGACTCTCCAGAGAGCCGTCCTCAAAACAAACACACATCTTGACATATCTCCCACATTGATCGCAGTGTCTCCAGAAACGGCATTCAAGGAGCCAGGACCTTTTCTCCCTACACTGTCCATTGAGTTGTCCTCAAAACCAATATACATCCTGCTATATCTCCCACATGGAAAGTGCCAGGAGGGAGAAGTGGGGATTATGTTTAGACTTTCTCGGAACTGCTTCAAATCAACTAGATATCTTTGTGCTGTAAATCTCCCAACAGCCAAACGCAAAAGCAGCAAACATCTCGCTGTATGTCCCACATCCAAAGTGCCAAGAGAGAGCTTGCTCTCCCTGTCTTTGAGTACTGTTTTCACTGTCCCGGTTACCTCTTTGCTAACATTCTCTTCAGAGCCGCAGTGAAACCAGGAACCACGTGGAGAAAGCACCCACACTGAAAGTGCCTGGAGGGAACATTGGGGCTTCTTCTCAGTGTCTCTGACATAGGGTTTCACTGTCCCGGGAAAGTCTCTGCTAACACCGTGCAGAGCGCTGTGCCCAATATACAGAAACGTCTTGCGGTATCTCCTACAGGGAAAGTGCCAGGAGGGAATTGCGGAGCTTGTTCTCAGTGTCTCTGAGAATTGCTCTGATTATCTGTGTGACCTCTTTGCTAAGACTCTCCAGAGAGCCGTCCTCAAAACAAACACACATCTTGACATATCTCCCACATTGATCGCAGTGTCTCCAGAAACGGCATTCAAGGAGCCAGGACCTTTTCTCCCTACACTGTCCATTGAGTTGTCCTCAAAACCAATATACATCCTGCTATATCTCCCACATGGAAAGTGCCAGGAGGGAGAAGTGGGGATTATGTTTAGACTTTCTCGGAACTGCTTCAAATCAACTAGATATCTTTGTGCTGTAAATCTCCCAACAGCCAAACGCAAAAGCAGCAAACATCTCGCTGTATGTCCCACATCCAAAGTGCCAAGAGAGAGCTTGCTCTCCCTGTCTTTGAGTACTGTTTTCACTGTCCCGGTTACCTCTTTGCTAACATTCTCTTCAGAGCCGCAGTGAAACCAGGAACCACGTGGAGAAAGCACCCACACTGAAAGTGCCTGGAGGGAACATTGGGGCTTCTTCTCAGTGTCTCTGACATAGGGTTTCACTGTCCCGGGAAAGTCTCTGCTAACACCCTGCAGAGCGCTGTGCCCAATATACAGAAACGTCTTGCGGTATCTCCTACAGGGAAAGTGCCAGGAGGGAATTGCGGAGCTTGTTCTCAGTGTCTCTGAGAATTGCTCTGATTATCTGTGTGACCTCTTTGCTAAGACTCTCCAGAGAGCCGTCCTCAAAACAAACACACATCTTGACATATCTCCCACATTGATCGCAGTGTCTCCAGAAACGGCATTCAAGGAGCCAGGACCTTTTCTCCCTACACTGTCCATTGAGTTGTCCTCAAAACCAATATACATCCTGCTATATCTCCCACATGGAAAGTGCCAGGAGGGAGAAGTGGGGATTATGTTTAGACTTTCTCGGAACTGCTTCAAATCAACTAGATATCTTTGTGCTGTAAATCTCCCAACAGCCAAACGCAAAAGCAGCAAACATCTCGCTGTATGTCCCACATCCAAAGTGCCAAGAGAGAGCTTGCTCTCCCTGTCTTTGAGTACTGTTTTCACTGTCCCGGTTACCTCTTTGCTAACATTCTCTTCAGAGCCGCAGTGAAACCAGGAACCACGTGGAGAAAGCACCCACACTGAAAGTGCCTGGAGGGAACATTGGGGCTTCTTCTCAGTGTCTCTGACATAGGGTTTCACTGTCCCGGGAAAGTCTCTGCTAACAACCTGCAGAGCGCTGTGCCCAATATACAGAAACGTCTTGCGGTATCTCCTACAGGGAAAGTGCCAGGAGGGAATTGCGGAGCTTGTTCTCAGTGTCTCTGAGAATTGCTCTGATTATCTGTGTGACCTCTTTGCTAAGACTCTCCAGAGAGCCGTCCTCAAAACAAACACACATCTTGACATATCTCCCACATTGATCGCAGTGTCTCCAGAAACGGCATTCAAGGAGCCAGGACCTTTTCTCCCTACACTGTCCATTGAGTTGTCCTCAAAACCAATATACATCCTGCTATATCTCCCACATGGAAAGTGCCAGGAGGGAGAAGTGGGGATTATGTTTAGACTTTCTCGGAACTGCTTCAAATCAACTAGATATCTTTGTGCTGTAAATCTCCCAACAGCCAAACGCAAAAGCAGCAAACATCTCGCTGTATGTCCCACATCCAAAGTGCCAAGAGAGAGCTTGCTCTCCCTGTCTTTGAGTACTGTTTTCACTGTCCCGGTTACCTCTTTGCTAACATTCTCTTCAGAGCCGCAGTGAAACCAGGAACCACGTGGAGAAAGCACCCACACTGAAAGTGCCTGGAGGGAACATTGGGGCTTCTTCTCAGTGTCTCTGACATAGGGTTTCACTGTCCCGGGAAAGTCTCTGCTAACACCCTGCAGAGCGCTGTGCCCAATATACAGAAACGTCTTGCGGTATCTCCTACAGGGAAAGTGCCAGGAGGGAATTGCGGAGCTTGTTCTCAGTGTCTCTGAGAATTGCTCTGATTATCTGTGTGACCTCTTTGCTAAGACTCTCCAGAGAGCCGTCCTCAAAACAAACACACATCTTGACATATCTCCCACATTGATCGCAGTGTCTCCAGAAACGGCATTCAAGGAGCCAGGAGGTTTTCTCCCTACACTGTCCATTGAGTTGTCCTCAAAACCAATATACATCCTGCTATATCTCCCACATGGAAAGTGCCAGGAGGGAGAAGTGGGGATTATGTTTAGACTTTCTCGGAACTGCTTCAAATCAACTAGATATCTTTGTGCTGTAAATCTCCCAACAGCCAAACGCAAAAGCAGCAAACATCTCGCTGTATGTCCCACATCCAAAGTGCCAAGAGAGAGCTTGCTCTCCCTGTCTTTGAGTACTGTTTTCACTGTCCCGGTTACCTCTTTGCTAACATTCTCTTCAGAGCCGCAGTGAAACCAGGAACCACGTGGAGAAAGCACCCACACTGAAAGTGCCTGGAGGGAACATTGGGGCTTCTTCTCAGTGTCTCTGACATAGGGTTTCACTGTCCCGGGAAAGTCTCTGCTAACACCCTGCAGAGCGCTGTGCCCAATATACAGAAACGTCTTGCGGTATCTCCTACAGGGAAAGTGCCAGGAGGGAATTGCGGAGCTTGTTCTCAGTGTCTCTGAGAATTGCTCTGATTATCTGTGTGACCTCTTTGCTAAGACTCTCCAGAGAGCCGTCCTCAAAACCAACACACATCTTGACATATCTCCCACATTGATCGCAGTGTCTCCAGAAACGGCATTCAAGGAGCCAGGACCTTTTCTCCCTACACTGTCCATTGAGTTGTCCTCAAAACCAATATACATCCTGCTATATCTCCCACATGGAAAGTGCCAGGAGGGAGAAGTGGGGATTATGTTTAGACTTTCTCGGAACTGCTTCAAATCAACTAGATATCTTTGTGCTGTAAATCTCCCAACAGCCAAACGCAAAAGCAGCAAACATCTCGCTGTATGTCCCACATCCAAAGTGCCAAGAGAGAGCTTGCTCTCCCTGTCTTTGAGTACTGTTTTCACTGTCCCGGTTACCTCTTTGCTAACATTCTCTTCAGAGCCGCAGTGAAACCAGGAACCACGTGGAGAAAGCACCCACACTGAAAGTGCCTGGAGGGAACATTGGGGCTTCTTCTCAGTGTCTCTGACATAGGGTTTCACTGTCCCGGGAAAGTCTCTGCTAACACCCTGCAGAGCACTGTGCCCAATATACAGAAACGTCTTGCGGTATCTCCTACAGGGAAAGTGCCAGGAGGGAATTGCGGAGCTTGTTCTCAGTGTCTCTGAGAATTGCTCTGATTATCTGTGTGACCTCTTTGCTAAGACTCTCCAGAGAGCCGTCCTCAAAACAAACACACATCTTGACATATCTCCCACATTGATCGCAGTGTCTCCAGAAACGGCATTCAAGGAGCCAGGACCTTTTCTCCCTACACTGTCCATTGAGTTGTCCTCAAAACCAATATACATCCTGCTATATCTCCCACATGGAAAGTGCCAGGAGGGAGAAGTGGGGATTATGTTTAGACTTTCTCGGAACTGCTTCAAATCAACTAGATATCTTTGTGCTGTAAATCTCCCAACAGCCAAACGCAAAAGCAGCAAACATCTCGCTGTATGTCCCACATCCAAAGTGCCAAGAGAGAGCTTGCTCTCCCTGTCTTTGAGTACTGTTTTCACTGTCCCGGTTACCTCTTTGCTAACATTCTCTTCAGAGCTGCAGTGAAACCAGGAACCACGTGGAGAAAGCACCCACACTGAAAGTGCCTGGAGGGAACATTGGGGCTTCTTCTCAGTGTCTCTGACATAGGGTTTCACTGTCCCGGGAAAGTCTCTGCTAACACCGTGCAGAGCGCTGTGCCCAATATACAGAAACGTGTTGCGGTATCTCCTACAGGGAAAGTGCCAGGAGGGAATTGCGGAGCTTGTTCTCAGTGTCTCTGAGAATTGCTCTGATTATCTGTGTGACCTCTTTGCTAAGACTCTCCAGAGAGCCGTCCTCAAAACAAACACACATCTTGACATATCTCCCACATTGATCGCAGTGTCTCCAGAAACGGCATTCAAGGAGCCAGGACCTTTTCTCCCTACACTGTCCATTGAGTTGTCCTCAAAACCAATTACATCCTGCTATATCTCCCACATGGAAAGTGCCAGGAGGGAGAAGTGGGGATTATGTTTAGACTTTCTCGGAACTGCTTCAAATCAACTAGATATCTTTGTGCTGTAAATCTCCCAACAGCCAAACGCAAAAGCAGCAAACATCTCGCTGTATGTCCCACATCCAAAGTGCCAAGAGAGAGCTTGCTCTCCCTGTCTTTGAGTACTGTTTTCACTGTCCCGGTTACCTCTTTGCTAACATTCTCTTCAGAGCCGCAGTGAAACCAGGAACCACGTGGAGAAAGCACCCACACTGAAAGTGCCTGGAGGGAACATTGGGGCTTCTTCTCAGTGTCTCTGACATAGGGTTTCACTGTCCCGGGAAAGTCTCTGCTAACACCGTGCAGAGCGCTGTGCCCAATATACAGAAACGTCTTGCGGTATCTCCTACAGGGAAAGTGCCAGGAGGGAATTGTCGAGCTTGTTCTCAGTGTCTCTGAGAATTGCTCTGATTATCTGTGTGACCTCTTTGCTAAGACTCTCCAGAGAGCCGTCCTCAAAACAAACACACATCTTGACATATCTCCCACATTGATCGCAGTGTCTCCAGAAACGGCATTCAAGGAGCCAGGACCTTTTCTCCCTACACTGTCCATTGAGTTGTCCTCAAAACCAATATACATCCTGCTATATCTCCCACATGGAAAGTGCCAGGAGGGAGAAGTGGGGATTATGGTTAGACTTTCTCGGAACTGCTTCAAATCAACTAGATATCTTTGTGCTGTAAATCTCCCAACAGCCAAACGCAAAAGCAGCAAACATCTCGCTGTATGTCCCACATCCAAAGTGCCAAGAGAGAGCTTGCTCTCCCTGTCTTTGAGTACTGTTTTCACTGTCCCGGTTACCTCTTTGCTAACATTCTCTTCAGAGCCGCAGTGAAACCAGGAACCACGTGGAGAAAGCACCCACACTGAAAGTGCCTGGAGGGAACATATGGGCTTCTTCTCAGTGTCTCTGACATAGGGTTTCACTGTCCCGGGAAAGTCTCTGCTAACACCCTGCAGAGCGCTGTGCCCAATATACAGAAACGTCTTGCGGTATCTCCTACAGGGAAAGTGCCAGGAGGGAATTGCGGAGCTTGTTCTCAGTGTCTCTGAGAATTGCTCTGATTATCTGTGTGACCTCTTTGCTAAGACTCTCCAGAGAGCCGTCCTCAAAACAAACACACATCTTGACATATCTCCCACATTGATCGCAGTGTCTCCAGAAACGGCATTCAAGGAGCCAGGAGGTTTTCTCCCTACACTGTCCATTGAGTTGTCCTCAAAACCAATATACATCCTGCTATATCTCCCACATGGAAAGTGCCAGGAGGGAGAAGTGGGGATTATGTTTAGACTTTCTCGGAACTGCTTCAAATCAACTAGATATCTTTGTGCTGTAAATCTCCCAACAGCCAAACGCAAAAGCAGCAAACATCTCGCTGTATGTCCCACATCCAAAGTGCCAAGAGAGAGCTTGCTCTCCCTGTCTTTGAGTACTGTTTTCACTGTCCCGGTTACCTCTTTGCTAACATTCTCTTCAGAGCCGCAGTGAAACCAGGAACCACGTGGAGAAAGCACCCACACTGAAAGTGCCTGGAGGGAACATTGGGGCTTCTTCTCAGTGTCTCTGACATAGGGTTTCACTGTCCCGGGAAAGTCTCTGCTAACACCGTGCAGAGCGCTGTGCCCAATATACAGAAACGTCTTGCGGTATCTCCTACAGGGAAAGTGCCAGGAGGGAATTGCGGAGCTTGTTCTCAGTGTCTCTGAGAATTGCTCTGATTATCTGTGTGACCTCTTTGCTAAGACTCTCCAGAGAGCCGTCCTCAAAACAAACACACATCTTGACATATCTCCCACATTGATCGCAGTGTCTCCAGAAACGGCATTCAAGGAGCCAGGACCTTTTCTCCCTACACTGTCCATTGAGTTGTCCTCAAAACCAATATACATCCTGCTATATCTCCCACATGGAAAGTGCCAGGAGGGAGAAGTGGGGATTATGTTTAGACTTTCTCGGAACTGCTTCAAATCAACTAGATATCTTTGTGCTGTAAATCTCCCAACAGCCAAACGCAAAAGCAGCAAATATCTCGCTGTATGTCCCACATCCAAAGTGCCAAGAGAGAGCTTGCTCTCCCTGTCTTTGAGTACTGTTTTCACTGTCCCGGTTACCTCTTTGCTAACATTCTCTTCAGAGCCGCAGTGAAACCAGGAACCACGTGGAGAAAGCACCCACACTGAAAGTGCCTGGAGGGAACATTGGGGCTTCTTCTCAGTGTCTCTGACATAGGGTTTCACTGTCCCGGGAAAGTCTCTGCTAACACCCTGCAGAGCGCTGTGCCCAATATACAGAAACGTCTTGCGGTATCTCCTACAGGGAAAGTGCCAGGAGGGAATTGCGGAGCTTGTTCTCAGTGTCTCTGAGAATTGCTCTGATTATCTGTGTGACCTCTTTGCTAAGACTCTCCAGAGAGCCGTCCTCAAAACAAACACACATCTTGACATATCTCCCACATTGATCGCAGTGTCTCCAGAAACGGCATTCAAGGAGCCAGGACCTTTTCTCCCTACACTGTCCATTGAGTTGTCCTCAAAACCAATATACATCCTGCTATATCTCCCACATGGAAAGTGCCAGGAGGGAGAAGTGGGGATTATGTTTAGACTTTCTCGGAACTGCTTCAAATCAACTAGATATCTTTGTGCTGTAAATCTCCCAACAGCCAAACGCAAAAGCAGCAAACATCTCGCTGTATGTCCCACATCCAAAGTGCCAAGAGAGAGCTTGCTCTCCCTGTCTTTGAGTACTGTTTTCACTGTCCCGGTTACCTCTTTGCTAACATTCTCTTCAGAGCCGCAGTGAAACCAGGAACCACGTGGAGAAAGCACCCACACTGAAAGTGCCTGGAGGGAACATTGGGGCTTCTTCTCAGTGTCTCTGACATAGGGTTTCACTGTCCCGGGAAAGTCTCTGCTAACACCCTGCAGAGCACTGTGCCCAATATACAGAAACGTCTTGCGGTATCTCCTACAGGGAAAGTGCCAGGAGGGAATTGCGGAGCTTGTTCTCAGTGTCTCTGAGAATTGCTCTGATTATCTGTGTGACCTCTTTGCTAAGACTCTCCAGAGAGCCGTCCTCAAAACAAACACACATCTTGACATATCTCCCACATTGATCGCAGTGTCTCCAGAAACGGCATTCAAGGAGCCAGGACCTTTTCTCCCTACACTGTCCATTGAGTTGTCCTCAAAACCAATATACATCCTGCTATATCTCCCACATGGAAAGTGCCAGGAGGGAGAAGTGGGGATTATGTTTAGACTTTCTCGGAACTGCTTCAAATCAACTAGATATCTTTGTGCTGTAAATCTCCCAACAGCCAAACGCAAAAGCAGCAAACATCTCGCTGTATGTCCCACATCCAAAGTGCCAAGAGAGAGCTTGCTCTCCCTGTCTTTGAGTACTGTTTTCACTGTCCCGGTTACCTCTTTGCTAACATTCTCTTCAGAGCCGCAGTGAAACCAGGAACCACGTGGAGAAAGCACCCACACTGAAAGTGCCTGGAGGGAACACTGGGGCTTCTTCTCAGTGTCTCTGACATAGGGTTTCACTGTCCCGGGAAAGTCTCTGCTAACACCGTGCAGAGCGCTGTGCCCAATATACAGAAACGTCTTGCGGTATCTCCTACAGGGAAAGTGCCAGGAGGGAATTGTGGAGCTTGTTCTCAGTGTCTCTGAGAATTGCTCTGATTATCCGTGTGACCTCTTTGCTAAGACTCTCCAGAGAGCCGTCCTCAAAACAAACACACATCTTGACATATCTCCCACATTGATCGCAGTGTCTCCAGAAACGGCATTCAAGGAGCCAGGAGGTTTTCTCCCTACACTGTCCATTGAGTTGTCCTCAAAACCAATATACATCCTACTATATCTCCCACATGGAAAGTGCCAGGAGGGAGAAGTGGGGATTATGGTTAGACTTTCTCGGAACTGCTTCAAATCAACTAGATATCTTTGTGCTGTAAATCTCCCAACAGCCAAATGCAAAAGCAGCAAACATCTCGCTGTATGTCCCACATCCAAAGTGCCAAGAGAGAGCTTGCTCTCCCTGTCTTTGAGTACTGTTTTCACTGTCCCGGTTACCTCTTTGCTAACATTCT
This sequence comes from Larus michahellis, assembly GCF_964199755.1. Lineage (NCBI taxonomy): Eukaryota > Metazoa > Chordata > Aves > Charadriiformes > Laridae > Larus > Larus michahellis. The sequence continues at coordinate 1,146,773 of NW_027435923.1, forward strand.
CTTCAGAGCTGCAGTGAAACCAGGAACCACGTGGAGAAAGCACCCACACTGAAAGTGCCTGGAGGGAACATTGGGGCTTCTTCTCAGTGTCTCTGACATAGGGTTTCACTGTCCCGGGAAAGTCTCTGCTAACACCGTGCAGAGCGCTGTGCCCAATATACAGAAACGTCTTGCGGTATCTCCTACAGGGAAAGTGCCAGGAGGGAATTGCGGAGCTTGTTCTCAGTGTCTCTGAGAATTGCTCTGATTATCTGTGTGACCTCTTTGCTAAGACTCTCCAGAGAGACGTCCTCAAAACAAGCACACATCGTGACATATCTCCCACATTGATCGCAGTGTCTCCAGAAACGGCATTCAAGGAGCCAGGACCTTTTCTCCCTACACTGTCCATTGAGTTGTCCTCAAAACCAATATACATCCTGCTATATCTCCCACATGGAAAGTGCCAGGAGGGAGAAGTGGGGATTATGTTTAGACTTTCTCGGAACTGCTTCAAATCAACTAGATATCTTTGTGCTGTAAATCTCCCAACAGCCAAACGCAAAAGCAGCAAACATCTCGCTGTATGTCCCACATCCAAAGTGCCAAGAGAGAGCTTGCTCTCCCTGTCTTTGAGTACTGTTTTCACTGTCCCGGTTACCTCTTTGCTAACATTCTCTTCAGAGCCGCAGTGAAACCAGGAACCACGTGGAGAAGGCACCCACACTGAAAGTGCCTGGAGGGAACATTGGGGCTTCTTCTCAGTGTCTCTGACATAGGGTTTCACTGTCCCGGGAAAGTCTCTGCTAACAACCTGCAGAGCGCTGTGCCCAATATACAGAAACGTCTTGCGGTATCTCCTACAGGGAAAGTGCCAGGAGGGAATTGCGGAGCTTGTTCTCAGTGTCTCTGAGAATTGCTCTGATTATCTGTGTGACCTCTTTGCTAAGACTCTCCAGAGAGCCGTCCTCAAAACAAACACACATCTTGACATATCTCCCACATTGATCGCAGTGTCTCCAGAAACGGCATTCAAGGAGCCAGGACCTTTTCTCCCTACACTGTCCATTGAGTTGTCCTCAAAACCAATATACATCCTGCTATATCTCCCACATGGAAAGTGCCAGGAGGGAGAAGTGGGGATTATGTTTAGACTTTCTCGGAACTGCTTCAAATCAACTAGATATCTTTGTGCTGTAAATCTCCCAACAGCCAAACGCAAAAGCAGCAAACATCTCGCTGTATGTCCCACATCCAAAGTGCCAAGAGAGAGCTTGCTCTCCCTGTCTTTGAGTACTGTTTTCACTGTCCCGGTTACCTCTTTGCTAACATTCTCTTCAGAGCCGCAGTGAAACCAGGAACCACGTGGAGAAAGCACCCACACTGAAAGTGCCTGGAGGGAACATTGGGGCTTCTTCTCAGTGTCTCTGACATAGGGTTTCACTGTCCCGGGAAAGTCTCTGCTAACACCCTGCAGAGCGCTGTGCCCAATATACAGAAACGTCTTGCGGTATCTCCTACAGGGAAAGTGCCAGGAGGGAATTGTGGAGCTTGTTCTCAGTGTCTCTGAGAATTGCTCTGATTATCCGTGTGACCTCTTTGCTAAGACTCTCCAGAGAGCCGTCCTCAAAACAAACACACATCGTGACATATCTCCCACATTGATCGCAGTGTCTCCAGAAACGGCATTCAAGGAGCCAGGACCTTTTCTCCCTACACTGTCCATTGAGTTGTCCTCAAAAACAATATACATCCTGCTATATCTCCCACATGGAAAGTGCCAGGAGGGAGAAGTGGGGATTATGTTTAGACTTTCTCGGAACTGCTTCAAGTCAACTAGATATCTTTGTGCTGTAAATCTCCCAACAGCCAAACGCAAAAGCAGCAAACATCTCGCTGTATGTCCCACATCCAAAGTGCCAAGAGAGAGCTTGCTCTCCCTGTCTTTGAGTACTGTTTTCACTGTCCCGGTTACCTCTTTGCTAACATTTTCTTCAGAGCCGCAGTGAAACCAGGAACCACGTGGAGAAAGCACCCACACTGAAAGTGCCTGGAGGGAACATTGGGGCTTCTTCTCAGTGTCTCTGACATAGGGTTTCACTGTCCCGGGAAAGTCTCTGCTAACACCGTGCAGAGCGCTGTGCCCAATATACAGAAACGTCTTGCGGTATCACCTACAGGGAAAGTGCCAGGAGGGAATTGCGGAGCTTGTTCTCAGTGTCTCTGAGAATTGCTCTGATTATCTGTGTGACCTCTTTGCTAAGACTCTCCAGAGAGCCGTCCTCAAAACAAGCACACATCGTGACATATCTCCCACATTGATCGCAGTGTCTCCAGAAACGGCATTCAAGGAGCCAGGACCTTTTCTCCCTACACTGTCCATTGAGTTGTCCTCAAAACCAATATACATCCTGCTATATCTCCCACATGGAAAGTGCCAGGAGGGAGAAGTGGGGATTATGTTTAGACTTTCTCGGAACTGCTTCAAATCAACTAGATATCTTTGTGCTGTAAATCTCCCAACAGCCAAACGCAAAAGCAGCAAACATCTCGCTGTATGTCCCACATCCAAAGTGCCAAGAGAGAGCTTGCTCTCCCTGTCTTTGAGTACTGTTTTCACTGTCCCGGTTACCTCTTTGCTAACATTCTCTTCAGAGCCGCAGTGAAACCATTAACCACGTGGAGAAAGCACCCACACTGAAAGTGCCTGGAGGGAACATTGGGGCTTCTTCTCAGTGTCTCTGACATAGGGTTTCACTGTCCCGGGAAAGTCTCTGCTAACACCGTGCAGAGCGCTGTGCCCAATATACAGAAACGTCTTGCGGTATCTCCTACAGGGAAAGTGCCAGGAGGGAATTGCGGAGCTTGTTCTCAGTGTCTCTGAGAATTGCTCTGATTATCTGTGTGACCTCTTTGCTAAGACTCTCCAGAGAGCCGTCCTCAAAACAAACACACATCTTGACATATCTCCCACATTGATCGCAGTGTCTCCAGAAACGGCATTCAAGGAGCCAGGACCTTTTCTCCCTACACTGTCCATTGAGTTGTCCTCAAAACCAATATACATCCTGCTATATCTCCCACATGGAAAGTGCCAGGAGGGAGAAGTGGGGATTATGTTTAGACTTTCTCGGAACTGCTTCAAATCAACTAGATATCTTTGTGCTGTAAATCTCCCAACAGCCAAACGCAAAAGCAGCAAACATCTCGCTGTATGTCCCACATCCAAAGTGCCAAGAGAGAGCTTGCTCTCCCTGTCTTTGAGTACTGTTTTCACTGTCCCGGTTACCTCTTTGCTAACATTCTCTTCAGAGCCGCAGTGAAACCAGGAACCACGTGGAGAAAGCACCCACACTGAAAGTGCCTGGAGGGAACATTGGGGCTTCTTCTCAGTGTCTCTGACATAGGGTTTCACTGTCCCGGGAAAGTCTCTGCTAACACCGTGCAGAGCGCTGTGCCCAATATACAGAAACGTCTTGCGGTATCTCCTACAGGGAAAGTGCCAGGAGGGAATTGCGGAGCTTGTTCTCAGTGTCTCTGAGAATTGCTCTGATTATCTGTGTGACCTCTTTGCTAAGACTCTCCAGAGAGCCGTCCTCAAAACAAACACACATCTTGACATATCTCCCACATTGATCGCAGTGTCTCCAGAAACGGCATTCAAGGAGCCAGGACCTTTTCTCCCTACACTGTCCATTGAGTTGTCCTCAAAACCAATATACATCCTGCTATATCTCCCACATGGAAAGTGCCAGGAGGGAGAAGTGGGGATTATGTTTAGACTTTCTCGGAACTGCTTCAAATCAACTAGATATCTTTGTGCTGTAAATCTCCCAACAGCCAAACGCAAAAGCAGCAAACATCTCGCTGTATGTCCCACATCCAAAGTGCCAAGAGAGAGCTTGCTCTCCCTGTCTTTGAGTACTGTTTTCACTGTCCCGGTTACCTCTTTGCTAACATTCTCTTCAGAGCTGCAATGAAACCAGGAACCACGTGGAGAAAGCACCCACACTGAAAGTGCCTGGAGGGAACATTGGGGCTTCTCAGTGTCTCTGACATAGGGTTTCACTGTCCCGGGAAAGTCTCTGCTAACACCGTGCAGAGCGCTGTGCCCAATATACAGAAACGTCTTGCGGTATCTCCTACAGGGAAAGTGCCAGGAGGGAATTGCGGAGCTTGTTCTCAGTGTCTCTGAGAATTGCTCTGATTATCTGTGTGACCTCTTTGCTAAGACTCTCCAGAGAGCCGTCCTCAAAACAAACACACATCTTGACATATCTCCCACATTGATCGCAGTGTCTCCAGAAACGGCATTCAAGGAGCCAGGACCTTTTCTCCCTACACTGTCCATTGAGTTGTCCTCAAAACCAATATACATCCTGCTATATCTCCCACATGGAAAGTGCCAGGAGGGAGAAGTGGGGATTATGTTTAGACTTTCTCGGAACTGCTTCAAATCAACTAGATATCTTTGTGCTGTAAATCTCCCAACAGCCAAACGCAAAAGCAGCAAACATCTCGCTGTATGTCCCACATCCAAAGTGCCAAGAGAGAGCTTGCTCTCCCTGTCTTTGAGTACTGTTTTCACTGTCCCGGTTACCTCTTTGCTAACATTCTCTTCAGAGCCGCAGTGAAACCAGGAACCACGTGGAGAAAGCACCCACACTGAAAGTGCCTGGAGGGAACATTGGGGCTTCTTCTCAGTGTCTCTGACATAGGGTTTCACTGTCCCGGGAAAGTCTCTGCTAACACCGTGCAGAGCGCTGTGCCCAATATACAGAAACGTCTTGCGGTATCTCCTACAGGGAAAGTGCCAGGAGGGAATTGCGGAGCTTGTTCTCAGTGTCTCTGAGAATTGCTCTGATTATCTGTGTGACCTCTTTGCTAAGACTCTCCAGAGAGCCGTCCTCAAAACAAGCACACATCGTGACATATCTCCCACATTGATCGCAGTGTCTCCAGAAACGGCATTCAAGGAGCCAGGACCTTTTCTCCCTACACTGTCCATTGAGTTGTCCTCAAAACCAATATACATCCTGCTATATCTCCCACATGGAAAGTGCCAGGAGGGAGAAGTGGGGATTATGTTTAGACTTTCTCGGAACTGCTTCAAATCAACTAGATATCTTTGTGCTGTAAATCTCCCAACAGCCAAACGCAAAAGCAGCAAACATCTCGCTGTATGTCCCACATCCAAAGTGCCAAGAGAGAGCTTGCTCTCCCTGTCTTTGAGTACTGTTTTCACTGTCCCGGTTACCTCTTTGCTAACATTCTCTTCAGAGCCGCAGTGAAACCAGGAACCACGTGGAGAAAGCACCCACACTGAAAGTGCCTGGAGGGAACATTGGGGCTTCTTCTCAGTGTCTCTGACATAGGGTTTCACTGTCCCGGGAAAGTCTCTGCTAACACCGTGCAGAGCGCTGTGCCCAATATACAGAAACGTCTTGCGGTATCTCCTACAGGGAAAGTGCCAGGAGGGAATTGCGGAGCTTGTTCTCAGTGTCTCTGAGAATTGCTCTGATTATCTGTGTGACCTCTTTGCTAAGACTCTCCAGAGAGCCGTCCTCAAAACAAACACACATCTTGACATATCTCCCACATTGATCGCAGTGTCTCCAGAAACGGCATTCAAGGAGCCAGGACCTTTTCTCCCTACACTGTCCATTGAGTTGTCCTCAAAACCAATATACATCCTGCTATATCTCCCACATGGAAAGTGCCAGGAGGGAGAAGTGGGGATTATGTTTAGACTTTCTCGGAACTGCTTCAAATCAACTAGATATCTTTGTGCTGTAAATCTCCCAACAGCCAAACGCAAAAGCAGCAAACATCTCGCTGTATGTCCCACATCCAAAGTGCCAAGAGAGAGCTTGCTCTCCCTGTCTTTGAGTACTGTTTTCACTGTCCCGGTTACCTCTTTGCTAACATTCTCTTCAGAGCCGCAGTGAAACCAGGAACCACGTGGAGAAAGCACCCACACTGAAAGTGCCTGGAGGGAACATTGGGGCTTCTTCTCAGTGTCTCTGACATAGGGTTTCACTGTCCCGGGAAAGTCTCTGCTAACACCGTGCAGAGCGCTGTGCCCAATATACAGAAACGTCTTGCGGTATCTCCTACAGGGAAAGTGCCAGGAGGGAATTGCGGAGCTTGTTCTCAGTGTCTCTGAGAATTGCTCTGATTATCTGTGTGACCTCTTTGCTAAGACTCTCCAGAGAGCCGTCCTCAAAACAAGCACACATCGTGACATATCTCCCACATTGATCGCAGTGTCTCCAGAAACGGCATTCAAGGAGCCAGGACCTTTTCTCCCTACACTGTCCATTGAGTTGTCCTCAAAACCAATATACATCCTGCTATATCTCCCACATGGAAAGTGCCAGGAGGGAGAAGTGGGGATTATGTTTAGACTTTCTCGGAACTGCTTCAAATCAACTAGATATCTTTGTGCTGTAAATCTCCCAACAGCCAAACGCAAAAGCAGCAAACATCTCGCTGTATGTCCCACATCCAAAGTGCCAAGAGAGAGCTTGCTCTCCCTGTCTTTGAGTACTGTTTTCACTGTCCCGGTTACCTCTTTGCTAACATTCTCTTCAGAGCCGCAGTGAAACCATTAACCACGTGGAGAAAGCACCCACACTGAAAGTGCCTGGAGGGAACATTGGGGCTTCTTCTCAGTGTCTCTGACATAGGGTTTCACTGTCCCGGGAAAGTCTCTGCTAACACCGTGCAGAGCGCTGTGCCCAATATACAGAAACGTCTTGCGGTATCACCTACAGGGAAAGTGCCAGGAGGGAATTGCGGAGCTTGTTCTCAGTGTCTCTGAGAATTGCTCTGATTATCTGTGTGACCTCTTTGCTAAGACTCTCCAGAGAGCCGTCCTCAAAACAAACACACATCGTGACATATCTCCCACATTGATCGCAGTGTCTCCAGAAACGGCATTCAAGGAGCCAGGACCTTTTCTCCCTACACTGTCCATTGAGTTGTCCTCAAAACCAATATACATCCTGCTATATCTCCCACATGGAAAGTGCCAGGAGGGAGAAGTGGGGATTATGTTTAGACTTTCTCGGAACTGCTTCAAATCAACTAGATATCTTTGTGCTGTAAATCTCCCAACAGCCAAACGCAAAAGCAGCAAACATCTCGCTGTATGTCCCACATCCAAAGTGCCAAGAGAGAGCTTGCTCTCCCTGTCTTTGAGTACTGTTTTCACTGTCCCGGTTACCTCTTTGCTAACATTCTCTTCAGAGCTGCAGTGAAACCAGGAACCACGTGGAGAAAGCACCCACACTGAAAGTGCCTGGAGGGAACATTGGGGCTTCTTCTCAGTGTCTCTGACATAGGGTTTCACTGTCCCGGGAAAGTCTCTGCTAACACCGTGCAGAGCGCTGTGCCCAATATACAGAAACGTCTTGCGGTATCTCCTACAGGGAAAGTGCCAGGAGGGAATTGCGGAGCTTGTTCTCAGTGTCTCTGAGAATTGCTCTGATTATCTGTGTGACCTCTTTGCTAAGACTCTCCAGAGAGCCGTCCTCAAAACAAACACACATCTTGACATATCTCCCACATTGATCGCAGTGTCTCCAGAAACGGCATTCAAGGAGCCAGGACCTTTTCTCCCTACACTGTCCATTGAGTTGTCCTCAAAACCAATATACATCCTGCTATATCTCCCACATGGAAAGTGCCAGGAGGGAGAAGTGGGGATTATGTTTAGACTTTCTCGGAACTGCTTCAAATCAACTAGATATCTTTGTGCTGTAAATCTCCCAACAGCCAAACGCAAAAGCAGCAAACATCTCGCTGTATGTCCCACATCCAAAGTGCCAAGAGAGAGCTTGCTCTCCCTGTCTTTGAGTACTGTTTTCACTGTCCCGGTTACCTCTTTGCTAACATTCTCTTCAGAGCCGCAGTGAAACCAGGAACCACGTGGAGAAAGCACCCACACTGAAAGTGCCTGGAGGGAACATTGGGGCTTCTTCTCAGTGTCTCTGACATAGGGTTTCACTGTCCCGGGAAAGTCTCTGCTAACACCGTGCAGAGCGCTGTGCCCAATATACAGAAACGTCTTGCGGTATCTCCTACAGGGAAAGTGCCAGGAGGGAATTGCGGAGCTTGTTCTCAGTGTCTCTGAGAATTGCTCTGATTATCTGTGTGACCTCTTTGCTAAGACTCTCCAGAGAGCCGTCCTCAAAACAAACACACATCTTGACATATCTCCCACATTGATCGCAGTGTCTCCAGAAACGGCATTCAAGGAGCCAGGACCTTTTCTCCCTACACTGTCCATTGAGTTGTCCTCAAAACCAATATACATCCTGCTATATCTCCCACATGGAAAGTGCCAGGAGGGAGAAGTGGGGATTATGTTTAGACTTTCTCGGAACTGCTTCAAATCAACTAGATATCTTTGTGCTGTAAATCTCCCAACAGCCAAACGCAAAAGCAGCAAACATCTCGCTGTATGTCCCACATCCAAAGTGCCAAGAGAGAGCTTGCTCTCCCTGTCTTTGAGTACTGTTTTCACTGTCCCGGTTACCTCTTTGCTAACATTCTCTTCAGAGCTGCAATGAAACCAGGAACCACGTGGAGAAAGCACCCACACTGAAAGTGCCTGGAGGGAACATTGGGGCTTCTTCTCAGTGTCTCTGACATAGGGTTTCACTGTCCCGGGAAAGTCTCTGCTAACACCCTGCAGAGCGCTGTGCCCAATATACAGAAACGTCTTGCGGTATCTCCTACAGGGAAAGTGCCAGGAGGGAATTGCGGAGCTTGTTCTCAGTGTCTCTGAGAATTGCTCTGATTATCTGTGTGACCTCTTTGCTAAGACTCTCCAGAGAGCCGTCCTCAAAACAAACACACATCTTGACATATCTCCCACATTGATCGCAGTGTCTCCAGAAACGGCATTCAAGGAGCCAGGAGGTTTTCTCCCTACACTGTCCATTGAGTTGTCCTCAAAACCAATATACATCCTGCTATATCTCCCACATGGAAAGTGCCAGGAGGGAGAAGTGGGGATTATGTTTAGACTTTCTCGGAACTGCTTCAAATCAACTAGATATCTTTGTGCTGTAAATCTCCCAACAGCCAAACGCAAAAGCAGCAAACATCTCGCTGTATGTCCCACATCCAAAGTGCCAAGAGAGAGCTTGCTCTCCCTGTCTTTGAGTACTGTTTTCACTGTCCCGGTTACCTCTTTGCTAACATTCTCTTCAGAGCCGCAGTGAAACCAGGAACCACGTGGAGAAAGCACCCACACTGAAAGTGCCTGGAGGGAACATTGGGGCTTCTTCTCAGTGTCTCTGACATAGGGTTTCACTGTCCCGGGAAAGTCTCTGCTAACACCGTGCAGAGCGCTGTGCCCAATATACAGAAACGTCTTGCGGTATCTCCTACAGGGAAAGTGCCAGGAGGGAATTGCGGAGCTTGTTCTCAGTGTCTCTGAGAATTGCTCTGATTATCTGTGTGACCTCTTTGCTAAGACTCTCCAGAGAGCCGTCCTCAAAACAAACACACATCTTGACATATCTCCCACATTGATCGCAGTGTCTCCAGAAACGGCATTCAAGGAGCCAGGACCTTTTCTCCCTACACTGTCCATTGAGTTGTCCTCAAAACCAATATACATCCTGCTATATCTCCCACATGGAAAGTGCCAGGAGGGAGAAGTGGGGATTATGTTTAGACTTTCTCGGAACTGCTTCAAATCAACTAGATATCTTTGTGCTGTAAATCTCCCAACAGCCAAACGCAAAAGCAGCAAACATCTCGCTGTATGTCCCACATCCAAAGTGCCAAGAGAGAGCTTGCTCTCCCTGTCTTTGAGTACTGTTTTCACTGTCCCGGTTACCTCTTTGCTAACATTCTCTTCAGAGCTGCAGTGAAACCAGGAACCACGTGGAGAAAGCACCCACACTGAAAGTGCCTGGAGGGAACATTGGGGCTTCTTCTCAGTGTCTCTGACATAGGGTTTCACTGTCCCGGGAAAGTCTCTGCTAACACCGTGCAGAGCGCTGTGCCCAATATACAGAAACGTCTTGCGGTATCTCCTACAGGGAAAGTGCCAGGAGGGAATTGCGGAGCTTGTTCTCAGTGTCTCTGAGAATTGCTCTGATTATCTGTGTGACCTCTTTGCTAAGACTCTCCAGAGAGCCGTCCTCAAAACAAACACACATCTTGACATATCTCCCACATTGATCGCAGTGTCTCCAGAAACGGCATTCAAGGAGCCAGGACCTTTTCTCCCTACACTGTCCATTGAGTTGTCCTCAAAACCAATATACATCCTGCTATATCTCCCACATGGAAAGTGCCAGGAGGGAGAAGTGGGGATTATGTTTAGACTTTCTCGGAACTGCTTCAAATCAACTAGATATCTTTGTGCTGTAAATCTCCCAACAGCCAAACGCAAAAGCAGCAAACATCTCGCTGTATGTCCCACATCCAAAGTGCCAAGAGAGAGCTTGCTCTCCCTGTCTTTGAGTACTGTTTTCACTGTCCCGGTTACCTCTTTGCTAACATTCTCTTCAGAGCTGCAGTGAAACCAGGAACCACGTGGAGAAAGCACCCACACTGAAAGTGCCTGGAGGGAACATTGGGGCTTCTTCTCAGTGTCTCTGACATAGGGTTTCACTGTCCCGGGAAAGTCTCTGCTAACACCGTGCAGAGCGCTGTGCCCAATATACAGAAACGTCTTGCGGTATCTCCTACAGGGAAAGTGCCAGGAGGGAATTGCGGAGCTTGTTCTCAGTGTCTCTGAGAATTGCTCTGATTATCCGTGTGACCTCTTTGCTAAGACTCTCCAGAGAGACGTCCTCAAAACAAACACACATCTTGACATATCTCCCACATTGATCGCAGTGTCTCCAGAAACAGCATTCAAGGAGCCAGGACCTTTTCTCCCTACACTGTCCATTGAGTTGTCCTCAAAACCAATATACATCCTGCTATATCTCCCACATGGAAAGTGCCAGGAGGGAGAAGTGGGGATTATGTTTAGACTTTCTCGGAACTGCTTCAAATCAACTAGATATCTTTGTGCTGTAAATCTCCCAACAGCCAAACGCAAAAGCAGCAAACATCTCGCTGTATGTCCCACATCCAAAGTGCCAAGAGAGAGCTTGCTCTCCCTGTCTTTGAGTACTGTTTTCACTGTCCCGGTTACCTCTTTGCTAACATTCTCTTCAGAGCCGCAGTGAAACCAGGAACCACGTGGAGAAAGCACCCACACTGAAAGTGCCTGGAGGGAACATTGGGGCTTCTTCTCAGTGTCTCTGACATAGGGTTTCACTGTCCCAGGAAAGTCTCTGCTAACACCGTGCAGAGCGCTGTGCCCAATATACAGAAACGTCTTGCGGTATCTCCTACAGGGAAAGTGCCAGGAGGGAATTGCGGAGCTTGTTCTCAGTGTCTCTGAGAATTGCTCTGATTATCTGTGTGACCTCTTTGCTAAGACTCTCCAGAGAGCCGTCCTCAAAACAAACACACATCTTGACATATCTCCCACATTGATCGCAGTGTCTCCAGAAACGGCATTCAAGGAGCCAGGACCTTTTCTCCCTACACTGTCCATTGAGTTGTCCTCAAAACCAATATACATCCTGCTATATCTCCCACATGGAAAGTGCCAGGAGGGAGAAGTGGGGATTATGTTTAGACTTTCTCGGAACTGCTTCAAATCAACTAGATATCTTTGTGCTGTAAATCTCCCAACAGCCAAACGCAAAAGCAGCAAACATCTCGCTGTATGTCCCACATCCAAAGTGCCAAGAGAGAGCTTGCTCTCCCTGTCTTTGAGTACTGTTTTCACTGTCCCGGTTACCTCTTTGCTAACATTCTCTTCAGAGCTGCAGTGAAACCAGGAACCACGTGGAGAAAGCACCCACACTGAAAGTGCCTGGAGGGAACATTGGGGCTTCTTCTCAGTGTCTCTGACATAGGGTTTCACTGTCCCGGGAAAGTCTCTGCTAACACCGTGCAGAGCGCTGTGCCCAATATACAGAAACGTCTTGCGGTATCTCCTACAGGGAAAGTGCCAGGAGGGAATTGCGGAGCTTGTTCTCAGTGTCTCTGAGAATTGCTCTGATTATCTGTGTGACCTCTTTGCTAAGACTCTCCAGAGAGCCGTCCTCAAAACAAACACACATCTTGACATATCTCCCACATTGATCGCAGTGTCTCCAGAAACGGCATTCAAGGAGCCAGGACCTTTTCTCCCTACACTGTCCATTGAGTTGTCCTCAAAACCAATATACATCCTGCTATATCTCCCACATGGAAAGTGCCAGGAGGGAGAAGTGGGGATTATGTTTAGACTTTCTCGGAACTGCTTCAAATCAACTAGATATCTTTGTGCTGTAAATCTCCCAACAGCCAAACGCAAAAGCAGCAAACATCTCGCTGTATGTCCCACATCCAAAGTGCCAAGAGAGAGCTTGCTCTCCCTGTCTTTGAGTACTGTTTTCACTGTCCCGGTTACCTCTTTGCTAACATTCTCTTCAGAGCTGCAGTGAAACCAGGAACCACGTGGAGAAAGCACCCACACTGAAAGTGCCTGGAGGGAACATTGGGGCTTCTTCTCAGTGTCTCTGACATAGGGTTTCACTGTCCCGGGAAAGTCTCTGCTAACACCGTGCAGAGCGCTGTGCCCAATATACAGAAACGTCTTGCGGTATCTCCTACAGGGAAAGTGCCAGGAGGGAATTGCGGAGCTTGTTCTCAGTGTCTCTGAGAATTGCTCTGATTATCCGTGTGACCTCTTTGCTAAGACTCTCCAGAGAGACGTCCTCAAAACAAACACACATCTTGACATATCTCCCACATTGATCGCAGTGTCTCCAGAAACGGCATTCAAGGAGCCAGGACCTTTTCTCCCTACACTGTCCATTGAGTTGTCCTCAAAACCAATATACATCCTGCTATATCTCCCACATGGAAAGTGCCAGGAGGGAGAAGTGGGGATTATGTTTAGACTTTCTCGGAACTGCTTCAAATCAACTAGATATCTTTGTGCTGTAAATCTCCCAACAGCCAAACGCAAAAGCAGCAAACATCTCGCTGTATGTCCCACATCCAAAGTGCCAAGAGAGAGCTTGCTCTCCCTGTCTTTGAGTACTGTTTTCACTGTCCCGGTTACCTCTTTGCTAACATTCTCTTCAGAGCCGCAGTGAAACCAGGAACCACGTGGAGAAAGCACCCACACTGAAAGTGCCTGGAGGGAACATTGGGGCTTCTTCTCAGTGTCTCTGACATAGGGTTTCACTGTCCCGGGAAAGTCTCTGCTAACACCGTGCAGAGCGCTGTGCCCAATATACAGAAACGTCTTGCGGTATCTCCTACAGGGAAAGTGCCAGGAGGGAATTGCGGAGCTTGTTCTCAGTGTCTCTGAGAATTGCTCTGATTATCTGTGTGACCTCTTTGCTAAGACTCTCCAGAGAGCCGTCCTCAAAACCAACACACATCTTGACATATCTCCCACATTGATCGCAGTGTCTCCAGAAACGGCATTCAAGGAGCCAGGAGGTTTTCTCCCTACACTGTCCATTGAGTTGTCCTCAAAACCAATATACATCCTGCTATATCTCCCACATGGAAAGTGCCAGGAGGGAGAAGTGGGGATTATGTTTAGACTTTCTCGGAACTGCTTCAAATCAACTAGATATCTTTGTGCTGTAAATCTCCCAACAGCCAAACACAAAAGCATCAAACATCTCGCTGTATGTCCCAAATCCAAAGTGCCAAGAGAGAGCTTGCTCTCCCTGTCTTTGAGTACTGTTTTCACTGTCCCGGTTACCTCTTTGCTAACACTCTCTTCAGAGCCGCAGTGAAACCAGGAACCACGTGGAGAAAGCACCCACACTGAAAGTGCCTGGAGGGAACATTGGGGCTTCTTCTCAGTGTCTCTGACATAGGGTTTCACTGTCCCGGGAAAGTCTCTGCTAACACCGTGCAGAGCGCTGTGCCCAATATACAGAAACGTCTTGCGGTATCTCCTACAGGGAAAGTGCCAGGAGGGAATTGCGGAGCTTGTTCTCAGTGTCTCTGAGAATTGCTCTGATTATCTGTGTGACCTCTTTGCTAAGACTCTCCAGAGAGCCGTCCTCAAAACAAACACACATCTTGACATATCTCCCACATTGATCGCAGTGTCTCCAGAAACGACATTCAAGGAGCCAGGACCTTTTCTCCCTACACTGTCCATTGAGTTGTCCTCAAAACCAATATACATCCTGCTATATCTCCCACATGGAAAGTGCCAGGAGGGAGAAGTGGGGATTATGTTTAGACTTTCTCGGAACTGCTTCAAATCAACTAGATATCTTTGTGCTGTAAATCTCCCAACAGCCAAACGCAAAAGCAGCAAACATCTCGCTGTATGTCCCACATCCAAAGTGCCAAGAGAGAGCTTGCTCTCCCTGTCTTTGAGTACTGTTTTCACTGTCCCGGTTACCTCTTGGCTAACATTCTCTTCAGAGCCGCAGTGAAACCAGGAACCATGTGGAGAAGGCACCCACACTGAAAGTGCCTGGAGGGAACATTGGGGCTTCTTCTCAGTGTCTCTGACATAGGGTTTCACTGTCCCGGGAAAGTCTCTGCTAACACCGTGCAGAGCGCTGTGCCCAATATACAGAAACGTCTTGCGGTATCTCCTACAGGGAAAGTGCCAGGAGGGAATTGCGGAGCTTGTTCTCAGTGTCTCTGAGAATTGCTCTGATTATCTGTGTGACCTCTTTGCTAAGACTCTCCAGAGAGCCGTCCTCAAAACAAACACACATCTTGACATATCTCCCACATTGATCGCAGTGTCTCCAGAAACGGCATTCAAGGAGCCAGGAGGTTTTCTCCCTACACTGTCCATTGAGTTGTCCTCAAAACCAATATACATCCTGCTATATCTCCCACATGGAAAGTGCCAGGAGGGAGAAGTGGGGATTATGTTTAGACTTTCTCGGAACTGCTTCAAATCAACTAGATATCTTTGTGCTGTAAATCTCCCAACAGCCAAACGCAAAAGCAGCAAACATCTCGCTGTATGTCCCACATCCAAAGTGCCAAGAGAGAGCTTGCTCTCCCTGTCTTTGAGTACTGTTTTCACTGTCCCGGTTACCTCTTGGCTAACATTCTCTTCAGAGCCGCAGTGAAACCAGGAACCATGTGGAGAAGGCACCCACACTGAAAGTGCCTGGAGGGAACATTGGGGCTTCTTCTCAGTGTCTCTGACATAGGGTTTCACTGTCCCGGGAAAGTCTCTGCTAACACCGTGCAGAGCGCTGTGCCCAATATACAGAAACGTCTTGCGGTATCTCCTACAGGGAAAGTGCCAGGAGGGAATTGCGGAGCTTGTTCTCAGTGTCTCTGAGAATTGCTCTGATTATCTGTGTGACCTCTTTGCTAAGACTCTCCAGAGAGCCGTCCTCAAAACAAACACACATCTTGACATATCTCCCACATTGATCGCAGTGTCTCCAGAAACGGCATTCAAGGAGCCAGGAGGTTTTCTCCCTACACTGTCCATTGAGTTGTCCTCAAAACCAATATACATCCTGCTATATCTCCCACATGGAAAGTGCCAGGAGGGAGAAGTGGGGATTATGTTTAGACTTTCTCGGAACTGCTTCAAATCAACTAGATATCTTTGTGCTGTAAATCTCCCAACAGCCAAACGCAAAAGCAGCAAACATCTCGCTGTATGTCCCACATCCAAAGTGCCAAGAGAGAGCTTGCTCTCCCTGTCTTTGAGTACTGTTTTCACTGTCCCGGTTACCTCTTTGCTAACATTCTCTTCAGAGCCGCAGTGAAACCAGGAACCACGTGGAGAAAGCACCCACACTGAAAGTGCCTGGAGGGAACATTGGGGCTTCTTCTCAGTGTCTCTGACATAGGGTTTCACTGTCCCAGGAAAGTCTCTGCTAACACCGTGCAGAGCGCTGTGCCCAATATACAGAAACGTCTTGCGGTATCTCCTACAGGGAAAGTGCCAGGAGGGAATTGTCGAGCTTGTTCTCAGTGTCTCTGAGAATTGCTCTGATTATCTGTGTGACCTCTTTGCTAAGACTCTCCAGAGAGCCGTCCTCAAAACAAACACACATCTTGACATATCTCCCACATTGATCGCAGTGTCTCCAGAAACGGCATTCAAGGAGCCAGGACCTTTTCTCCCTACACTGTCCATTGAGTTGTCCTCAAAACCAATATACATCCTGCTATATCTCCCACATGGAAAGTGCCAGGAGGGAGAAGTGGGGATTATGTTTAGACTTTCTCGGAACTGCTTCAAATCAACTAGATATCTTTGTGCTGTAAATCTCCCAACAGCCAAACGCAAAAGCAGCAAACATCTCGCTGTATGTCCCACATCCAAAGTGCCAAGAGAGAGCTTGCTCTCCCTGTCTTTGAGTACTGTTTTCACTGTCCCGGTTACCTCTTTGCTAAGATTCTCTTCAGAGCCGCAGTGAAACCAGGAACCACGTGGAGAAAGCACCCACACTGAAAGTGCCTGGAGGGAACATTGGGGCTTCTTCTCAGTGTCTCTGACATAGGGTTTCACTGTCCCGGGAAAGTCTCTGCTAACACCGTGCAGAGCGCTGTGCCCAATATACAGAAACGTCTTGCGGTATCTCCTACAGGGAAAGTGCCAGGAGGGAATTGCGGAGCTTGTTCTCAGTGTCTCTGAGAATTGCTCTGATTATCTGTGTGACCTCTTTGCTAAGACTCTCCAGAGAGCCGTCCTCAAAACCAACACACATCTTGACATATCTCCCACATTGATCGCAGTGTCTCCAGAAACGGCATTCAAGGAGCCAGGACCTTTTCTCCCTACACTGTCCATTGAGTTGTCCTCAAAACCAATATACATCCTGCTATATCTCCCACATGGAAAGTGCCAGGAGGGAGAAGTGGGGATTATGTTTAGACTTTCTCGGAACTGCTTCAAATCAACTAGATATCTTTGTGCTGTAAATCTCCCAACAGCCAAACGCAAAAGCAGCAAACATCTCGCTGTATGTCCCAAATCCAAAGTGCCAAGAGAGAGCTTGCTCTCCCTGTCTTTGAGTACTGTTTTCACTGTCCCGGTTACCTCTTTGCTAACACTCTCTTCAGAGCCGCAGTGAAACCAGGAACCACGTGGAGAAAGCACCCACACTGAAAGTGCCTGGAGGGAACATTGGGGCTTCTTCTCAGTGTCTCTGACATAGGGTTTCACTGTCCCGGGAAAGTCTCTGCTAACACCGTGCAGAGCGCTGTGCCCAATATACAGAAACATCTTGCGGTATCTCCTACAGGGAAAGTGCCAGGAGGGAATTGCGGAGCTTGTTCTCAGTGTCTCTGAGAATTGCTCTGATTATCTGTGTGACCTCTTTGCTAAGACTCTCCAGAGAGCCGTCCTCAAAACAAACACACATCTTGACATATCTCCCACATTGATCGCAGTGTCTCCAGAAACGGCATTCAAGGAGCCAGGACCTTTTCTCCCTACACTGTCCATTGAGTTGTCCTCAAAACCAATATACATCCTGCTATATCTCCCACATGGAAAGTGCCAGGAGGGAGAAGTGGGGATTATGTTTAGACTTTCTCGGAACTGCTTCAAATCAACTAGATATCTTTGTGCTGTAAATCTCCCAACAGCCAAACGCAAAAGCAGCAAACATCTCGCTGTATGTCCCACATCCAAAGTGCCAAGAGAGAGCTTGCTCTCCCTGTCTTTGAGTACTGTTTTCACTGTCCCGGTTACCTCTTTGCTAACATTCTCTTCAGAGCCGCAGTGAAACCAGGAACCACGTGGAGAAAGCACCCACACTGAAAGTGCCTGGAGGGAACATTGGGGCTTCTTCTCAGTGTCTCTGACATAGGGTTTCACTGTCCCGGGAAAGTCTCTGCTAACACCCTGCAGAGCGCTGTGCCCAATATACAGAAACGTCTTGCGGTATCTCCTACAGGGAAAGTGCCAGGAGGGAATTGCGGAGCTTGTTCTCAGTGTCTCTGAGAATTGCTCTGATTATCTGTGTGACCTCTTTGCTAAGACTCTCCAGAGAGCCGTCCTCAAAACAAACACACATCTTGACATATCTCCCACATTGATCGCAGTGTCTCCAGAAACGGCATTCAAGGAGCCAGGAGGTTTTCTCCCTACACTGTCCATTGAGTTGTCCTCAAAACCAATATACATCCTGCTATATCTCCCACATGGAAAGTGCCAGGAGGGAGAAGTGGGGATTATGTTTAGACTTTCTCGGAACTGCTTCAAATCAACTAGATATCTTTGTGCTGTAAATCTCCCAACAGCCAAACGCAAAAGCAGCAAACATCTCGCTGTATGTCCCACATCCAAAGTGCCAAGAGAGAGCTTGCTCTCCCTGTCTTTGAGTACTGTTTTCACTGTCCCGGTTACCTCTTGGCTAACATTCTCTTCAGAGCCGCAGTGAAACCAGGAACCACGTGGAGAAAGCACCCACACTGAAAGTGCCTGGAGGGAACATTGGGGCTTCTTCTCAGTGTCTCTGACATAGGGTTTCACTGTCCCGGGAAAGTCTCTGCTAACACCGTGCAGAGCGCTGTGCCCAATATACAGAAACGTCTTGCGGTATCTCCTACAGGGAAAGTGCCAGGAGGGAATTGCGGAGCTTGTTCTCAGTGTCTCTGAGAATTGCTCTGATTATCTGTGTGACCTCTTTGCTAAGACTCTCCAGAGAGCCGTCCTCAAAACAAACACACATCTTGACATATCTCCCACATTGATCGCAGTGTCTCCAGAAACGGCATTCAAGGAGCCAGGACCTTTTCTCCCTACACTGTCCATTGAGTTGTCCTCAAAACCAATATACATCCTGCTATATCTCCCACATGGAAAGTGCCAGGAGGGAGAAGTGGGGATTATGTTTAGACTTTCTCGGAACTGCTTCAAATCAACTAGATATCTTTGTGCTGTAAATCTCCCAACAGCCAAACGCAAAAGCAGCAAACATCTCGCTGTATGTCCCACATCCAAAGTGCCAAGAGAGAGCTTGCTCTCCCTGTCTTTGAGTACTGTTTTCACTGTCCCGGTTACCTCTTGGCTAACATTCTCTTCAGAGCCGCAGTGAAACCAGGAACCATGTGGAGAAGGCACCCACACTGAAAGTGCCTGGAGGGAACATTGGGGCTTCTTCTCAGTGTCTCTGACATAGGGTTTCACTGTCCCGGGAAAGTCTCTGCTAACACCGTGCAGAGCGCTGTGCCCAATATACAGAAACGTCTTGCGGTATCTCCTACAGGGAAAGTGCCAGGAGGGAATTGCGGAGCTTGTTCTCAGTGTCTCTGAGAATTGCTCTGATTATCTGTGTGACCTCTTTGCTAAGACTCTCCAGAGAGCCGTCCTCAAAACAAACACACATCTTGACATATCTCCCACATTGATCGCAGTGTCTCCAGAAACGGCATTCAAGGAGCCAGGAGGTTTTCTCCCTACACTGTCCATTGAGTTGTCCTCAAAACCAATATACATCCTGCTATATCTCCCACATGGAAAGTGCCAGGAGGGAGAAGTGGGGATTATGTTTAGACTTTCTCGGAACTGCTTCAAATCAACTAGATATCTTTGTGCTGTAAATCTCCCAACAGCCAAACGCAAAAGCAGCAAACATCTCGCTGTATGTCCCACATCCAAAGTGCCAAGAGAGAGCTTGCTCTCCCTGTCTTTGAGTACTGTTTTCACTGTCCCGGTTACCTCTTTGCTAACATTCTCTTCAGAGCCGCAGTGAAACCAGGAACCACGTGGAGAAAGCACCCACACTGAAAGTGCCTGGAGGGAACATTGGGGCTTCTTCTCAGTGTCTCTGACATAGGGTTTCACTGTCCCGGGAAAGTCTCTGCTAACACCATGCAGAGCGCTGTGCCCAATATACAGAAACGTCTTGCGGTATCTCCTACAGGGAAAGTGCCAGGAGGGAATTGCGGAGCTTGTTCTCAGTGTCTCTGAGAATTGCTCTGATTATCTGTGTGACCTCTTTGCTAAGACTCTCCAGAGAGCCGTCCTCAAAACAAACACACATCTTGACATATCTCCCACATTGATCGCAGTGTCTCCAGAAACGGCATTCAAGGAGCCAGGACCTTTTCTCCCTACACTGTCCATTGAGTTGTCCTCAAAACCAATATACATCCTGCTATATCTCCCACATGGAAAGTGCCAGGAGGGAGAAGTGGGGATTATGTTTAGACTTTCTCGGAACTGCTTCAAATCAACTAGATATCTTTGTGCTGTAAATCTCCCAACAGCCAAACGCAAAAGCAGCAAACATCTCGCTGTATGTCCCACATCCAAAGTGCCAAGAGAGAGCTTGCTCTCCCTGTCTTTGAGTACTGTTTTCACTGTCCCGGTTACCTCTTGGCTAAGATTCTCTTCAGAGCCGCAGTGAAACCAGGAACCACGTGGAGAAAGCACCCACACTGAAAGTGCCTGGAGGGAACATTGGGGCTTCTTCTCAGTGTCTCTGACATAGGGTTTCACTGTCCCGGGAAAGTCTCTGCTAACACCGTGCAGAGCGCTGTGCCCAATATACAGAAACGTCTTGCGGTATCTCCTACAGGGAAAGTGCCAGGAGGGAATTGCGGAGCTTGTTCTCAGTGTCTCTGAGAATTGCTCTGATTATCTGTGTGACCTCTTTGCTAAGACTCTCCAGAGAGCCGTCCTCAAAACCAACACACATCTTGACATATCTCCCACATTGATCGCAGTGTCTCCAGAAACGGCATTCAAGGAGCCAGGACCTTTTCTCCCTACACTGTCCATTGAGTTGTCCTCAAAACCAATATACATCCTGCTATATCTCCCACATGGAAAGTGCCAGGAGGGAGAAGTGGGGATTATGTTTAGACTTTCTCGGAACTGCTTCAAATCAACTAGATATCTTTGTGCTGTAAATCTCCCAACAGCCAAACGCAAAAGCAGCAAACATCTCGCTGTATGTCCCAAATCCAAAGTGCCAAGAGAGAGCTTGCTCTCCCTGTCTTTGAGTACTGTTTTCACTGTCCCGGTTACCTCTTTGCTAACACTCTCTTCAGAGCCGCAGTGAAACCAGGAACCACGTGGAGAAAGCACCCACACTGAAAGTGCCTGGAGGGAACATTGGGGCTTCTTCTCAGTGTCTCTGACATAGGGTTTCACTGTCCCGGGAAAGTCTCTGCTAACACCGTGCAGAGCGCTGTGCCCAATATACAGAAACATCTTGCGGTATCTCCTACAGGGAAAGTGCCAGGAGGGAATTGCGGAGCTTGTTCTCAGTGTCTCTGAGAATTGCTCTGATTATCTGTGTGACCTCTTTGCTAAGACTCTCCAGAGAGCCGTCCTCAAAACAAACACACATCTTGACATATCTCCCACATTGATCGCAGTGTCTCCAGAAACGGCATTCAAGGAGCCAGGACCTTTTCTCCCTACACTGTCCATTGAGTTGTCCTCAAAACCAATATACATCCTGCTATATCTCCCACATGGAAAGTGCCAGGAGGGAGAAGTGGGGATTATGTTTAGACTTTCTCGGAACTGCTTCAAATCAACTAGATATCTTTGTGCTGTAAATCTCCCAACAGCCAAACGCAAAAGCAGCAAACATCTCGCTGTATGTCCCACATCCAAAGTGCCAAGAGAGAGCTTGCTCTCCCTGTCTTTGAGTACTGTTTTCACTGTCCCGGTTACCTCTTTGCTAACATTCTCTTCAGAGCCGCAGTGAAACCAGGAACCACGTGGAGAAAGCACCCACACTGAAAGTGCCTGGAGGGAACATTGGGGCTTCTTCTCAGTGTCTCTGACATAGGGTTTCACTGTCCCGGGAAAGTCTCTGCTAACACCGTGCAGAGCGCTGTGCCCAATATACAGAAACGTCTTGCGGTATCTCCTACAGGGAAAGTGCCAGGAGGGAATTGCGGAGCTTGTTCTCAGTGTCTCTGAGAATTGCTCTGATTATCTGTGTGACCTCTTTGCTAAGACTCTCCAGAGAGCCGTCCTCAAAACAAACACACATCTTGACATATCTCCCACATTGATCGCAGTGTCTCCAGAAACGGCATTCAAGGAGCCAGGACCTTTTCTCCCTACACTGTCCATTGAGTTGTCCTCAAAACCAATATACATCCTGCTATATCTCCCACATGGAAAGTGCCAGGAGGGAGAAGTGGGGATTATGTTTAGACTTTCTCGGAACTGCTTCAAATCAACTAGATATCTTTGTGCTGTAAATCTCCCAACAGCCAAACGCAAAAGCAGCAAACATCTCGCTGTATGTCCCACATCCAAAGTGCCAAGAGAGAGCTTGCTCTCCCTGTCTTTGAGTACTGTTTTCACTGTCCCGGTTACCTCTTGGCTAACATTCTCTTCAGAGCCGCAGTGAAACCAGGAACCACGTGGAGAAGGCACCCACACTGAAAGTGCCTGGAGGGAACATTGGGGCTTCTTCTCAGTGTCTCTGACATAGGGTTTCACTGTCCCGGGAAAGTCTCTGCTAACACCGTGCAGAGCGCTGTGCCCAATATACAGAAACGTCTTGCGGTATCTCCTACAGGGAAAGTGCCAGGAGGGAATTGCGGAGCTTGTTCTCAGTGTCTCTGAGAATTGCTCTGATTATCTGTGTGACCTCTTTGCTAAGACTCTCCAGAGAGCCGTCCTCAAAACAAACACACATCTTGACATATCTCCCACATTGATCGCAGTGTCTCCAGAAACGGCATTCAAGGAGCCAGGAGGTTTTCTCCCTACACTGTCCATTGAGTTGTCCTCAAAACCAATATACATCCTGCTATATCTCCCACATGGAAAGTGCCAGGAGGGAGAAGTGGGGATTATGTTTAGACTTTCTCGGAACTGCTTCAAATCAACTAGATATCTTTGTGCTGTAAATCTCCCAACAGCCAAACGCAAAAGCAGCAAACATCTCGCTGTATGTCCCACATCCAAAGTGCCAAGAGAGAGCTTGCTCTCCCTGTCTTTGAGTACTGTTTTCACTGTCCCGGTTACCTCTTGGCTAACACTCTCTTCAGAGCCGCAGTGAAACCAGGAACCACGTGGAGAAAGCACCCACACTGAAAGTGCCTGGAGGGAACATTGGGGCTTCTTCTCAGTGTCTCTGACATAGGGTTTCACTGTCCCGGGAAAGTCTCTGCTAACACCGTGCAGAGCGCTGTGCCCAATATACAGAAACATCTTGCGGTATCTCCTACAGGGAAAGTGCCAGGAGGGAATTGCGGAGCTTGTTCTCAGTGTCTCTGAGAATTGCTCTGATTATCTGTGTGACCTCTTTGCTAAGACTCTCCAGAGAGCCGTCCTCAAAACAAACACACATCTTGACATATCTCCCACATTGATCGCAGTGTCTCCAGAAACGGCATTCAAGGAGCCAGGACCTTTTCTCCCTACACTGTCCATTGAGTTGTCCTCAAAACCAATATACATCCTGCTATATCTCCCACATGGAAAGTGCCAGGAGGGAGAAGTGGGGATTATGTTTAGACTTTCTCGGAACTGCTTCAAATCAACTAGATATCTTTGTGCTGTAAATCTCCCAACAGCCAAACGCAAAAGCAGCAAACATCTCGCTGTATGTCCCACATCCAAAGTGCCAAGAGAGAGCTTGCTCTCCCTGTCTTTGAGTACTGTTTTCACTGTCCCGGTTACCTCTTTGCTAACATTCTCTTCAGAGCCGCAGTGAAACCAGGAACCACGTGGAGAAAGCACCCACACTGAAAGTGCCTGGAGGGAACATTGGGGCTTCTTCTCAGTGTCTCTGACATAGGGTTTCACTGTCCCGGGAAAGTCTCTGCTAACACCGTGCAGAGCGCTGTGCCCAATATACAGAAACGTCTTGCGGTATCTCCTACAGGGAAAGTGCCAGGAGGGAATTGCGGAGCTTGTTCTCAGTGTCTCTGAGAATTGCTCTGATTATCTGTGTGACCTCTTTGCTAAGACTCTCCAGAGAGCCGTCCTCAAAACAAACACACATCTTGACATATCTCCCACATTGATCGCAGTGTCTCCAGAAACGGCATTCAAGGAGCCAGGACCTTTTCTCCCTACACTGTCCATTGAGTTGTCCTCAAAACCAATATACATCCTGCTATATCTCCCACATGGAAAGTGCCAGGAGGGAGAAGTGGGGATTATGTTTAGACTTTCTCGGAACTGCTTCAAATCAACTAGATATCTTTGTGCTGTAAATCTCCCAACAGCCAAACGCAAAAGCAGCAAACATCTCGCTGTATGTCCCACATCCAAAGTGCCAAGAGAGAGCTTGCTCTCCCTGTCTTTGAGTACTGTTTTCACTGTCCCGGTTACCTCTTGGCTAACATTCTCTTCAGAGCCGCAGTGAAACCAGGAACCACGTGGAGAAGGCACCCACACTGAAAGTGCCTGGAGGGAACATTGGGGCTTCTTCTCAGTGTCTCTGACATAGGGTTTCACTGTCCCGGGAAAGTCTCTGCTAACACCGTGCAGAGCGCTGTGCCCAATATACAGAAACGTCTTGCGGTATCTCCTACAGGGAAAGTGCCAGGAGGGAATTGCGGAGCTTGTTCTCAGTGTCTCTGAGAATTGCTCTGATTATCTGTGTGACCTCTTTGCTAAGACTCTCCAGAGAGCCGTCCTCAAAACAAACACACATCTTGACATATCTCCCACATTGATCGCAGTGTCTCCAGAAACGGCATTCAAGGAGCCAGGAGGTTTTCTCCCTACACTGTCCATTGAGTTGTCCTCAAAACCAATATACATCCTGCTATATCTCCCACATGGAAAGTGCCAGGAGGGAGAAGTGGGGATTATGTTTAGACTTTCTCGGAACTGCTTCAAATCAACTAGATATCTTTGTGCTGTAAATCTCCCAACAGCCAAACGCAAAAGCAGCAAACATCTCGCTGTATGTCCCACATCCAAAGTGCCAAGAGAGAGCTTGCTCTCCCTGTCTTTGAGTACTGTTTTCACTGTCCCGGTTACCTCTTGGCTAACACTCTCTTCAGAGCCGCAGTGAAACCAGGAACCACGTGGAGAAAGCACCCACACTGAAAGTGCCTGGAGGGAACATTGGGGCTTCTTCTCAGTGTCTCTGACATAGGGTTTCACTGTCCCGGGAAAGTCTCTGCTAACACCGTGCAGAGCGCTGTGCCCAATATACAGAAACATCTTGCGGTATCTCCTACAGGGAAAGTGCCAGGAGGGAATTGCGGAGCTTGTTCTCAGTGTCTCTGAGAATTGCTCTGATTATCTGTGTGACCTCTTTGCTAAGACTCTCCAGAGAGCCGTCCTCAAAACAAACACACATCTTGACATATCTCCCACATTGATCGCAGTGTCTCCAGAAACGGCATTCAAGGAGCCAGGACCTTTTCTCCCTACACTGTCCATTGAGTTGTCCTCAAAACCAATATACATCCTGCTATATCTCCCACATGGAAAGTGCCAGGAGGGAGAAGTGGGGATTATGTTTAGACTTTCTCGGAACTGCTTCAAATCAACTAGATATCTTTGTGCTGTAAATCTCCCAACAGCCAAACGCAAAAGCAGCAAACATCTCGCTGTATGTCCCACATCCAAAGTGCCAAGAGAGAGCTTGCTCTCCCTGTCTTTGAGTACTGTTTTCACTGTCCCGGTTACCTCTTTGCTAACATTCTCTTCAGAGCCGCAGTGAAACCAGGAACCACGTGGAGAAAGCACCCACACTGAAAGTGCCTGGAGGGAACATTGGGGCTTCTTCTCAGTGTCTCTGACATAGGGTTTCACTGTCCCGGGAAAGTCTCTGCTAACACCGTGCAGAGCGCTGTGCCCAATATACAGAAACGTCTTGCGGTATCTCCTACAGGGAAAGTGCCAGGAGGGAATTGCGGAGCTTGTTCTCAGTGTCTCTGAGAATTGCTCTGATTATCTGTGTGACCTCTTTGCTAAGACTCTCCAGAGAGCCGTCCTCAAAACAAACACACATCTTGACATATCTCCCACATTGATCGCAGTGTCTCCAGAAACGGCATTCAAGGAGCCAGGACCTTTTCTCCCTACACTGTCCATTGAGTTGTCCTCAAAACCAATATACATCCTGCTATATCTCCCACATGGAAAGTGCCAGGAGGGAGAAGTGGGGATTATGTTTAGACTTTCTCGGAACTGCTTCAAATCAACTAGATATCTTTGTGCTGTAAATCTCCCAACAGCCAAACGCAAAAGCAGCAAACATCTCGCTGTATGTCCCACATCCAAAGTGCCAAGAGAGAGCTTGCTCTCCCTGTCTTTGAGTACTGTTTTCACTGTCCCGGTTACCTCTTGGCTAACATTCTCTTCAGAGCCGCAGTGAAACCAGGAACCACGTGGAGAAGGCACCCACACTGAAAGTGCCTGGAGGGAACATTGGGGCTTCTTCTCAGTGTCTCTGACATAGGGTTTCACTGTCCCGGGAAAGTCTCTGCTAACACCGTGCAGAGCGCTGTGCCCAATATACAGAAACGTCTTGCGGTATCTCCTACAGGGAAAGTGCCAGGAGGGAATTGCGGAGCTTGTTCTCAGTGTCTCTGAGAATTGCTCTGATTATCTGTGTGACCTCTTTGCTAAGACTCTCCAGAGAGCCGTCCTCAAAACAAACACACATCTTGACATATCTCCCACATTGATCGCAGTGTCTCCAGAAACGGCATTCAAGGAGCCAGGAGGTTTTCTCCCTACACTGTCCATTGAGTTGTCCTCAAAACCAATATACATCCTGCTATATCTCCCACATGGAAAGTGCCAGGAGGGAGAAGTGGGGATTATGTTTAGACTTTCTCGGAACTGCTTCAAATCAACTAGATATCTTTGTGCTGTAAATCTCCCAACAGCCAAACGCAAAAGCAGCAAACATCTCGCTGTATGTCCCACATCCAAAGTGCCAAGAGAGAGCTTGCTCTCCCTGTCTTTGAGTACTGTTTTCACTGTCCCGGTTACCTCTTGGCTAACATTCTCTTCAGAGCCGCAGTGAAACCAGGAACCATGTGGAGAAGGCACCCACACTGAAAGTGCCTGGAGGGAACATTGGGGCTTCTTCTCAGTGTCTCTGACATAGGGTTTCACTGTCCCGGGAAAGTCTCTGCTAACACCCTGCAGAGCGCTGTGCCCAATATACAGAAACGTCTTGCGGTATCTCCTACAGGGAAAGTGCCAGGAGGGAATTGCGGAGCTTGTTCTCAGTGTCTCTGAGAATTGCTCTGATTATCTGTGTGACCTCTTTGCTAAGACTCTCCAGAGAGCCGTCCTCAAAACAAACACACATCTTGACATATCTCCCACATTGATCGCAGTGTCTCCAGAAACGGCATTCAAGGAGCCAGGAGGTTTTCTCCCTACACTGTCCATTGAGTTGTCCTCAAAACCAATATACATCCTGCTATATCTCCCACATGGAAAGTGCCAGGAGGGAGAAGTGGGGATTATGTTTAGACTTTCTCGGAACTGCTTCAAATCAACTAGATATCTTTGTGCTGTAAATCTCCCAACAGCCAAACGCAAAAGCAGCAAACATCTCGCTGTATGTCCCACATCCAAAGTGCCAAGAGAGAGCTTGCTCTCCCTGTCTTTGAGTACTGTTTTCACTGTCCCGGTTACCTCTTGGCTAACATTCTCTTCAGAGCCGCAGTGAAACCAGGAACCATGTGGAGAAGGCACCCACACTGAAAGTGCCTGGAGGGAACATTGGGGCTTCTTCTCAGTGTCTCTGACATAGGGTTTCACTGTCCCGGGAAAGTCTCTGCTAACACCGTGCAGAGCGCTGTGCCCAATATACAGAAACGTCTTGCGGTATCTCCTACAGGGAAAGTGCCAGGAGGGAATTGCGGAGCTTGTTCTCAGTGTCTCTGAGAATTGCTCTGATTATCTGTGTGACCTCTTTGCTAAGACTCTCCAGAGAGCCGTCCTCAAAACAAACACACATCTTGACATATCTCCCACATTGATCGCAGTGTCTCCAGAAACGGCATTCAAGGAGCCAGGAGGTTTTCTCCCTACACTGTCCATTGAGTTGTCCTCAAAACCAATATACATCCTGCTATATCTCCCACATGGAAAGTGCCAGGAGGGAGAAGTGGGGATTATGTTTAGACTTTCTCGGAACTGCTTCAAATCAACTAGATATCTTTGTGCTGTAAATCTCCCAACAGCCAAACGCAAAAGCAGCAAACATCTCGCTGTATGTCCCACATCCAAAGTGCCAAGAGAGAGCTTGCTCTCCCTGTCTTTGAGTACTGTTTTCACTGTCCCGGTTACCTCTTGGCTAACATTCTCTTCAGAGCCGCAGTGAAACCAGGAACCATGTGGAGAAGGCACCCACACTGAAAGTGCCTGGAGGGAACATTGGGGCTTCTTCTCAGTGTCTCTGACATAGGGTTTCACTGTCCCGGGAAAGTCTCTGCTAACACCCTGCAGAGCGCTGTGCCCAATATACAGAAACGTCTTGCGGTATCTCCTACAGGGAAAGTGCCAGGAGGGAATTGCGGAGCTTGTTCTCAGTGTCTCTGAGAATTGCTCTGATTATCTGTGTGACCTCTTTGCTAAGACTCTCCAGAGAGCCGTCCTCAAAACAAACACACATCTTGACATATCTCCCACATTGATCGCAGTGTCTCCAGAAACGGCATTCAAGGAGCCAGGAGGTTTTCTCCCTACACTGTCCATTGAGTTGTCCTCAAAACCAATATACATCCTGCTATATCTCCCACATGGAAAGTGCCAGGAGGGAGAAGTGGGGATTATGTTTAGACTTTCTCGGAACTGCTTCAAATCAACTAGATATCTTTGTGCTGTAAATCTCCCAACAGCCAAACGCAAAAGCAGCAAACATCTCGCTGTATGTCCCACATCCAAAGTGCCAAGAGAGAGCTTGCTCTCCCTGTCTTTGAGTACTGTTTTCACTGTCCCGGTTACCTCTTGGCTAACATTCTCTTCAGAGCCGCAGTGAAACCAGGAACCATGTGGAGAAGGCACCCACACTGAAAGTGCCTGGAGGGAACATTGGGGCTTCTTCTCAGTGTCTCTGACATAGGGTTTCACTGTCCCGGGAAAGTCTCTGCTAACACCGTGCAGAGCGCTGTGCCCAATATACAGAAACGTCTTGCGGTATCTCCTACAGGGAAAGTGCCAGGAGGGAATTGCGGAGCTTGTTCTCAGTGTCTCTGAGAATTGCTCTGATTATCTGTGTGACCTCTTTGCTAAGACTCTCCAGAGAGCCGTCCTCAAAACAAACACACATCTTGACATATCTCCCACATTGATCGCAGTGTCTCCAGAAACGGCATTCAAGGAGCCAGGAGGTTTTCTCCCTACACTGTCCATTGAGTTGTCCTCAAAACCAATATACATCCTGCTATATCTCCCACATGGAAAGTGCCAGGAGGGAGAAGTGGGGATTATGTTTAGACTTTCTCGGAACTGCTTCAAATCAACTAGATATCTTTGTGCTGTAAATCTCCCAACAGCCAAACGCAAAAGCAGCAAACATCTCGCTGTATGTCCCACATCCAAAGTGCCAAGAGAGAGCTTGCTCTCCCTGTCTTTGAGTACTGTTTTCACTGTCCCGGTTACCTCTTGGCTAACATTCTCTTCAGAGCCGCAGTGAAACCAGGAACCATGTGGAGAAGGCACCCACACTGAAAGTGCCTGGAGGGAACATTGGGGCTTCTTCTCAGTGTCTCTGACATAGGGTTTCACTGTCCCGGGAAAGTCTCTGCTAACACCCTGCAGAGCGCTGTGCCCAATATACAGAAACGTCTTGCGGTATCTCCTACAGGGAAAGTGCCAGGAGGGAATTGCGGAGCTTGTTCTCAGTGTCTCTGAGAATTGCTCTGATTATCTGTGTGACCTCTTTGCTAAGACTCTCCAGAGAGCCGTCCTCAAAACAAACACACATCTTGACATATCTCCCACATTGATCGCAGTGTCTCCAGAAACGGCATTCAAGGAGCCAGGAGGTTTTCTCCCTACACTGTCCATTGAGTTGTCCTCAAAACCAATATACATCCTGCTATATCTCCCACATGGAAAGTGCCAGGAGGGAGAAGTGGGGATTATGTTTAGACTTTCTCGGAACTGCTTCAAATCAACTAGATATCTTTGTGCTGTAAATCTCCCAACAGCCAAACGCAAAAGCAGCAAACATCTCGCTGTATGTCCCACATCCAAAGTGCCAAGAGAGAGCTTGCTCTCCCTGTCTTTGAGTACTGTTTTCACTGTCCCGGTTACCTCTTGGCTAACATTCTCTTCAGAGCCGCAGTGAAACCAGGAACCATGTGGAGAAGGCACCCACACTGAAAGTGCCTGGAGGGAACATTGGGGCTTCTTCTCAGTGTCTCTGACATAGGGTTTCACTGTCCCGGGAAAGTCTCTGCTAACACCCTGCAGAGCGCTGTGCCCAATATACAGAAACGTCTTGCGGTATCTCCTACAGGGAAAGTGCCAGGAGGGAATTGCGGAGCTTGTTCTCAGTGTCTCTGAGAATTGCTCTGATTATCTGTGTGACCTCTTTGCTAAGACTCTCCAGAGAGCCGTCCTCAAAACAAACACACATCTTGACATATCTCCCACATTGATCGCAGTGTCTCCAGAAACGGCATTCAAGGAGCCAGGAGGTTTTCTCCCTACACTGTCCATTGAGTTGTCCTCAAAACCAATATACATCCTGCTATATCTCCCACATGGAAAGTGCCAGGAGGGAGAAGTGGGGATTATGTTTAGACTTTCTCGGAACTGCTTCAAATCAACTAGATATCTTTGTGCTGTAAATCTCCCAACAGCCAAACGCAAAAGCAGCAAACATCTCGCTGTATGTCCCACATCCAAAGTGCCAAGAGAGAGCTTGCTCTCCCTGTCTTTGAGTACTGTTTTCACTGTCCCGGTTACCTCTTTGCTAAGATTCTCTTCAGAGCCGCAGTGAAACCAGGAACCACGTGGAGAAAGCACCCACACTGAAAGTGCCTGGAGGGAACATTGGGGCTTCTTCTCAGTGTCTCTGACATAGGGTTTCACTGTCCCGGGAAAGTCTCTGCTAACACCGTGCAGAGCGCTGTGCCCAATATACAGAAACGTCTTGCGGTATCTCCTACAGGGAAAGTGCCAGGAGGGAATTGCGGAGCTTGTTCTCAGTGTCTCTGAGAATTGCTCTGATTATCTGTGTGACCTCTTTGCTAAGACTCTCCAGAGAGCCGTCCTCAAAACCAACACACATCTTGACATATCTCCCACATTGATCGCAGTGTCTCCAGAAACGGCATTCAAGGAGCCAGGACCTTTTCTCCCTACACTGTCCATTGAGTTGTCCTCAAAACCAATATACATCCTGCTATATCTCCCACATGGAAAGTGCCAGGAGGGAGAAGTGGGGATTATGTTTAGACTTTCTCGGAACTGCTTCAAATCAACTAGATATCTTTGTGCTGTAAATCTCCCAACAGCCAAACGCAAAAGCAGCAAACATCTCGCTGTATGTCCCACATCCAAAGTGCCAAGAGAGAGCTTGCTCTCCCTGTCTTTGAGTACTGTTTTCACTGTCCCGGTTACCTCTTTGCTAAGATTCTCTTCAGAGCCGCAGTGAAACCAGGAACCACGTGGAGAAAGCACCCACACTGAAAGTGCCTGGAGGGAACATTGGGGCTTCTTCTCAGTGTCTCTGACATAGGGTTTCACTGTCCCGGGAAAGTCTCTGCTAACACCGTGCAGAGCGCTGTGCCCAATATACAGAAACGTCTTGCGGTATCTCCTACAGGGAAAGTGCCAGGAGGGAATTGCGGAGCTTGTTCTCAGTGTCTCTGAGAATTGCTCTGATTATCTGTGTGACCTCTTTGCTAAGACTCTCCAGAGAGCCGTCCTCAAAACCAACACACATCTTGACATATCTCCCACATTGATCGCAGTGTCTCCAGAAACGGCATTCAAGGAGCCAGGACCTTTTCTCCCTACACTGTCCATTGAGTTGTCCTCAAAACCAATATACATCCTGCTATATCTCCCACATGGAAAGTGCCAGGAGGGAGAAGTGGGGATTATGTTTAGACTTTCTCGGAACTGCTTCAAATCAACTAGATATCTTTGTGCTGTAAATCTCCCAACAGCCAAATGCAAAAGCATCAAACATCTCGCTGTATGTCCCACATCCAAAGTGCCAAGAGAGAGCTTGCTCTCCCTGTCTTTGAGTACTGTTTTCACTGTCCCGGTTACCTCTTTGCTAACATTCTCTTCAGAGCCGCAGTGAAACCAGGAACCACGTGGAGAAAGCACCCACACTGAAAGTGCCTGGAGGGAACATTGGGGCTTCTTCTCAGTGTCTCTGACATAGGGTTTCACTGTCCCGGGAAAGTCTCTGCTAACACCGTGCAGAGCGCTGTGCCCAATATACAGAAACGTCTTGCGGTATCTCCTACAGGGAAAGTGCCAGGAGGGAATTGCGGAGCTTGTTCTCAGTGTCTCTGAGAATTGCTCTGATTATCTGTGTGACCTCTTTGCTAAGACTCTCCAGAGAGCCGTCCTCAAAACAAACACACATCTTGACATATCTCCCACATTGATCGCAGTGTCTCCAGAAACGGCATTCAAGGAGCCAGGACCTTTTCTCCCTACACTGTCCATTGAGTTGTCCTCAAAACCAATATACATCCTGCTATATCTCCCACATGGAAAGTGCCAGGAGGGAGAAGTGGGGATTATGTTTAGACTTTCTCGGAACTGCTTCAAATCAACTAGATATCTTTGTGCTGTAAATCTCCCAACAGCCAAACGCAAAAGCAGCAAACATCTCGCTGTATGTCCCACATCCAAAGTGCCAAGAGAGAGCTTGCTCTCCCTGTCTTTGAGTACTGTTTTCACTGTCCCGGTTACCTCTTTGCTAACATTCTCTTCAGAGCCGCAGTGAAACCAGGAACCACGTGGAGAAAGCACCCACACTGAAAGTGCCTGGAGGGAACATTGGGGCTTCTTCTCAGTGTCTCTGACATAGGGTTTCACTGTCCCGGGAAAGTCTCTGCTAACACCGTGCAGAGCGCTGTGCCCAATATACAGAAACGTCTTGCGGTATCTCCTACAGGGAAAGTGCCAGGAGGGAATTGCGGAGCTTGTTCTCAGTGTCTCTGAGAATTGCTCTGATTATCTGTGTGACCTCTTTGCTAAGACTCTCCAGAGAGCCGTCCTCAAAACAAACACACATCTTGACATATCTCCCACATTGATCGCAGTGTCTCCAGAAACGGCATTCAAGGAGCCAGGACCTTTTCTCCCTACACTGTCCATTGAGTTGTCCTCAAAACCAATATACATCCTGCTATATCTCCCACATGGAAAGTGCCAGGAGGGAGAAGTGGGGATTATGTTTAGACTTTCTCGGAACTGCTTCAAATCAACTAGATATCTTTGTGCTGTAAATCTCCCAACAGCCAAACGCAAAAGCAGCAAACATCTCGCTGTATGTCCCACATCCAAAGTGCCAAGAGAGAGCTTGCTCTCCCTGTCTTTGAGTACTGTTTTCACTGTCCCGGTTACCTCTTTGCTAACATTCTCTTCAGAGCCGCAGTGAAACCATTAACCACGTGGAGAAAGCACCCACACTGAAAGTGCCTGGAGGGAACATTGGGGCTTCTTCTCAGTGTCTCTGACATAGGGTTTCACTGTCCCGGGAAAGTCTCTGCTAACACCGTGCAGAGCGCTGTGCCCAATATACAGAAACGTCTTGCGGTATCACCTACAGGGAAAGTGCCAGGAGGGAATTGCGGAGCTTGTTCTCAGTGTCTCTGAGAATTGCTCTGATTATCTGTGTGACCTCTTTGCTAAGACTCTCCAGAGAGCCGTCCTCAAAACAAACACACATCGTGACATATCTCCCACATTGATCGCAGTGTCTCCAGAAACGGCATTCAAGGAGCCAGGACCTTTTCTCCCTACACTGTCCATTGAGTTGTCCTCAAAACCAATATACATCCTGCTATATCTCCCACATGGAAAGTGCCAGGAGGGAGAAGTGGGGATTATGTTTAGACTTTCTCGGAACTGCTTCAAATCAACTAGATATCTTTGTGCTGTAAATCTCCCAACAGCCAAACGCAAAAGCAGCAAACATCTCGCTGTATGTCCCACATCCAAAGTGCCAAGAGAGAGCTTGCTCTCCCTGTCTTTGAGTACTGTTTTCACTGTCCCGGTTACCTCTTTGCTAACATTCTCTTCAGAGCCGCAGTGAAACCATTAACCACGTGGAGAAAGCACCCACACTGAAAGTGCCTGGAGGGAACATTGGGGCTTCTTCTCAGTGTCTCTGACATAGGGTTTCACTGTCCCGGGAAAGTCTCTGCTAACACCGTGCAGAGCGCTGTGCCCAATATACAGAAACGTCTTGCGGTATCACCTACAGGGAAAGTGCCAGGAGGGAATTGCGGAGCTTGTTCTCAGTGTCTCTGAGAATTGCTCTGATTATCTGTGTGACCTCTTTGCTAAGACTCTCCAGAGAGCCGTCCTCAAAACAAACACACATCGTGACATATCTCCCACATTGATCGCAGTGTCTCCAGAAACGGCATTCAAGGAGCCAGGACCTTTTCTCCCTACACTGTCCATTGAGTTGTCCTCAAAACCAATATACATCCTGCTATATCTCCCACATGGAAAGTGCCAGGAGGGAGAAGTGGGGATTATGTTTAGACTTTCTCGGAACTGCTTCAAATCAACTAGATATCTTTGTGCTGTAAATCTCCCAACAGCCAAACGCAAAAGCAGCAAACATCTCGCTGTATGTCCCACATCCAAAGTGCCAAGAGAGAGCTTGCTCTCCCTGTCTTTGAGTACTGTTTTCACTGTCCCGGTTACCTCTTTGCTAACATTCTCTTCAGAGCCGCAGTGAAACCAGGAACCACGTGGAGAAAGCACCCACACTGAAAGTGCCTGGAGGGAACATTGGGGCTTCTTCTCAGTGTCTCTGACATAGGGTTTCACTGTCCCGGGAAAGTCTCTGCTAACACCGTGCAGAGCGCTGTGCCCAATATACAGAAACGTCTTGCGGTATCTCCTACAGGGAAAGTGCCAGGAGGGAATTGCGGAGCTTGTTCTCAGTGTCTCTGAGAATTGCTCTGATTATCTGTGTGACCTCTTTGCTAAGACTCTCCAGAGAGCCGTCCTCAAAACAAACACACATCTTGACATATCTCCCACATTGATCGCAGTGTCTCCAGAAACGGCATTCAAGGAGCCAGGACCTTTTCTCCCTACACTGTCCATTGAGTTGTCCTCAAAACCAATATACATCCTGCTATATCTCCCACATGGAAAGTGCCAGGAGGGAGAAGTGGGGATTATGTTTAGACTTTCTCGGAACTGCTTCAAATCAACTAGATATCTTTGTGCTGTAAATCTCCCAACAGCCAAACGCAAAAGCAGCAAACATCTCGCTGTATGTCCCACATCCAAAGTGCCAAGAGAGAGCTTGCTCTCCCTGTCTTTGAGTACTGTTTTCACTGTCCCGGTTACCTCTTTGCTAACATTCTCTTCAGAGCTGCAGTGAAACCAGGAACCACGTGGAGAAAGCACCCACACTGAAAGTGCCTGGAGGGAACATTGGGGCTTCTTCTCAGTGTCTCTGACATAGGGTTTCACTGTCCCGGGAAAGTCTCTGCTAACACCGTGCAGAGCGCTGTGCCCAATATACAGAAACGTCTTGCGGTATCTCCTACAGGGAAAGTGCCAGGAGGGAATTGCGGAGCTTGTTCTCAGTGTCTCTGAGAATTGCTCTGATTATCTGTGTGACCTCTTTGCTAAGACTCTCCAGAGAGCCGTCCTCAAAACAAACACACATCTTGACATATCTCCCACATTGATCGCAGTGTCTCCAGAAACGGCATTCAAGGAGCCAGGACCTTTTCTCCCTACACTGTCCATTGAGTTGTCCTCAAAACCAATATACATCCTGCTATATCTCCCACATGGAAAGTGCCAGGAGGGAGAAGTGGGGATTATGTTTAGACTTTCTCGGAACTGCTTCAAATCAACTAGATATCTTTGTGCTGTAAATCTCCCAACAGCCAAACGCAAAAGCAGCAAACATCTCGCTGTATGTCCCACATCCAAAGTGCCAAGAGAGAGCTTGCTCTCCCTGTCTTTGAGTACTGTTTTCACTGTCCCGGTTACCTCTTTGCTAACATTCTCTTCAGAGCTGCAGTGAAACCAGGAACCACGTGGAGAAAGCACCCACACTGAAAGTGCCTGGAGGGAACATTGGGGCTTCTTCTCAGTGTCTCTGACATAGGGTTTCACTGTCCCGGGAAAGTCTCTGCTAACACCGTGCAGAGCGCTGTGCCCAATATACAGAAACGTCTTGCGGTATCTCCTACAGGGAAAGTGCCAGGAGGGAATTGCGGAGCTTGTTCTCAGTGTCTCTGAGAATTGCTCTGATTATCCGTGTGACCTCTTTGCTAAGACTCTCCAGAGAGACGTCCTCAAAACAAACACACATCTTGACATATCTCCCACATTGATCGCAGTGTCTCCAGAAACGGCATTCAAGGAGCCAGGACCTTTTCTCCCTACACTGTCCATTGAGTTGTCCTCAAAACCAATATACATCCTGCTATATCTCCCACATGGAAAGTGCCAGGAGGGAGAAGTGGGGATTATGTTTAGACTTTCTCGGAACTGCTTCAAATCAACTAGATATCTTTGTGCTGTAAATCTCCCAACAACCAAATGCAAAAGCATCAAATATCTCGCTGTATGTCCCACATCCAAAGTGCCAAGAGAGAGCTTGCTCTCCCTGTCTTTGAGTACTGTTTTCACTGTCCCGGTTACCTCTTTGCTAACATTCTCTTCAGAGCCGCAGTGAAACCAGGAACCACGTGGAGAAAGCACCCACACTGAAAGTGCCTGGAGGGAACATTGGGGCTTCTTCTCAGTGTCTCTGACATAGGGTTTCACTGTCCCGGGAAAGTCTCTGCTAACACCGTGCAGAGCGCTGTGCCCAATATACAGAAACGTCTTGCGGTATCTCCTACAGGGAAAGTGCCAGGAGGGAATTGCGGAGCTTGTTCTCAGTGTCTCTGAGAATTGCTCTGATTATCTGTGTGACCTCTTTGCTAAGACTCTCCAGAGAGCCGTCCTCAAAACAAACACACATCTTGACATATCTCCCACATTGATCGCAGTGTCTCCAGAAACGACATTCAAGGAGCCAGGACCTTTTCTCCCTACACTGTCCATTGAGTTGTCCTCAAAACCAATATACATCCTGCTATATCTCCCACATGGAAAGTGCCAGGAGGGAGAAGTGGGGATTATGTTTAGACTTTCTCGGAACTGCTTCAAATCAACTAGATATCTTTGTGCTGTAAATCTCCCAACAGCCAAACGCAAAAGCAGCAAACATCTCGCTGTATGTCCCACATCCAAAGTGCCAAGAGAGAGCTTGCTCTCCCTGTCTTTGAGTACTGTTTTCACTGTCCCGGTTACCTCTTTGCTAAGATTCTCTTCAGAGCCGCAGTGAAACCAGGAACCACGTGGAGAAAGCACCCACACTGAAAGTGCCTGGAGGGAACATTGGGGCTTCTTCTCAGTGTCTCTGACATAGGGTTTCACTGTCCCGGGAAAGTCTCTGCTAACACCGTGCAGAGCGCTGTGCCCAATATACAGAAACGTCTTGCGGTATCTCCTACAGGGAAAGTGCCAGGAGGGAATTGCGGAGCTTGTTCTCAGTGTCTCTGAGAATTGCTCTGATTATCTGTGTGACCTCTTTGCTAAGACTCTCCAGAGAGCCGTCCTCAAAACCAACACACATCTTGACATATCTCCCACATTGATCGCAGTGTCTCCAGAAACGGCATTCAAGGAGCCAGGACCTTTTCTCCCTACACTGTCCATTGAGTTGTCCTCAAAACCAATATACATCCTGCTATATCTCCCACATGGAAAGTGCCAGGAGGGAGAAGTGGGGATTATGTTTAGACTTTCTCGGAACTGCTTCAAATCAACTAGATATCTTTGTGCTGTAAATCTCCCAACAGCCAAACGCAAAAGCAGCAAACATCTCGCTGTATGTCCCACATCCAAAGTGCCAAGAGAGAGCTTGCTCTCCCTGTCTTTGAGTACTGTTTTCACTGTCCCGGTTACCTCTTTGCTAACATTCTCTTCAGAGCCGCAGTGAAACCAGGAACCATGTGGAGAAGGCACCCACACTGAAAGTGCCTGGAGGGAACATTGGGGCTTCTTCTCAGTGTCTCTGACATAGGGTTTCACTGTCCCGGGAAAGTCTCTGCTAACACCGTGCAGAGCGCTGTGCCCAATATACAGAAACGTCTTGCGGTATCTCCTACAGGGAAAGTGCCAGGAGGGAATTGCGGAGCTTGTTCTCAGTGTCTCTGAGAATTGCTCTGATTATCTGTGTGACCTCTTTGCTAAGACTCTCCAGAGAGCCGTCCTCAAAACAAACACACATCTTGACATATCTCCCACATTGATCGCAGTGTCTCCAGAAACGGCATTCAAGGAGCCAGGAGGTTTTCTCCCTACACTGTCCATTGAGTTGTCCTCAAAACCAATATACATCCTGCTATATCTCCCACATGGAAAGTGCCAGGAGGGAGAAGTGGGGATTATGTTTAGACTTTCTCGGAACTGCTTCAAATCAACTAGATATCTTTGTGCTGTAAATCTCCCAACAGCCAAACGCAAAAGCAGCAAACATCTCGCTGTATGTCCCACATCCAAAGTGCCAAGAGAGAGCTTGCTCTCCCTGTCTTTGAGTACTGTTTTCACTGTCCCGGTTACCTCTTGGCTAACATTCTCTTCAGAGCCGCAGTGAAACCAGGAACCATGTGGAGAAGGCACCCACACTGAAAGTGCCTGGAGGGAACATTGGGGCTTCTTCTCAGTGTCTCTGACATAGGGTTTCACTGTCCCGGGAAAGTCTCTGCTAACACCGTGCAGAGCGCTGTGCCCAATATACAGAAACGTCTTGCGGTATCTCCTACAGGGAAAGTGCCAGGAGGGAATTGCGGAGCTTGTTCTCAGTGTCTCTGAGAATTGCTCTGATTATCTGTGTGACCTCTTTGCTAAGACTCTCCAGAGAGCCGTCCTCAAAACAAACACACATCTTGACATATCTCCCACATTGATCGCAGTGTCTCCAGAAACGGCATTCAAGGAGCCAGGAGGTTTTCTCCCTACACTGTCCATTGAGTTGTCCTCAAAACCAATATACATCCTGCTATATCTCCCACATGGAAAGTGCCAGGAGGGAGAAGTGGGGATTATGTTTAGACTTTCTCGGAACTGCTTCAAATCAACTAGATATCTTTGTGCTGTAAATCTCCCAACAGCCAAACGCAAAAGCAGCAAACATCTCGCTGTATGTCCCACATCCAAAGTGCCAAGAGAGAGCTTGCTCTCCCTGTCTTTGAGTACTGTTTTCACTGTCCCGGTTACCTCTTTGCTAACATTCTCTTCAGAGCTGCAGTGAAACCAGGAACCACGTGGAGAAAGCACCCACACTGAAAGTGCCTGGAGGGAACATTGGGGCTTCTTCTCAGTGTCTCTGACATAGGGTTTCACTGTCCCGGGAAAGTCTCTGCTAACACCGTGCAGAGCGCTGTGCCCAATATACAGAAACGTCTTGCGGTATCTCCTACAGGGAAAGTGCCAGGAGGGAATTGCGGAGCTTGTTCTCAGTGTCTCTGAGAATTGCTCTGATTATCTGTGTGACCTCTTTGCTAAGACTCTCCAGAGAGCCGTCCTCAAAACAAACACACATCTTGACATATCTCCCACATTGATCGCAGTGTCTCCAGAAACGGCATTCAAGGAGCCAGGACCTTTTCTCCCTACACTGTCCATTGAGTTGTCCTCAAAACCAATATACATCCTGCTATATCTCCCACATGGAAAGTGCCAGGAGGGAGAAGTGGGGATTATGTTTAGACTTTCTCGGAACTGCTTCAAATCAACTAGATATCTTTGTGCTGTAAATCTCCCAACAGCCAAACGCAAAAGCAGCAAACATCTCGCTGTATGTCCCACATCCAAAGTGCCAAGAGAGAGCTTGCTCTCCCTGTCTTTGAGTACTGTTTTCACTGTCCCGGTTACCTCTTTGCTAAGATTCTCTTCAGAGCCGCAGTGAAACCAGGAACCACGTGGAGAAAGCACCCACACTGAAAGTGCCTGGAGGGAACATTGGGGCTTCTTCTCAGTGTCTCTGACATAGGGTTTCACTGTCCCGGGAAAGTCTCTGCTAACACCGTGCAGAGCGCTGTGCCCAATATACAGAAACGTCTTGCGGTATCTCCTACAGGGAAAGTGCCAGGAGGGAATTGCGGAGCTTGTTCTCAGTGTCTCTGAGAATTGCTCTGATTATCTGTGTGACCTCTTTGCTAAGACTCTCCAGAGAGCCGTCCTCAAAACCAACACACATCTTGACATATCTCCCACATTGATCGCAGTGTCTCCAGAAACGGCATTCAAGGAGCCAGGACCTTTTCTCCCTACACTGTCCATTGAGTTGTCCTCAAAACCAATATACATCCTGCTATATCTCCCACATGGAAAGTGCCAGGAGGGAGAAGTGGGGATTATGTTTAGACTTTCTCGGAACTGCTTCAAATCAACTAGATATCTTTGTGCTGTAAATCTCCCAACAGCCAAATGCAAAAGCATCAAACATCTCGCTGTATGTCCCACATCCAAAGTGCCAAGAGAGAGCTTGCTCTCCCTGTCTTTGAGTACTGTTTTCACTGTCCCGGTTACCTCTTTGCTAACATTCTCTTCAGAGCCGCAGTGAAACCAGGAACCACGTGGAGAAAGCACCCACACTGAAAGTGCCTGGAGGGAACATTGGGGCTTCTTCTCAGTGTCTCTGACATAGGGTTTCACTGTCCCGGGAAAGTCTCTGCTAACACCCTGCAGAGCGCTGTGCCCAATATACAGAAACGTCTTGCGGTATCTCCTACAGGGAAAGTGCCAGGAGGGAATTGCGGAGCTTGTTCTCAGTGTCTCTGAGAATTGCTCTGATTATCTGTGTGACCTCTTTGCTAAGACTCTCCAGAGAGCCGTCCTCAAAACAAACACACATCTTGACATATCTCCCACATTGATCGCAGTGTCTCCAGAAACGGCATTCAAGGAGCCAGGAGGTTTTCTCCCTACACTGTCCATTGAGTTGTCCTCAAAACCAATATACATCCTGCTATATCTCCCACATGGAAAGTGCCAGGAGGGAGAAGTGGGGATTATGTTTAGACTTTCTCGGAACTGCTTCAAATCAACTAGATATCTTTGTGCTGTAAATCTCCCAACAGCCAAACGCAAAAGCAGCAAACATCTCGCTGTATGTCCCACATCCAAAGTGCCAAGAGAGAGCTTGCTCTCCCTGTCTTTGAGTACTGTTTTCACTGTCCCGGTTACCTCTTTGCTAACATTCTCTTCAGAGCCGCAGTGAAACCAGGAACCACGTGGAGAAAGCACCCACACTGAAAGTGCCTGGAGGGAACATTGGGGCTTCTTCTCAGTGTCTCTGACATAGGGTTTCACTGTCCCGGGAAAGTCTCTGCTAACACCGTGCAGAGCGCTGTGCCCAATATACAGAAACATCTTGCGGTATCTCCTACAGGGAAAGTGCCAGGAGGGAATTGCGGAGCTTGTTCTCAGTGTCTCTGAGAATTGCTCTGATTATCTGTGTGACCTCTTTGCTAAGACTCTCCAGAGAGCCGTCCTCAAAACAAACACACATCTTGACATATCTCCCACATTGATCGCAGTGTCTCCATAAACGGCATTCAAGGAGCCAGGACCTTTTCTCCCTACACTGTCCATTGAGTTGTCCTCAAAACCAATATACATCCTGCTATATCTCCCACATGGAAAGTGCCAGGAGGGAGAAGTGGGGATTATGTTTAGACTTTCTCGGAACTGCTTCAAATCAACTAGATATCTTTGTGCTGTAAATCTCCCAACAGCCAAACGCAAAAGCAGCAAACATCTCGCTGTATGTCCCACA
The DNA here is from genome assembly GCF_964199755.1 of Larus michahellis. Taxonomy (NCBI): domain Eukaryota; kingdom Metazoa; phylum Chordata; class Aves; order Charadriiformes; family Laridae; genus Larus; species Larus michahellis. The sequence goes on from NW_027435923.1 coordinate 1,188,736, forward strand.
TCCAAAGTGCCAAGAGAGAGCTTGCTCTCCCTGTCTTTGAGTACTGTTTTCACTGTCCCGGTTACCTCTTTGCTAAGATTCTCTTCAGAGCCGCAGTGAAACCAGGAACCACGTGGAGAAAGCACCCACACTGAAAGTGCCTGGAGGGAACATTGGGGCTTCTTCTCAGTGTCTCTGACATAGGGTTTCACTGTCCCGGGAAAGTCTCTGCTAACACCGTGCAGAGCGCTGTGCCCAATATACAGAAACGTCTTGCGGTATCTCCTACAGGGAAAGTGCCAGGAGGGAATTGCGGAGCTTGTTCTCAGTGTCTCTGAGAATTGCTCTGATTATCTGTGTGACCTCTTTGCTAAGACTCTCCAGAGAGCCGTCCTCAAAACCAACACACATCTTGACATATCTCCCACATTGATCGCAGTGTCTCCAGAAACGGCATTCAAGGAGCCAGGACCTTTTCTCCCTACACTGTCCATTGAGTTGTCCTCAAAACCAATATACATCCTGCTATATCTCCCACATGGAAAGTGCCAGGAGGGAGAAGTGGGGATTATGTTTAGACTTTCTCGGAACTGCTTCAAATCAACTAGATATCTTTGTGCTGTAAATCTCCCAACAGCCAAATGCAAAAGCATCAAACATCTCGCTGTATGTCCCACATCCAAAGTGCCAAGAGAGAGCTTGCTCTCCCTGTCTTTGAGTACTGTTTTCACTGTCCCGGTTACCTCTTTGCTAAGATTCTCTTCAGAGCCGCAGTGAAACCAGGAACCACGTGGAGAAAGCACCCACACTGAAAGTGCCTGGAGGGAACATTGGGGCTTCTTCTCAGTGTCTCTGACATAGGGTTTCACTGTCCCGGGAAAGTCTCTGCTAACACCGTGCAGAGCGCTGTGCCCAATATACAGAAACGTCTTGCGGTATCTCCTACAGGGAAAGTGCCAGGAGGGAATTGCGGAGCTTGTTCTCAGTGTCTCTGAGAATTGCTCTGATTATCTGTGTGACCTCTTTGCTAAGACTCTCCAGAGAGCCGTCCTCAAAACAAACACACATCTTGACATATCTCCCACATTGATCGCAGTGTCTCCAGAAACGGCATTCAAGGAGCCAGGAGGTTTTCTCCCTACACTGTCCATTGAGTTGTCCTCAAAACCAATATACATCCTGCTATATCTCCCACATGGAAAGTGCCAGGAGGGAGAAGTGGGGATTATGTTTAGACTTTCTCGGAACTGCTTCAAATCAACTAGATATCTTTGTGCTGTAAATCTCCCAACAGCCAAACGCAAAAGCAGCAAACATCTCGCTGTATGTCCCAAATCCAAAGTGCCAAGAGAGAGCTTGCTCTCCCTGTCTTTGAGTACTGTTTTCACTGTCCCGGTTACCTCTTTGCTAACACTCTCTTCAGAGCCGCAGTGAAACCAGGAACCACGTGGAGAAAGCACCCACACTGAAAGTGCCTGGAGGGAACATTGGGGCTTCTTCTCAGTGTCTCTGACATAGGGTTTCACTGTCCCGGGAAAGTCTCTGCTAACACCGTGCAGAGCGCTGTGCCCAATATACAGAAACATCTTGCGGTATCTCCTACAGGGAAAGTGCCAGGAGGGAATTGCGGAGCTTGTTCTCAGTGTCTCTGAGAATTGCTCTGATTATCTGTGTGACCTCTTTGCTAAGACTCTCCAGAGAGCCGTCCTCAAAACAAACACACATCTTGACATATCTCCCACATTGATCGCAGTGTCTCCAGAAACGGCATTCAAGGAGCCAGGACCTTTTCTCCCTACACTGTCCATTGAGTTGTCCTCAAAACCAATATACATCCTGCTATATCTCCCACATGGAAAGTGCCAGGAGGGAGAAGTGGGGATTATGTTTAGACTTTCTCGGAACTGCTTCAAATCAACTAGATATCTTTGTGCTGTAAATCTCCCAACAGCCAAACGCAAAAGCAGCAAACATCTCGCTGTATGTCCCACATCCAAAGTGCCAAGAGAGAGCTTGCTCTCCCTGTCTTTGAGTACTGTTTTCACTGTCCCGGTTACCTCTTTGCTAACATTCTCTTCAGAGCCGCAGTGAAACCAGGAACCACGTGGAGAAAGCACCCACACTGAAAGTGCCTGGAGGGAACATTGGGGCTTCTTCTCAGTGTCTCTGACATAGGGTTTCACTGTCCCGGGAAAGTCTCTGCTAACACCCTGCAGAGCGCTGTGCCCAATATACAGAAACGTGTTGCGGTATCTCCTACAGGGAAAGTGCCAGGAGGGAATTGCGGAGCTTGTTCTCAGTGTCTCTGAGAATTGCTCTGATTATCTGTGTGACCTCTTTGCTAAGACTCTCCAGAGAGCCGTCCTCAAAACAAACACACATCTTGACATATCTCCCACATTGATCGCAGTGTCTCCAGAAACAGCATTCAAGGAGCCAGGACCTTTTCTCCCTACACTGTCCATTGAGTTGTCCTCAAAACCAATATACATCCTGCTATATCTCCCACATGGAAAGTGCCAGGAGGGAGAAGTGGGGATTATGTTTAGACTTTCTCGGAACTGCTTCAAATCAACTAGATATCTTTGTGCTGTAAATCTCCCAACAGCCAAACGCAAAAGCAGCAAACATCTCGCTGTATGTCCCACATCCAAAGTGCCAAGAGAGAGCTTGCTCTCCCTGTCTTTGAGTACTGTTTTCACTGTCCCGGTTACCTCTTTGCTAACATTCTCTTCAGAGATGCAGTGAAACCAGGAACCATGTGGAGAAGGCACCCACACTGAAAGTGCCTGGAGGGAACATTGGGGCTTCTTCTCAGTGTCTCTGATGTCGGGTTTTACTGTCCCGGGAAAGTCTCTGCTAACACCGTGCAGAGCGCTGTGCCCAATATACAGAAACGTCTTGCGGTATCTCCTACAGGGAAAGTGCCAGGAGGGAATTGCGGAGCTTGTTCTCAGTGTCTCTGAGAATTGCTCTGATTATCTGTGTGACCTCTTTGCTAAGACTCTCCAGAGAGCCGTCCTCAAAACCAACACACATCTTGACATATCTCCCACATTGATCGCAGTGTCTCCAGAAACGGCATTCAAGGAGCCAGGACCTTTTCTCCCTACACTGTCCATTGAGTTGTCCTCAAAACCAATATACATCCTGCTATATCTCCCACATGGAAAGTGCCAGGAGGGAGAAGTGGGGATTATGTTTAGACTTTCTCGGAACTGCTTCAAATCAACTAGATATCTTTGTGCTGTAAATCTCCCAACAGCCAAACGCAAAAGCAGCAAACATCTCGCTGTATGTCCCACATCCAAAGTGCCAAGAGAGAGCTTGCTCTCCCTGTCTTTGAGTACTGTTTTCACTGTCCCGGTTACCTCTTTGCTAACACTCTCTTCAGAGCCGCAGTGAAACCAGGAACCACGTGGAGAAAGCACCCACACTGAAAGTGCCTGGAGGGAACATTGGGGCTTCTTCTCAGTGTCTCTGACATAGGGTTTCACTGTCCCGGGAAAGTCTCTGCTAACACCGTGCAGAGCGCTGTGCCCAATATACAGAAACGTCTTGCGGTATCTCCTACAGGGAAAGTGCCAGGAGGGAATTGCGGAGCTTGTTCTCAGTGTCTCTGAGAATTGCTCTGATTATCTGTGTGACCTCTTTGCTAAGACTCTCCAGAGAGCCGTCCTCAAAACAAACACACATCTTGACATATCTCCCACATTGATCGCAGTGTCTCCAGAAACGGCATTCAAGGAGCCAGGACCTTTTCTCCCTACACTGTCCATTGAGTTGTCCTCAAAACCAATATACATCCTGCTATATCTCCCACATGGAAAGTGCCAGGAGGGAGAAGTGGGGATTATGTTTAGACTTTCTCGGAACTGCTTCAAATCAACTAGATATCTTTGTGCTGTAAATCTCCCAACAGCCAAACGCAAAAGCAGCAAACATCTCGCTGTATGTCCCACATCCAAAGTGCCAAGAGAGAGCTTGCTCTCCCTGTCTTTGAGTACTGTTTTCACTGTCCCGGTTACCTCTTTGCTAACACTCTCTTCAGAGCCGCAGTGAAACCAGGAACCACGTGGAGAAAGCACCCACACTGAAAGTGCCTGGAGGGAACATTGGGGCTTCTTCTCAGTGTCTCTGACATAGGGTTTCACTGTCCCGGGAAAGTCTCTGCTAACACCGTGCAGAGCGCTGTGCCCAATATACAGAAACGTCTTGCGGTATCTCCTACAGGGAAAGTGCCAGGAGGGAATTGCGGAGCTTGTTCTCAGTGTCTCTGAGAATTGCTCTGATTATCTGTGTGACCTCTTTGCTAAGACTCTCCAGAGAGCCGTCCTCAAAACAAACACACATCTTGACATATCTCCCACATTGATCGCAGTGTCTCCAGAAACGGCATTCAAGGAGCCAGGACCTTTTCTCCCTACACTGTCCATTGAGTTGTCCTCAAAACCAATATACATCCTGCTATATCTCCCACATGGAAAGTGCCAGGAGGGAGAAGTGGGGATTATGTTTAGACTTTCTCGGAACTGCTTCAAATCAACTAGATATCTTTGTGCTGTAAATCTCCCAACAGCCAAACGCAAAAGCAGCAAACATCTCGCTGTATGTCCCACATCCAAAGTGCCAAGAGAGAGCTTGCTCTCCCTGTCTTTGAGTACTGTTTTCACTGTCCCGGTTACCTCTTTGCTAACACTCTCTTCAGAGCCGCAGTGAAACCAGGAACCACGTGGAGAAAGCACCCACACTGAAAGTGCCTGGAGGGAACATTGGGGCTTCTTCTCAGTGTCTCTGACATAGGGTTTCACTGTCCCGGGAAAGTCTCTGCTAACACCGTGCAGAGCGCTGTGCCCAATATACAGAAACGTCTTGCGGTATCTCCTACAGGGAAAGTGCCAGGAGGGAATTGCGGAGCTTGTTCTCAGTGTCTCTGAGAATTGCTCTGATTATCTGTGTGACCTCTTTGCTAAGACTCTCCAGAGAGCCGTCCTCAAAACAAACACACATCTTGACATATCTCCCACATTGATCGCAGTGTCTCCAGAAACGGCATTCAAGGAGCCAGGACCTTTTCTCCCTACACTGTCCATTGAGTTGTCCTCAAAACCAATATACATCCTGCTATATCTCCCACATGGAAAGTGCCAGGAGGGAGAAGTGGGGATTATGTTTAGACTTTCTCGGAACTGCTTCAAATCAACTAGATATCTTTGTGCTGTAAATCTCCCAACAGCCAAACGCAAAAGCAGCAAACATCTCGCTGTATGTCCCACATCCAAAGTGCCAAGAGAGAGCTTGCTCTCCCTGTCTTTGAGTACTGTTTTCACTGTCCCGGTTACCTCTTTGCTAACACTCTCTTCAGAGCCGCAGTGAAACCAGGAACCACGTGGAGAAAGCACCCACACTGAAAGTGCCTGGAGGGAACATTGGGGCTTCTTCTCAGTGTCTCTGACATAGGGTTTCACTGTCCCGGGAAAGTCTCTGCTAACACCGTGCAGAGCGCTGTGCCCAATATACAGAAACGTGTTGCGGTATCTCCTACAGGGAAAGTGCCAGGAGGGAATTGCGGAGCTTGTTCTCAGTGTCTCTGAGAATTGCTCTGATTATCTGTGTGACCTCTTTGCTAAGACTCTCCAGAGAGCCGTCCTCAAAACCAACACACATCTTGACATATCTCCCACATTGATCGCAGTGTCTCCAGAAACGGCATTCAAGGAGCCAGGACCTTTTCTCCCTACACTGTCCATTGAGTTGTCCTCAAAACCAATATACATCCTGCTATATCTCCCACATGGAAAGTGCCAGGAGGGAGAAGTGGGGATTATGTTTAGACTTTCTCGGAACTGCTTCAAATCAACTAGATATCTTTGTGCTGTAAATCTCCCAACAGCCAAACGCAAAAGCAGCAAACATCTCGCTGTATGTCCCACATCCAAAGTGCCAAGAGAGAGCTTGCTCTCCCTGTCTTTGAGTACTGTTTTCACTGTCCCGGTTACCTCTTTGCTAAGATTCTCTTCAGAGCCTCAGTGAAACCAGGAACCACGTGGAGAAAGCACCCACACTGAAAGTGCCTGGAGGGAACATTGGGGCTTCTTCTCAGTGTCTCTGACATAGGGTTTCACTGTCCCGGGAAAGTCTCTGCTAACACCGTGCAGAGCGCTGTGCCCAATATACAGAAACGTCTTGCGGTATCTCCTACAGGGAAAGTGCCAGGAGGGAATTGCGGAGCTTGTTCTCAGTGTCTCTGAGAATTGCTCTGATTATCTGTGTGACCTCTTTGCTAAGACTCTCCAGAGAGCCGTCCTCAAAACAAACACACATCGTGACATATCTCCCACATTGATCGCAGTGTCTCCAGAAACGGCATTCAAGGAGCCAGGACCTTTTCTCCCTACACTGTCCATTGAGTTGTCCTCAAAACCAATATACATCCTGCTATATCTCCCACATGGAAAGTGCCAGGAGGGAGAAGTGGGGATTATGTTTAGACTTTCTCGGAACTGCTTCAAATCAACTAGATATCTTTGTGCTGTAAATCTCCCAACAGCCAAACGCAAAAGCAGCAAACATCTCGCTGTATGTCCCACATCCAAAGTGCCAAGAGAGAGCTTGCTCTCCCTGTCTTTGAGTACTGTTTTCACTGTCCCGGTTACCTCTTTGCTAACATTCTCTTCAGAGCCGCAGTGAAACCAGGAACCACGTGGAGAAAGCACCCACACTGAAAGTGCCTGGAGGGAACATTGGGGCTTCTTCTCAGTGTCTCTGACATAGGGTTTCACTGTCCCGGGAAAGTCTCTGCTAACACCGTGCAGAGCGCTGTGCCCAATATACAGAAACGTCTTGCGGTATCTCCTACAGGGAAAGTGCCAGGAGGGAATTGCGGAGCTTGTTCTCAGTGTCTCTGAGAATTGCTCTGATTATCTGTGTGACCTCTTTGCTAAGACTCTCCAGAGAGCCGTCCTCAAAACAAACACACATCTTGACATATCTCCCACATTGATCGCAGTGTCTCCAGAAACGGCATTCAAGGAGCCAGGACCTTTTCTCCCTACACTGTCCATTGAGTTGTCCTCAAAACCAATATACATCCTGCTATATCTCCCACATGGAAAGTGCCAGGAGGGAGAAGTGGGGATTATGTTTAGACTTTCTCGGAACTGCTTCAAATCAACTAGATATCTTTGTGCTGTAAATCTCCCAACAGCCAAACGCAAAAGCAGCAAACATCTCGCTGTATGTCCCACATCCAAAGTGCCAAGAGAGAGCTTGCTCTCCCTGTCTTTGAGTACTGTTTTCACTGTCCCGGTTACCTCTTTGCTAACACTCTCTTCAGAGCCGCAGTGAAACCAGGAACCACGTGGAGAAAGCACCCACACTGAAAGTGCCTGGAGGGAACATTGGGGCTTCTTCTCAGTGTCTCTGACATAGGGTTTCACTGTCCCGGGAAAGTCTCTGCTAACACCGTGCAGAGCGCTGTGCCCAATATACAGAAACGTCTTGCGGTATCTCCTACAGGGAAAGTGCCAGGAGGGAATTGCGGAGCTTGTTCTCAGTGTCTCTGAGAATTGCTCTGATTATCTGTGTGACCTCTTTGCTAAGACTCTCCAGAGAGCCGTCCTCAAAACAAACACACATCTTGACATATCTCCCACATTGATCGCAGTGTCTCCAGAAACGGCATTCAAGGAGCCAGGACCTTTTCTCCCTACACTGTCCATTGAGTTGTCCTCAAAACCAATATACATCCTGCTATATCTCCCACATGGAAAGTGCCAGGAGGGAGAAGTGGGGATTATGTTTAGACTTTCTCGGAACTGCTTCAAATCAACTAGATATCTTTGTGCTGTAAATCTCCCAACAGCCAAACGCAAAAGCAGCAAACATCTCGCTGTATGTCCCACATCCAAAGTGCCAAGAGAGAGCTTGCTCTCCCTGTCTTTGAGTACTGTTTTCACTGTCCCGGTTACCTCTTTGCTAACATTCTCTTCAGAGCCGCAGTGAAACCAGGAACCACGTGGAGAAAGCACCCACACTGAAAGTGCCTGGAGGGAACATTGGGGCTTCTTCTCAGTGTCTCTGACATAGGGTTTCACTGTCCCGGGAAAGTCTCTGCTAACACCGTGCAGAGCGCTGTGCCCAATATACAGAAACGTCTTGCGGTATCTCCTACAGGGAAAGTGCCAGGAGGGAATTGCGGAGCTTGTTCTCAGTGTCTCTGAGAATTGCTCTGATTATCTGTGTGACCTCTTTGCTAAGACTCTCCAGAGAGCCGTCCTCAAAACCAACACACATCTTGACATATCTCCCACATTGATCGCAGTGTCTCCAGAAACGGCATTCAAGGAGCCAGGACCTTTTCTCCCTACACTGTCCATTGAGTTGTCCTCAAAACCAATATACATCCTGCTATATCTCCCACATGGAAAGTGCCAGGAGGGAGAAGTGGGGATTATGTTTAGACTTTCTCGGAACTGCTTCAAATCAACTAGATATCTTTGTGCTGTAAATCTCCCAACAGCCAAACGCAAAAGCAGCAAACATCTCGCTGTATGTCCCACATCCAAAGTGCCAAGAGAGAGCTTGCTCTCCCTGTCTTTGAGTACTGTTTTCACTGTCCCGGTTACCTCTTTGCTAACACTCTCTTCAGAGCCGCAGTGAAACCAGGAACCACGTGGAGAAAGCACCCACACTGAAAGTGCCTGGAGGGAACATTGGGGCTTCTTCTCAGTGTCTCTGACATAGGGTTTCACTGTCCCGGGAAAGTCTCTGCTAACACCGTGCAGAGCGCTGTGCCCAATATACAGAAACGTCTTGCGGTATCTCCTACAGGGAAAGTGCCAGGAGGGAATTGCGGAGCTTGTTCTCAGTGTCTCTGAGAATTGCTCTGATTATCTGTGTGACCTCTTTGCTAAGACTCTCCAGAGAGCCGTCCTCAAAACAAACACACATCTTGACATATCTCCCACATTGATCGCAGTGTCTCCAGAAACGGCATTCAAGGAGCCAGGACCTTTTCTCCCTACACTGTCCATTGAGTTGTCCTCAAAACCAATATACATCCTGCTATATCTCCCACATGGAAAGTGCCAGGAGGGAGAAGTGGGGATTATGTTTAGACTTTCTCGGAACTGCTTCAAATCAACTAGATATCTTTGTGCTGTAAATCTCCCAACAGCCAAACGCAAAAGCAGCAAACATCTCGCTGTATGTCCCACATCCAAAGTGCCAAGAGAGAGCTTGCTCTCCCTGTCTTTGAGTACTGTTTTCACTGTCCCGGTTACCTCTTTGCTAACATTCTCTTCAGAGCCGCAGTGAAACCAGGAACCACGTGGAGAAAGCACCCACACTGAAAGTGCCTGGAGGGAACATTGGGGCTTCTTCTCAGTGTCTCTGACATAGGGTTTCACTGTCCCGGGAAAGTCTCTGCTAACACCCTGCAGAGCGCTGTGCCCAATATACAGAAACGTGTTGCGGTATCTCCTACAGGGAAAGTGCCAGGAGGGAATTGCGGAGCTTGTTCTCAGTGTCTCTGAGAATTGCTCTGATTATCTGTGTGACCTCTTTGCTAAGACTCTCCAGAGAGCCGTCCTCAAAACAAACACACATCGTGACATATCTCCCACATTGATCGCAGTGTCTCCAGAAACGGCATTCAAGGAGCCAGGACCTTTTCTCCCTACACTGTCCATTGAGTTGTCCTCAAAACCAATATACATCCTGCTATATCTCCCACATGGAAAGTGCCAGGAGGGAGAAGTGGGGATTATGTTTAGACTTTCTCGGAACTGCTTCAAATCAACTAGATATCTTTGTGCTGTAAATCTCCCAACAGCCAAACGCAAAAGCAGCAAACATCTCGCTGTATGTCCCACATCCAAAGTGCCAAGAGAGAGCTTGCTCTCCCTGTCTTTGAGTACTGTTTTCACTGTCCCGGTTACCTCTTTGCTAACATTCTCTTCAGAGCCGCAGTGAAACCAGGAACCACGTGGAGAAAGCACCCACACTGAAAGTGCCTGGAGGGAACATTGGGGCTTCTTCTCAGTGTCTCTGACATAGGGTTTCACTGTCCCGGGAAAGTCTCTGCTAACACCGTGCAGAGCGCTGTGCCCAATATACAGAAACGTGTTGCGGTATCTCCTACAGGGAAAGTGCCAGGAGGGAATTGCGGAGCTTGTTCTCAGTGTCTCTGAGAATTGCTCTGATTATCTGTGTGACCTCTTTGCTAAGACTCTCCAGAGAGCCGTCCTCAAAACAAACACACATCGTGACATATCTCCCACATTGATCGCAGTGTCTCCAGAAACGGCATTCAAGGAGCCAGGACCTTTTCTCCCTACACTGTCCATTGAGTTGTCCTCAAAACCAATATACATCCTGCTATATCTCCCACATGGAAAGTGCCAGGAGGGAGAAGTGGGGATTATGTTTAGACTTTCTCGGAACTGCTTCAAATCAACTAGATATCTTTGTGCTGTAAATCTCCCAACAGCCAAACGCAAAAGCAGCAAACATCTCGCTGTATGTCCCACATCCAAAGTGCCAAGAGAGAGCTTGCTCTCCCTGTCTTTGAGTACTGTTTTCACTGTCCCGGTTACCTCTTTGCTAACATTCTCTTCAGAGCCGCAGTGAAACCAGGAACCACGTGGAGAAAGCACCCACACTGAAAGTGCCTGGAGGGAACATTGGGGCTTCTTCTCAGTGTCTCTGACATAGGGTTTCACTGTCCCGGGAAAGTCTCTGCTAACACCGTGCAGAGCGCTGTGCCCAATATACAGAAACGTCTTGCGGTATCTCCTACAGGGAAAGTGCCAGGAGGGAATTGCGGAGCTTGTTCTCAGTGTCTCTGAGAATTGCTCTGATTATCTGTGTGACCTCTTTGCTAAGACTCTCCAGAGAGCCGTCCTCAAAACAAACACACATCTTGACATATCTCCCACATTGATCGCAGTGTCTCCAGAAACGGCATTCAAGGAGCCAGGACCTTTTCTCCCTACACTGTCCATTGAGTTGTCCTCAAAACCAATATACATCCTGCTATATCTCCCACATGGAAAGTGCCAGGAGGGAGAAGTGGGGATTATGTTTAGACTTTCTCGGAACTGCTTCAAATCAACTAGATATCTTTGTGCTGTAAATCTCCCAACAGCCAAACGCAAAAGCAGCAAACATCTCGCTGTATGTCCCACATCCAAAGTGCCAAGAGAGAGCTTGCTCTCCCTGTCTTTGAGTACTGTTTTCACTGTCCCGGTTACCTCTTTGCTAACATTCTCTTCAGAGCCGCAGTGAAACCAGGAACCACGTGGAGAAAGCACCCACACTGAAAGTGCCTGGAGGGAACATTGGGGCTTCTTCTCAGTGTCTCTGACATAGGGTTTCACTGTCCCGGGAAAGTCTCTGCTAACACCGTGCAGAGCGCTGTGCCCAATATACAGAAACGTCTTGCGGTATCTCCTACAGGGAAAGTGCCAGGAGGGAATTGCGGAGCTTGTTCTCAGTGTCTCTGAGAATTGCTCTGATTATCTGTGTGACCTCTTTGCTAAGACTCTCCAGAGAGCCGTCCTCAAAACCAACACACATCTTGACATATCTCCCACATTGATCGCAGTGTCTCCAGAAACGGCATTCAAGGAGCCAGGACCTTTTCTCCCTACACTGTCCATTGAGTTGTCCTCAAAACCAATATACATCCTGCTATATCTCCCACATGGAAAGTGCCAGGAGGGAGAAGTGGGGATTATGTTTAGACTTTCTCGGAACTGCTTCAAATCAACTAGATATCTTTGTGCTGTAAATCTCCCAACAGCCAAACGCAAAAGCAGCAAACATCTCGCTGTATGTCCCACATCCAAAGTGCCAAGAGAGAGCTTGCTCTCCCTGTCTTTGAGTACTGTTTTCACTGTCCCGGTTACCTCTTTGCTAACATTCTCTTCAGAGCCGCAGTGAAACCAGGAACCACGTGGAGAAAGCACCCACACTGAAAGTGCCTGGAGGGAACATTGGGGCTTCTTCTCAGTGTCTCTGACATAGGGTTTCACTGTCCCGGGAAAGTCTCTGCTAACACCGTGCAGAGCGCTGTGCCCAATATACAGAAACGTCTTGCGGTATCTCCTACAGGGAAAGTGCCAGGAGGGAATTGCGGAGCTTGTTCTCAGTGTCTCTGAGAATTGCTCTGATTATCTGTGTGACCTCTTTGCTAAGACTCTCCAGAGAGCCGTCCTCAAAACCAACACACATCTTGACATATCTCCCACATTGATCGCAGTGTCTCCAGAAACGGCATTCAAGGAGCCAGGACCTTTTCTCCCTACACTGTCCATTGAGTTGTCCTCAAAACCAATATACATCCTGCTATATCTCCCACATGGAAAGTGCCAGGAGGGAGAAGTGGGGATTATGTTTAGACTTTCTCGGAACTGCTTCAAATCAACTAGATATCTTTGTGCTGTAAATCTCCCAACAGCCAAACGCAAAAGCAGCAAACATCTCGCTGTATGTCCCACATCCAAAGTGCCAAGAGAGAGCTTGCTCTCCCTGTCTTTGAGTACTGTTTTCACTGTCCCGGTTACCTCTTTGCTAACATTCTCTTCAGAGCCGCAGTGAAACCAGGAACCACGTGGAGAAAGCACCCACACTGAAAGTGCCTGGAGGGAACATTGGGGCTTCTTCTCAGTGTCTCTGACATAGGGTTTCACTGTCCCGGGAAAGTCTCTGCTAACACCCTGCAGAGCGCTGTGCCCAATATACAGAAACGTGTTGCGGTATCTCCTACAGGGAAAGTGCCAGGAGGGAATTGCGGAGCTTGTTCTCAGTGTCTCTGAGAATTGCTCTGATTATCTGTGTGACCTCTTTGCTAAGACTCTCCAGAGAGCCGTCCTCAAAACAAACACACATCGTGACATATCTCCCACATTGATCGCAGTGTCTCCAGAAACGGCATTCAAGGAGCCAGGACCTTTTCTCCCTACACTGTCCATTGAGTTGTCCTCAAAACCAATATACATCCTGCTATATCTCCCACATGGAAAGTGCCAGGAGGGAGAAGTGGGGATTATGTTTAGACTTTCTTGGAACTGCTTCAAATCAACTAGATATCTTTGTGCTGTAAATCTCCCAACAGCCAAACGCAAAAGCAGCAAACATCTCGCTGTATGTCCCACATCCAAAGTGCCAAGAGAGAGCTTGCTCTCCCTGTCTTTGAGTACTGTTTTCACTGTCCCGGTTACCTCTTTGCTAACATTCTCTTCAGAGCCGCAGTGAAACCAGGAACCACGTGGAGAAAGCACCCACACTGAAAGTGCCTGGAGGGAACATTGGGGCTTCTTCTCAGTGTCTCTGACATAGGGTTTCACTGTCCCGGGAAAGTCTCTGCTAACACCGTGCAGAGCGCTGTGCCCAATATACAGAAACGTCTTGCGGTATCTCCTACAGGGAAAGTGCCAGGAGGGAATTGCGGAGCTTGTTCTCAGTGTCTCTGAGAATTGCTCTGATTATCTGTGTGACCTCTTTGCTAAGACTCTCCAGAGAGCCGTCCTCAAAACCAACACACATCTTGACATATCTCCCACATTGATCGCAGTGTCTCCAGAAACGGCATTCAAGGAGCCAGGACCTTTTCTCCCTACACTGTCCATTGAGTTGTCCTCAAAACCAATATACATCCTGCTATATCTCCCACATGGAAAGTGCCAGGAGGGAGAAGTGGGGATTATGTTTAGACTTTCTCGGAACTGCTTCAAATCAACTAGATATCTTTGTGCTGTAAATCTCCCAACAGCCAAACGCAAAAGCATCAAACATCTCGCTGTATGTCCCACATCCAAAGTGCCAAGAGAGAGCTTGCTCTCCCTGTCTTTGAGTACTGTTTTCACTGTCCGGGTTACCTCTTTGCTAACATTCTCTTCAGAGCCGCAGTGAAACCAGGAACCACGTGGAGAAAGCACCCACACTGAAAGTGCCTGGAGGGAACATTGGGGCTTCTTCTCAGTGTCTCTGACATAGGGTTTCACTGTCCCGGGAAAGTCTCTGCTAACACCGTGCAGAGCGCTGTGCCCAATATACAGAAACGTCTTGCGGTATCTCCTACAGGGAAAGTGCCAGGAGGGAATTGCGGAGCTTGTTCTCAGTGTCTCTGAGAATTGCTCTGATTATCTGTGTGACCTCTTTGCTAAGACTCTCCAGAGAGCCGTCCTCAAAACAAACACACATCTTGACATATCTCCCACATTGATCGCAGTGTCTCCAGGAACGGCATTCAAGGAGCCAGGACCTTTTCTCCCTACACTGTCCATTGAGTTGTCCTCAAAACCAATATACATCCTGCTATATCTCCCACATGGAAAGTGCCAGGAGGGAGAAGTGGGGATTATGTTTAGACTTTCTCGGAACTGCTTCAAATCAACTAGATATCTTTGTGCTGTAAATCTCCCAACAGCCAAATGCAAAAGCATCAAACATCTCGCTGTATGTCCCAAATCCAAAGTGCCAAGAGAGAACTTGCTCTCCCTGTGTTTGAGTACTGTTTTCACTGTCCCGGTTACCTCTTTGCTAACATTCTCTTCAGAGCCGCAGTGAAACCAGGAACCACGTGGAGAAAGCACCCACACTGAAAGTGCCTGGAGGGAACATTGGGGCTTCTTCTCAGTGTCTCTGACATAGGGTTTCACTGTCCCGGGAAAGTCTCTGCTAACACCGTGCAGAGCGCTGTGCCCAATATACAGAAACGTCTTGCGGTATCTCCTACAGGGAAAGTGCCAGGAGGGAATTGCGGAGCTTGTTCTCAGTGTCTCTGAGAATTGCTCTGATTATCTGTGTGACCTCTTTGCTAAGACTCTCCAGAGAGCCGTCCTCAAAACCAACACACATCTTGACATATCTCCCACATTGATCGCAGTGTCTCCAGAAACGGCATTCAAGGAGCCAGGAGGTTTTCTCCCTACACTGTCCATTGAGTTGTCCTCAAAACCAATATACATCCTGCTATATCTCCCACATGGAAAGTGCCAGGAGGGAGAAGTGGGGATTATGTTTAGACTTTCTCGGAACTGCTTCAAATCAACTAGATATCTTTGTGCTGTAAATCTCCCAACAGCCAAACGCAAAAGCAGCAAACATCTCGCTGTATGTCCCACATCCAAAGTGCCAAGAGAGAGCTTGCTCTCCCTGTCTTTGAGTACTGTTTTCACTGTCCCGGTTACCTCTTTGCTAACATTCTCTTCAGAGCCGCAGTGAAACCAGGAACCACGTGGAGAAAGCACCCACACTGAAAGTGCCTGGAGGGAACATTGGGGCTTCTTCTCAGTGTCTCTGACATAGGGTTTCACTGTCCCGGGAAAGTCTCTGCTAACACCGTGCAGAGCGCTGTGCCCAATATACAGAAACGTCTTGCGGTATCTCCTACAGGGAAAGTGCCAGGAGGGAATTGCGGAGCTTGTTCTCAGTGTCTCTGAGAATTGCTCTGATTATCTGTGTGACCTCTTTGCTAAGACTCTCCAGAGAGACGTCCTCAAAACAAACACACATCTTGACATATCTCCCACATTGATCGCAGTGTCTCCAGGAACGGCATTCAAGGAGCCAGGACCTTTTCTCCCTACACTGTCCATTGAGTTGTCCTCAAAACCAATATACATCCTGCTATATCTCCCACATGGAAAGTGCCAGGAGGGAGAAGTGGGGATTATGTTTAGACTTTCTCGGAACTGCTTCAAATCAACTAGATATCTTTGTGCTGTAAATCTCCCAACAGCCAAACGCAAAAGCAGCAAACATCTCGCTGTATGTCCCACATCCAAAGTGCCAAGAGAGAGCTTGCTCTCCCTGTCTTTGAGTACTGTTTTCACTGTCCCGGTTACCTCTTTGCTAACATTCTCTTCAGAGCCGCAGTGAAACCAGGAACCACGTGGAGAAAGCAGCCACACTGAAAGTGCCTGGAGGGAACATTGGGGCTTCTTCTCAGTGTCTCTGACATAGGGTTTCACTGTCCCGGGAAAGTCTCTGCTAACACCGTGCAGAGCGCTGTGCCCAATATACAGAAACGTCTTGCGGTATCTCCTACAGGGAAAGTGCCAGGAGGGAATTGCGGAGCTTGTTCTCAGTGTCTCTGAGAATTGCTCTGATTATCTGTGTGACCTCTTTGCTAAGACTCTCCAGAGAGCCGTCCTCAAAACAAACACACATCTTGACATATCTCCCACATTGATCGCAGTGTCTCCAGAAACGGCATTCAAGGAGCCAGGACCTTTTCTCCCTACACTGTCCATTGAGTTGTCCTCAAAACCAATATACATCCTGCTATATCTCCCACATGGAAAGTGCCAGGAGGGAGAAGTGGGGATTATGTTTAGACTTTCTCGGAACTGCTTCAAATCAACTAGATATCTTTGTGCTGTAAATCTCCCAACAGCCAAACGCAAAAGCAGCAAACATCTCGCTGTATGTCCCACATCCAAAGTGCCAAGAGAGAGCTTGCTCTCCCTGTCTTTGAGTACTGTTTTCACTGTCCCGGTTACCTCTTTGCTAACATTCTCTTCAGAGCCGCAGTGAAACCAGGAACCACGTGGAGAAAGCACCCACACTGAAAGTGCCTGGAGGGAACATTGGGGCTTCTTCTCAGTGTCTCTGACATAGGGTTTCACTGTCCCGGGAAAGTCTCTGCTAACACCGTGCAGAGCGCTGTGCCCAATATACAGAAACGTCTTGCGGTATCTCCTACAGGGAAAGTGCCAGGAGGGAATTGCGGAGCTTGTTCTCAGTGTCTCTGAGAATTGCTCTGATTATCTGTGTGACCTCTTTGCTAAGACTCTCCAGAGAGCCGTCCTCAAAACAAACACACATCTTGACATATCTCCCACATTGATCGCAGTGTCTCCAGAAACGGCATTCAAGGAGCCAGGACCTTTTCTCCCTACACTGTCCATTGAGTTGTCCTCAAAACCAATATACATCCTGCTATATCTCCCACATGGAAAGTGCCAGGAGGGAGAAGTGGGGATTATGTTTAGACTTTCTCGGAACTGCTTCAAATCAACTAGATATCTTTGTGCTGTAAATCTCCCAACAGCCAAACGCAAAAGCAGCAAACATCTCGCTGTATGTCCCACATCCAAAGTGCCAAGAGAGAGCTTGCTCTCCCTGTCTTTGAGTACTGTTTTCACTGTCCCGGTTACCTCTTTGCTAACATTCTCTTCAGAGCCGCAGTGAAACCAGGAACCACGTGGAGAAAGCAGCCACACTGAAAGTGCCTGGAGGGAACATTGGGGCTTCTTCTCAGTGTCTCTGACATAGGGTTTCACTGTCCCGGGAAAGTCTCTGCTAACACCGTGCAGAGCGCTGTGCCCAATATACAGAAACGTCTTGCGGTATCTCCTACAGGGAAAGTGCCAGGAGGGAATTGCGGAGCTTGTTCTCAGTGTCTCTGAGAATTGCTCTGATTATCTGTGTGACCTCTTTGCTAAGACTCTCCAGAGAGCCGTCCTCAAAACAAACACACATCTTGACATATCTCCCACATTGATCGCAGTGTCTCCAGAAACGGCATTCAAGGAGCCAGGACCTTTTCTCCCTACACTGTCCATTGAGTTGTCCTCAAAACCAATATACATCCTGCTATATCTCCCACATGGAAAGTGCCAGGAGGGAGAAGTGGGGATTATGTTTAGACTTTCTCGGAACTGCTTCAAATCAACTAGATATCTTTGTGCTGTAAATCTCCCAACAGCCAAACGCAAAAGCAGCAAACATCTCGCTGTATGTCCCACATCCAAAGTGCCAAGAGAGAGCTTGCTCTCCCTGTCTTTGAGTACTGTTTTCACTGTCCCGGTTACCTCTTTGCTAACATTCTCTTCAGAGCCGCAGTGAAACCAGGAACCACGTGGAGAAAGCACCCACACTGAAAGTGCCTGGAGGGAACATTGGGGCTTCTTCTCAGTGTCTCTGACATAGGGTTTCACTGTCCCGGGAAAGTCTCTGCTAACACCGTGCAGAGCGCTGTGCCCAATATACAGAAACGTCTTGCGGTATCTCCTACAGGGAAAGTGCCAGGAGGGAATTGCGGAGCTTGTTCTCAGTGTCTCTGAGAATTGCTCTGATTATCTGTGTGACCTCTTTGCTAAGACTCTCCAGAGAGCCGTCCTCAAAACAAACACACATCTTGACATATCTCCCACATTGATCGCAGTGTCTCCAGAAACGGCATTCAAGGAGCCAGGACCTTTTCTCCCTACACTGTCCATTGAGTTGTCCTCAAAACCAATATACATCCTGCTATATCTCCCACATGGAAAGTGCCAGGAGGGAGAAGTGGGGATTATGTTTAGACTTTCTCGGAACTGCTTCAAATCAACTAGATATCTTTGTGCTGTAAATCTCCCAACAGCCAAACGCAAAAGCAGCAAACATCTCGCTGTATGTCCCACATCCAAAGTGCCAAGAGAGAGCTTGCTCTCCCTGTCTTTGAGTACTGTTTTCACTGTCCCGGTTACCTCTTTGCTAACATTCTCTTCAGAGCCGCAGTGAAACCAGGAACCACGTGGAGAAAGCACCCACACTGAAAGTGCCTGGAGGGAACATTGGGGCTTCTTCTCAGTGTCTCTGACATAGGGTTTCACTGTCCCGGGAAAGTCTCTGCTAACACCGTGCAGAGCGCTGTGCCCAATATACAGAAACGTCTTGCGGTATCTCCTACAGGGAAAGTGCCAGGAGGGAATTGCGGAGCTTGTTCTCAGTGTCTCTGAGAATTGCTCTGATTATCTGTGTGACCTCTTTGCTAAGACTCTCCAGAGAGCCGTCCTCAAAACCAACACACATCTTGACATATCTCCCACATTGATCGCAGTGTCTCCAGGAACGGCATTCAAGGAGCCAGGAGGTTTTCTCCCTACACTGTCCATTGAGTTGTCCTCAAAACCAATATACATCCTGCTATATCTCCCACATGGAAAGTGCCAGGAGGGAGAAGTGGGGATTATGTTTAGACTTTCTCGGAACTGCTTCAAATCAACTAGATATCTTTGTGCTGTAAATCTCCCAACAGCCAAACGCAAAAGCATCAAACATCTCGCTGTATGTCCCAAATCCAAAGTGCCAAGAGAGAGCTTGCTCTCCCTGTCTTTGAGTACTGTTTTCACTGTCCCGGTTACCTCTTTGCTAACACTCTCTTCAGAGCCGCAGTGAAACCAGGAACCACGTGGAGAAAGCACCCACACTGAAAGTGCCTGGAGGGAACATTGGGGCTTCTTCTCAGTGTCTCTGACATAGGGTTTCACTGTCCCGGGAAAGTCTCTGCTAACACCGTGCAGAGCGCTGTGCCCAATATACAGAAACGTCTTGCGGTATCTCCTACAGGGAAAGTGCCAGGAGGGAATTGCGGAGCTTGTTCTCAGTGTCTCTGAGAATTGCTCTGATTATCTGTGTGACCTCTTTGCTAAGACTCTCCAGAGAGCCGTCCTCAAAACAAACACACATCTTGACATATCTCCCACATTGATCGCAGTGTCTCCAGAAACGGCATTCAAGGAGCCAGGACCTTTTCTCCCTACACTGTCCATTGAGTTGTCCTCAAAACCAATATACATCCTGCTATATCTCCCACATGGAAAGTGCCAGGAGGGAGAAGTGGGGATTATGTTTAGACTTTCTCGGAACTGCTTCAAATCAACTAGATATCTTTGTGCTGTAAATCTCCCAACAGCCAAACGCAAAAGCATCAAACATCTCGCTGTATGTCCCACATCCAAAGTGCCAAGAGAGAGCTTGCTCTCCCTGTCTTTGAGTACTGTTTTCACTGTCCGGGTTACCTCTTTGCTAACATTCTCTTCAGAGCCGCAGTGAAACCAGGAACCACGTGGAGAAAGCACCCACACTGAAAGTGCCTGGAGGGAACATTGGGGCTTCTTCTCAGTGTCTCTGACATAGGGTTTCACTGTCCCGGGAAAGTCTCTGCTAACACCGTGCAGAGCGCTGTGCCCAATATACAGAAACGTCTTGCGGTATCTCCTACAGGGAAAGTGCCAGGAGGGAATTGCGGAGCTTGTTCTCAGTGTCTCTGAGAATTGCTCTGATTATCTGTGTGACCTCTTTGCTAAGACTCTCCAGAGAGCCGTCCTCAAAACAAACACACATCTTGACATATCTCCCACATTGATCGCAGTGTCTCCAGGAACGGCATTCAAGGAGCCAGGACCTTTTCTCCCTACACTGTCCATTGAGTTGTCCTCAAAACCAATATACATCCTGCTATATCTCCCACATGGAAAGTGCCAGGAGGGAGAAGTGGGGATTATGTTTAGACTTTCTCGGAACTGCTTCAAATCAACTAGATATCTTTGTGCTGTAAATCTCCCAACAGCCAAATGCAAAAGCATCAAACATCTCGCTGTATGTCCCAAATCCAAAGTGCCAAGAGAGAACTTGCTCTCCCTGTGTTTGAGTACTGTTTTCACTGTCCCGGTTACCTCTTTGCTAACATTCTCTTCAGAGCCGCAGTGAAACCAGGAACCACGTGGAGAAAGCACCCACACTGAAAGTGCCTGGAGGGAACATTGGGGCTTCTTCTCAGTGTCTCTGACATAGGGTTTCACTGTCCCGGGAAAGTCTCTGCTAACACCGTGCAGAGCGCTGTGCCCAATATACAGAAACGTCTTGCGGTATCTCCTACAGGGAAAGTGCCAGGAGGGAATTGCGGAGCTTGTTCTCAGTGTCTCTGAGAATTGCTCTGATTATCTGTGTGACCTCTTTGCTAAGACTCTCCAGAGAGCCGTCCTCAAAACCAACACACATCTTGACATATCTCCCACATTGATCGCAGTGTCTCCAGAAACGGCATTCAAGGAGCCAGGAGGTTTTCTCCCTACACTGTCCATTGAGTTGTCCTCAAAACCAATATACATCCTGCTATATCTCCCACATGGAAAGTGCCAGGAGGGAGAAGTGGGGATTATGTTTAGACTTTCTCGGAACTGCTTCAAATCAACTAGATATCTTTGTGCTGTAAATCTCCCAACAGCCAAACGCAAAAGCAGCAAACATCTCGCTGTATGTCCCACATCCAAAGTGCCAAGAGAGAGCTTGCTCTCCCTGTCTTTGAGTACTGTTTTCACTGTCCCGGTTACCTCTTTGCTAACATTCTCTTCAGAGCCGCAGTGAAACCAGGAACCACGTGGAGAAAGCACCCACACTGAAAGTGCCTGGAGGGAACATTGGGGCTTCTTCTCAGTGTCTCTGACATAGGGTTTCACTGTCCCGGGAAAGTCTCTGCTAACACCGTGCAGAGCGCTGTGCCCAATATACAGAAACGTCTTGCGGTATCTCCTACAGGGAAAGTGCCAGGAGGGAATTGCGGAGCTTGTTCTCAGTGTCTCTGAGAATTGCTCTGATTATCTGTGTGACCTCTTTGCTAAGACTCTCCAGAGAGACGTCCTCAAAACAAACACACATCTTGACATATCTCCCACATTGATCGCAGTGTCTCCAGGAACGGCATTCAAGGAGCCAGGACCTTTTCTCCCTACACTGTCCATTGAGTTGTCCTCAAAACCAATATACATCCTGCTATATCTCCCACATGGAAAGTGCCAGGAGGGAGAAGTGGGGATTATGTTTAGACTTTCTCGGAACTGCTTCAAATCAACTAGATATCTTTGTGCTGTAAATCTCCCAACAGCCAAACGCAAAAGCAGCAAACATCTCGCTGTATGTCCCACATCCAAAGTGCCAAGAGAGAGCTTGCTCTCCCTGTCTTTGAGTACTGTTTTCACTGTCCCGGTTACCTCTTTGCTAACATTCTCTTCAGAGCCGCAGTGAAACCAGGAACCACGTGGAGAAAGCACCCACACTGAAAGTGCCTGGAGGGAACATTGGGGCTTCTTCTCAGTGTCTCTGACATAGGGTTTCACTGTCCCGGGAAAGTCTCTGCTAACACCGTGCAGAGCGCTGTGCCCAATATACAGAAACGTCTTGCGGTATCTCCTACAGGGAAAGTGCCAGGAGGGAATTGCGGAGCTTGTTCTCAGTGTCTCTGAGAATTGCTCTGATTATCTGTGTGACCTCTTTGCTAAGACTCTCCAGAGAGCCGTCCTCAAAACAAACACACATCTTGACATATCTCCCACATTGATCGCAGTGTCTCCAGAAACGGCATTCAAGGAGCCAGGACCTTTTCTCCCTACACTGTCCATTGAGTTGTCCTCAAAACCAATATACATCCTGCTATATCTCCCACATGGAAAGTGCCAGGAGGGAGAAGTGGGGATTATGTTTAGACTTTCTCGGAACTGCTTCAAATCAACTAGATATCTTTGTGCTGTAAATCTCCCAACAGCCAAACGCAAAAGCAGCAAACATCTCGCTGTATGTCCCACATCCAAAGTGCCAAGAGAGAGCTTGCTCTCCCTGTCTTTGAGTACTGTTTTCACTGTCCCGGTTACCTCTTTGCTAACATTCTCTTCAGAGCCGCAGTGAAACCAGGAACCACGTGGAGAAAGCACCCACACTGAAAGTGCCTGGAGGGAACATTGGGGCTTCTTCTCAGTGTCTCTGACATAGGGTTTCACTGTCCCGGGAAAGTCTCTGCTAACACCGTGCAGAGCGCTGTGCCCAATATACAGAAACGTCTTGCGGTATCTCCTACAGGGAAAGTGCCAGGAGGGAATTGCGGAGCTTGTTCTCAGTGTCTCTGAGAATTGCTCTGATTATCTGTGTGACCTCTTTGCTAAGACTCTCCAGAGAGCCGTCCTCAAAACAAACACACATCTTGACATATCTCCCACATTGATCGCAGTGTCTCCAGAAACGGCATTCAAGGAGCCAGGACCTTTTCTCCCTACACTGTCCATTGAGTTGTCCTCAAAACCAATATACATCCTGCTATATCTCCCACATGGAAAGTGCCAGGAGGGAGAAGTGGGGATTATGTTTAGACTTTCTCGGAACTGCTTCAAATCAACTAGATATCTTTGTGCTGTAAATCTCCCAACAGCCAAACGCAAAAGCAGCAAACATCTCGCTGTATGTCCCACATCCAAAGTGCCAAGAGAGAGCTTGCTCTCCCTGTCTTTGAGTACTGTTTTCACTGTCCCGGTTACCTCTTTGCTAACATTCTCTTCAGAGCCGCAGTGAAACCAGGAACCACGTGGAGAAAGCACCCACACTGAAAGTGCCTGGAGGGAACATTGGGGCTTCTTCTCAGTGTCTCTGACATAGGGTTTCACTGTCCCGGGAAAGTCTCTGCTAACACCGTGCAGAGCGCTGTGCCCAATATACAGAAACGTCTTGCGGTATCTCCTACAGGGAAAGTGCCAGGAGGGAATTGCGGAGCTTGTTCTCAGTGTCTCTGAGAATTGCTCTGATTATCTGTGTGACCTCTTTGCTAAGACTCTCCAGAGAGCCGTCCTCAAAACCAACACACATCTTGACATATCTCCCACATTGATCGCAGTGTCTCCAGGAACGGCATTCAAGGAGCCAGGAGGTTTTCTCCCTACACTGTCCATTGAGTTGTCCTCAAAACCAATATACATCCTGCTATATCTCCCACATGGAAAGTGCCAGGAGGGAGAAGTGGGGATTATGTTTAGACTTTCTCGGAACTGCTTCAAATCAACTAGATATCTTTGTGCTGTAAATCTCCCAACAGCCAAACGCAAAAGCATCAAACATCTCGCTGTATGTCCCAAATCCAAAGTGCCAAGAGAGAGCTTGCTCTCCCTGTCTTTGAGTACTGTTTTCACTGTCCCGGTTACCTCTTTGCTAACACTCTCTTCAGAGCCGCAGTGAAACCAGGAACCACGTGGAGAAAGCACCCACACTGAAAGTGCCTGGAGGGAACATTGGGGCTTCTTCTCAGTGTCTCTGACATAGGGTTTCACTGTCCCGGGAAAGTCTCTGCTAACACCGTGCAGAGCGCTGTGCCCAATATACAGAAACGTCTTGCGGTATCTCCTACAGGGAAAGTGCCAGGAGGGAATTGCGGAGCTTGTTCTCAGTGTCTCTGAGAATTGCTCTGATTATCTGTGTGACCTCTTTGCTAAGACTCTCCAGAGAGCCGTCCTCAAAACAAACACACATCTTGACATATCTCCCACATTGATCGCAGTGTCTCCAGAAACGGCATTCAAGGAGCCAGGACCTTTTCTCCCTACACTGTCCATTGAGTTGTCCTCAAAACCAATATACATCCTGCTATATCTCCCACATGGAAAGTGCCAGGAGGGAGAAGTGGGGATTATGTTTAGACTTTCTCGGAACTGCTTCAAATCAACTAGATATCTTTGTGCTGTAAATCTCCCAACAGCCAAACGCAAAAGCATCAAACATCTCGCTGTATGTCCCACATCCAAAGTGCCAAGAGAGAGCTTGCTCTCCCTGTCTTTGAGTACTGTTTTCACTGTCCGGGTTACCTCTTTGCTAACATTCTCTTCAGAGCCGCAGTGAAACCAGGAACCACGTGGAGAAAGCACCCACACTGAAAGTGCCTGGAGGGAACATTGGGGCTTCTTCTCAGTGTCTCTGACATAGGGTTTCACTGTCCCGGGAAAGTCTCTGCTAACACCGTGCAGAGCGCTGTGCCCAATATACAGAAACGTCTTGCGGTATCTCCTACAGGGAAAGTGCCAGGAGGGAATTGCGGAGCTTGTTCTCAGTGTCTCTGAGAATTGCTCTGATTATCTGTGTGACCTCTTTGCTAAGACTCTCCAGAGAGCCGTCCTCAAAACAAACACACATCTTGACATATCTCCCACATTGATCGCAGTGTCTCCAGGAACGGCATTCAAGGAGCCAGGACCTTTTCTCCCTACACTGTCCATTGAGTTGTCCTCAAAACCAATATACATCCTGCTATATCTCCCACATGGAAAGTGCCAGGAGGGAGAAGTGGGGATTATGTTTAGACTTTCTCGGAACTGCTTCAAATCAACTAGATATCTTTGTGCTGTAAATCTCCCAACAGCCAAATGCAAAAGCATCAAACATCTCGCTGTATGTCCCAAATCCAAAGTGCCAAGAGAGAACTTGCTCTCCCTGTGTTTGAGTACTGTTTTCACTGTCCCGGTTACCTCTTTGCTAACATTCTCTTCAGAGCCGCAGTGAAACCAGGAACCACGTGGAGAAAGCACCCACACTGAAAGTGCCTGGAGGGAACATTGGGGCTTCTTCTCAGTGTCTCTGACATAGGGTTTCACTGTCCCGGGAAAGTCTCTGCTAACACCGTGCAGAGCGCTGTGCCCAATATACAGAAACGTCTTGCGGTATCTCCTACAGGGAAAGTGCCAGGAGGGAATTGCGGAGCTTGTTCTCAGTGTCTCTGAGAATTGCTCTGATTATCTGTGTGACCTCTTTGCTAAGACTCTCCAGAGAGCCGTCCTCAAAACCAACACACATCTTGACATATCTCCCACATTGATCGCAGTGTCTCCAGAAACGGCATTCAAGGAGCCAGGAGGTTTTCTCCCTACACTGTCCATTGAGTTGTCCTCAAAACCAATATACATCCTGCTATATCTCCCACATGGAAAGTGCCAGGAGGGAGAAGTGGGGATTATGTTTAGACTTTCTCGGAACTGCTTCAAATCAACTAGATATCTTTGTGCTGTAAATCTCCCAACAGCCAAACGCAAAAGCAGCAAACATCTCGCTGTATGTCCCACATCCAAAGTGCCAAGAGAGAGCTTGCTCTCCCTGTCTTTGAGTACTGTTTTCACTGTCCCGGTTACCTCTTTGCTAACATTCTCTTCAGAGCCGCAGTGAAACCAGGAACCACGTGGAGAAAGCACCCACACTGAAAGTGCCTGGAGGGAACATTGGGGCTTCTTCTCAGTGTCTCTGACATAGGGTTTCACTGTCCCGGGAAAGTCTCTGCTAACACCGTGCAGAGCGCTGTGCCCAATATACAGAAACGTCTTGCGGTATCTCCTACAGGGAAAGTGCCAGGAGGGAATTGCGGAGCTTGTTCTCAGTGTCTCTGAGAATTGCTCTGATTATCTGTGTGACCTCTTTGCTAAGACTCTCCAGAGAGACGTCCTCAAAACAAACACACATCTTGACATATCTCCCACATTGATCGCAGTGTCTCCAGGAACGGCATTCAAGGAGCCAGGACCTTTTCTCCCTACACTGTCCATTGAGTTGTCCTCAAAACCAATATACATCCTGCTATATCTCCCACATGGAAAGTGCCAGGAGGGAGAAGTGGGGATTATGTTTAGACTTTCTCGGAACTGCTTCAAATCAACTAGATATCTTTGTGCTGTAAATCTCCCAACAGCCAAACGCAAAAGCAGCAAACATCTCGCTGTATGTCCCACATCCAAAGTGCCAAGAGAGAGCTTGCTCTCCCTGTCTTTGAGTACTGTTTTCACTGTCCCGGTTACCTCTTTGCTAACATTCTCTTCAGAGCCGCAGTGAAACCAGGAACCACGTGGAGAAAGCAGCCACACTGAAAGTGCCTGGAGGGAACATTGGGGCTTCTTCTCAGTGTCTCTGACATAGGGTTTCACTGTCCCGGGAAAGTCTCTGCTAACACCGTGCAGAGCGCTGTGCCCAATATACAGAAACGTCTTGCGGTATCTCCTACAGGGAAAGTGCCAGGAGGGAATTGCGGAGCTTGTTCTCAGTGTCTCTGAGAATTGCTCTGATTATCTGTGTGACCTCTTTGCTAAGACTCTCCAGAGAGCCGTCCTCAAAACAAACACACATCTTGACATATCTCCCACATTGATCGCAGTGTCTCCAGAAACGGCATTCAAGGAGCCAGGACCTTTTCTCCCTACACTGTCCATTGAGTTGTCCTCAAAACCAATATACATCCTGCTATATCTCCCACATGGAAAGTGCCAGGAGGGAGAAGTGGGGATTATGTTTAGACTTTCTCGGAACTGCTTCAAATCAACTAGATATCTTTGTGCTGTAAATCTCCCAACAGCCAAACGCAAAAGCAGCAAACATCTCGCTGTATGTCCCACATCCAAAGTGCCAAGAGAGAGCTTGCTCTCCCTGTCTTTGAGTACTGTTTTCACTGTCCCGGTTACCTCTTTGCTAACATTCTCTTCAGAGCCGCAGTGAAACCAGGAACCACGTGGAGAAAGCACCCACACTGAAAGTGCCTGGAGGGAACATTGGGGCTTCTTCTCAGTGTCTCTGACATAGGGTTTCACTGTCCCGGGAAAGTCTCTGCTAACACCGTGCAGAGCGCTGTGCCCAATATACAGAAACGTCTTGCGGTATCTCCTACAGGGAAAGTGCCAGGAGGGAATTGCGGAGCTTGTTCTCAGTGTCTCTGAGAATTGCTCTGATTATCTGTGTGACCTCTTTGCTAAGACTCTCCAGAGAGCCGTCCTCAAAACAAACACACATCTTGACATATCTCCCACATTGATCGCAGTGTCTCCAGAAACGGCATTCAAGGAGCCAGGACCTTTTCTCCCTACACTGTCCATTGAGTTGTCCTCAAAACCAATATACATCCTGCTATATCTCCCACATGGAAAGTGCCAGGAGGGAGAAGTGGGGATTATGTTTAGACTTTCTCGGAACTGCTTCAAATCAACTAGATATCTTTGTGCTGTAAATCTCCCAACAGCCAAACGCAAAAGCAGCAAACATCTCGCTGTATGTCCCACATCCAAAGTGCCAAGAGAGAGCTTGCTCTCCCTGTCTTTGAGTACTGTTTTCACTGTCCCGGTTACCTCTTTGCTAACATTCTCTTCAGAGCCGCAGTGAAACCAGGAACCACGTGGAGAAAGCACCCACACTGAAAGTGCCTGGAGGGAACATTGGGGCTTCTTCTCAGTGTCTCTGACATAGGGTTTCACTGTCCCGGGAAAGTCTCTGCTAACACCGTGCAGAGCGCTGTGCCCAATATACAGAAACGTCTTGCGGTATCTCCTACAGGGAAAGTGCCAGGAGGGAATTGCGGAGCTTGTTCTCAGTGTCTCTGAGAATTGCTCTGATTATCTGTGTGACCTCTTTGCTAAGACTCTCCAGAGAGCCGTCCTCAAAACCAACACACATCTTGACATATCTCCCACATTGATCGCAGTGTCTCCAGGAACGGCATTCAAGGAGCCAGGACCTTTTCTCCCTACACTGTCCATTGAGTTGTCCTCAAAACCAATATACATCCTGCTATATCTCCCACATGGAAAGTGCCAGGAGGGAGAAGTGGGGATTATGTTTAGACTTTCTCGGAACTGCTTCAAATCAACTAGATATCTTTGTGCTGTAAATCTCCCAACAGCCAAACGCAAAAGCAGCAAACATCTCGCTGTATGTCCCACATCCAAAGTGCCAAGAGAGAGCTTGCTCTCCCTGTCTTTGAGTACTGTTTTCACTGTCCCGGTTACCTCTTTGCTAACATTCTCTTCAGAGCCGCAGTGAAACCAGGAACCACGTGGAGAAAGCACCCACACTGAAAGTGCCTGGAGGGAACATTGGGGCTTCTTCTCAGTGTCTCTGACATAGGGTTTCACTGTCCCGGGAAAGTCTCTGCTAACACCGTGCAGAGCGCTGTGCCCAATATACAGAAACGTCTTGCGGTATCTCCTACAGGGAAAGTGCCAGGAGGGAATTGCGGAGCTTGTTCTCAGTGTCTCTGAGAATTGCTCTGATTATCTGTGTGACCTCTTTGCTAAGACTCTCCAGAGAGCCGTCCTCAAAACAAACACACATCTTGACATATCTCCCACATTGATCGCAGTGTCTCCAGAAACGGCATTCAAGGAGCCAGGACCTTTTCTCCCTACACTGTCCATTGAGTTGTCCTCAAAACCAATATACATCCTGCTATATCTCCCACATGGAAAGTGCCAGGAGGGAGAAGTGGGGATTATGTTTAGACTTTCTCGGAACTGCTTCAAATCAACTAGATATCTTTGTGCTGTAAATCTCCCAACAGCCAAACGCAAAAGCAGCAAACATCTCGCTGTATGTCCCACATCCAAAGTGCCAAGAGAGAGCTTGCTCTCCCTGTCTTTGAGTACTGTTTTCACTGTCCCGGTTACCTCTTTGCTAACATTCTCTTCAGAGCCGCAGTGAAACCAGGAACCACGTGGAGAAAGCACCCACACTGAAAGTGCCTGGAGGGAACATTGGGGCTTCTTCTCAGTGTCTCTGACATAGGGTTTCACTGTCCCGGGAAAGTCTCTGCTAACACCCTGCAGAGCGCTGTGCCCAATATACAGAAACGTGTTGCGGTATCTCCTACAGGGAAAGTGCCAGGAGGGAATTGCGGAGCTTGTTCTCAGTGTCTCTGAGAATTGCTCTGATTATCTGTGTGACCTCTTTGCTAAGACTCTCCAGAGAGCCGTCCTCAAAACAAACACACATCGTGACATATCTCCCACATTGATCGCAGTGTCTCCAGAAACGGCATTCAAGGAGCCAGGACCTTTTCTCCCTACACTGTCCATTGAGTTGTCCTCAAAACCAATATACATCCTGCTATATCTCCCACATGGAAAGTGCCAGGAGGGAGAAGTGGGGATTATGTTTAGACTTTCTCGGAACTGCTTCAAATCAACTAGATATCTTTGTGCTGTAAATCTCCCAACAGCCAAACGCAAAAGCAGCAAACATCTCGCTGTATGTCCCACATCCAAAGTGCCAAGAGAGAGCTTGCTCTCCCTGTCTTTGAGTACTGTTTTCACTGTCCCGGTTACCTCTTTGCTAACATTCTCTTCAGAGCCGCAGTGAAACCAGGAACCACGTGGAGAAAGCACCCACACTGAAAGTGCCTGGAGGGAACATTGGGGCTTCTTCTCAGTGTCTCTGACATAGGGTTTCACTGTCCCGGGAAAGTCTCTGCTAACACCGTGCAGAGCGCTGTGCCCAATATACAGAAACGTCTTGCGGTATCTCCTACAGGGAAAGTGCCAGGAGGGAATTGCGGAGCTTGTTCTCAGTGTCTCTGAGAATTGCTCTGATTATCTGTGTGACCTCTTTGCTAAGACTCTCCAGAGAGCCGTCCTCAAAACCAACACACATCTTGACATATCTCCCACATTGATCGCAGTGTCTCCAGAAACGGCATTCAAGGAGCCAGGACCTTTTCTCCCTACACTGTCCATTGAGTTGTCCTCAAAACCAATATACATCCTGCTATATCTCCCACATGGAAAGTGCCAGGAGGGAGAAGTGGGGATTATGTTTAGACTTTCTCGGAACTGCTTCAAATCAACTAGATATCTTTGTGCTGTAAATCTCCCAACAGCCAAACGCAAAAGCAGCAAACATCTCGCTGTATGTCCCACATCCAAAGTGCCAAGAGAGAGCTTGCTCTCCCTGTCTTTGAGTACTGTTTTCACTGTCCCGGTTACCTCTTTGCTAACACTCTCTTCAGAGCCGCAGTGAAACCAGGAACCACGTGGAGAAAGCACCCACACTGAAAGTGCCTGGAGGGAACATTGGGGCTTCTTCTCAGTGTCTCTGACATAGGGTTTCACTGTCCCGGGAAAGTCTCTGCTAACACCGTGCAGAGCGCTGTGCCCAATATACAGAAACGTCTTGCGGTATCTCCTACAGGGAAAGTGCCAGGAGGGAATTGCGGAGCTTGTTCTCAGTGTCTCTGAGAATTGCTCTGATTATCTGTGTGACCTCTTTGCTAAGACTCTCCAGAGAGCCGTCCTCAAAACAAACACACATCTTGACATATCTCCCACATTGATCGCAGTGTCTCCAGAAACGGCATTCAAGGAGCCAGGACCTTTTCTCCCTACACTGTCCATTGAGTTGTCCTCAAAACCAATATACATCCTGCTATATCTCCCACATGGAAAGTGCCAGGAGGGAGAAGTGGGGATTATGTTTAGACTTTCTCGGAACTGCTTCAAATCAACTAGATATCTTTGTGCTGTAAATCTCCCAACAGCCAAACGCAAAAGCAGCAAACATCTCGCTGTATGTCCCACATCCAAAGTGCCAAGAGAGAGCTTGCTCTCCCTGTCTTTGAGTACTGTTTTCACTGTCCCGGTTACCTCTTTGCTAACATTCTCTTCAGAGCCGCAGTGAAACCAGGA
The DNA here is from genome assembly GCF_964199755.1 of Larus michahellis. Classification (NCBI taxonomy): domain Eukaryota; kingdom Metazoa; phylum Chordata; class Aves; order Charadriiformes; family Laridae; genus Larus; species Larus michahellis. The sequence continues at coordinate 1,219,722 of NW_027435923.1, forward strand.
ACCACGTGGAGAAAGCACCCACACTGAAAGTGCCTGGAGGGAACATTGGGGCTTCTTCTCAGTGTCTCTGACATAGGGTTTCACTGTCCCGGGAAAGTCTCTGCTAACACCGTGCAGAGCGCTGTGCCCAATATACAGAAACGTCTTGCGGTATCTCCTACAGGGAAAGTGCCAGGAGGGAATTGCGGAGCTTGTTCTCAGTGTCTCTGAGAATTGCTCTGATTATCTGTGTGACCTCTTTGCTAAGACTCTCCAGAGAGCCGTCCTCAAAACAAACACACATCTTGACATATCTCCCACATTGATCGCAGTGTCTCCAGAAACGGCATTCAAGGAGCCAGGACCTTTTCTCCCTACACTGTCCATTGAGTTGTCCTCAAAACCAATATACATCCTGCTATATCTCCCACATGGAAAGTGCCAGGAGGGAGAAGTGGGGATTATGTTTAGACTTTCTCGGAACTGCTTCAAATCAACTAGATATCTTTGTGCTGTAAATCTCCCAACAGCCAAACGCAAAAGCAGCAAACATCTCGCTGTATGTCCCACATCCAAAGTGCCAAGAGAGAGCTTGCTCTCCCTGTCTTTGAGTACTGTTTTCACTGTCCCGGTTACCTCTTTGCTAACATTCTCTTCAGAGCCGCAGTGAAACCAGGAACCACGTGGAGAAAGCACCCACACTGAAAGTGCCTGGAGGGAACATTGGGGCTTCTTCTCAGTGTCTCTGACATAGGGTTTCACTGTCCCGGGAAAGTCTCTGCTAACACCGTGCAGAGCGCTGTGCCCAATATACAGAAACGTCTTGCGGTATCTCCTACAGGGAAAGTGCCAGGAGGGAATTGCGGAGCTTGTTCTCAGTGTCTCTGAGAATTGCTCTGATTATCTGTGTGACCTCTTTGCTAAGACTCTCCAGAGAGCCGTCCTCAAAACAAACACACATCTTGACATATCTCCCACATTGATCGCAGTGTCTCCAGAAACGGCATTCAAGGAGCCAGGACCTTTTCTCCCTACACTGTCCATTGAGTTGTCCTCAAAACCAATATACATCCTGCTATATCTCCCACATGGAAAGTGCCAGGAGGGAGAAGTGGGGATTATGTTTAGACTTTCTCGGAACTGCTTCAAATCAACTAGATATCTTTGTGCTGTAAATCTCCCAACAGCCAAACGCAAAAGCAGCAAACATCTCGCTGTATGTCCCACATCCAAAGTGCCAAGAGAGAGCTTGCTCTCCCTGTCTTTGAGTACTGTTTTCACTGTCCCGGTTACCTCTTTGCTAACATTCTCTTCAGAGCCGCAGTGAAACCAGGAACCACGTGGAGAAAGCACCCACACTGAAAGTGCCTGGAGGGAACATTGGGGCTTCTTCTCAGTGTCTCTGACATAGGGTTTCACTGTCCCGGGAAAGTCTCTGCTAACACCGTGCAGAGCGCTGTGCCCAATATACAGAAACGTCTTGCGGTATCTCCTACAGGGAAAGTGCCAGGAGGGAATTGCGGAGCTTGTTCTCAGTGTCTCTGAGAATTGCTCTGATTATCTGTGTGACCTCTTTGCTAAGACTCTCCAGAGAGCCGTCCTCAAAACCAACACACATCTTGACATATCTCCCACATTGATCGCAGTGTCTCCAGAAACGGCATTCAAGGAGCCAGGACCTTTTCTCCCTACACTGTCCATTGAGTTGTCCTCAAAACCAATATACATCCTGCTATATCTCCCACATGGAAAGTGCCAGGAGGGAGAAGTGGGGATTATGTTTAGACTTTCTCGGAACTGCTTCAAATCAACTAGATATCTTTGTGCTGTAAATCTCCCAACAGCCAAACGCAAAAGCAGCAAACATCTCGCTGTATGTCCCACATCCAAAGTGCCAAGAGAGAGCTTGCTCTCCCTGTCTTTGAGTACTGTTTTCACTGTCCCGGTTACCTCTTTGCTAACACTCTCTTCAGAGCCGCAGTGAAACCAGGAACCACGTGGAGAAAGCACCCACACTGAAAGTGCCTGGAGGGAACATTGGGGCTTCTTCTCAGTGTCTCTGACATAGGGTTTCACTGTCCCGGGAAAGTCTCTGCTAACACCGTGCAGAGCGCTGTGCCCAATATACAGAAACGTCTTGCGGTATCTCCTACAGGGAAAGTGCCAGGAGGGAATTGCGGAGCTTGTTCTCAGTGTCTCTGAGAATTGCTCTGATTATCTGTGTGACCTCTTTGCTAAGACTCTCCAGAGAGCCGTCCTCAAAACAAACACACATCTTGACATATCTCCCACATTGATCGCAGTGTCTCCAGGAACGGCATTCAAGGAGCCAGGACCTTTTCTCCCTACACTGTCCATTGAGTTGTCCTCAAAACCAATATACATCCTGCTATATCTCCCACATGGAAAGTGCCAGGAGGGAGAAGTGGGGATTATGTTTAGACTTTCTCGGAACTGCTTCAAATCAACTAGATATCTTTGTGCTGTAAATCTCCCAACAGCCAAACGCAAAAGCAGCAAACATCTCGCTGTATGTCCCACATCCAAAGTGCCAAGAGAGAGCTTGCTCTCCCTGTCTTTGAGTACTGTTTTCACTGTCCGGGTTACCTCTTTGCTAACATTCTCTTCAGAGCCGCAGTGAAACCAGGAACCACGTGGAGAAAGCACCCACACTGAAAGTGCCTGGAGGGAACATTGGGGCTTCTTCTCAGTGTCTCTGACATAGGGTTTCACTGTCCCGGGAAAGTCTCTGCTAACACCGTGCAGAGCACTGTGCCCAATATACAGAAACGTCTTGCGGTATCTCCTACAGGGAAAGTGCCAGGAGGGAATTGCGGAGCTTGTTCTCAGTGTCTCTGAGAATTGCTCTGATTATCTGTGTGACCTCTTTGCTAAGACTCTCCAGAGAGCCGTCCTCAAAACAAACACACATCTTGACATATCTCCCACATTGATCGCAGTGTCTCCAGGAACGGCATTCAAGGAGCCAGGACCTTTTCTCCCTACACTGTCCATTGAGTTGTCCTCAAAACCAATATACATCCTGCTATATCTCCCACATGGAAAGTGCCAGGAGGGAGAAGTGGGGATTATGTTTAGACTTTCTCGGAACTGCTTCAAATCAACTAGATATCTTTGTGCTGTAAATCTCCCAACAGCCAAATGCAAAAGCATCAAACATCTCGCTGTATGTCCCAAATCCAAAGTGCCAAGAGAGAACTTGCTCTCCCTGTGTTTGAGTACTGTTTTCACTGTCCCGGTTACCTCTTTGCTAACATTCTCTTCAGAGCCGCAGTGAAACCAGGAACCACGTGGAGAAAGCACCCACACTGAAAGTGCCTGGAGGGAACATTGGGGCTTCTTCTCAGTGTCTCTGACATAGGGTTTCACTGTCCCGGGAAAGTCTCTGCTAACACCGTGCAGAGCGCTGTGCCCAATATACAGAAACGTCTTGCGGTATCTCCTACAGGGAAAGTGCCAGGAGGGAATTGCGGAGCTTGTTCTCAGTGTCTCTGAGAATTGCTCTGATTATCTGTGTGACCTCTTTGCTAAGACTCTCCAGAGAGCCGTCCTCAAAACCAACACACATCTTGACATATCTCCCACATTGATCGCAGTGTCTCCAGAAACGGCATTCAAGGAGCCAGGACCTTTTCTCCCTACACTGTCCATTGAGTTGTCCTCAAAACCAATATACATCCTGCTATATCTCCCACATGGAAAGTGCCAGGAGGGAGAAGTGGGGATTATGTTTAGACTTTCTCGGAACTGCTTCAAATCAACTAGATATCTTTGTGCTGTAAATCTCCCAACAGCCAAATGCAAAAGCATCAAACATCTCGCTGTATGTCCCAAATCCAAAGTGCCAAGAGAGAGCTTGCTCTCCCTGTCTTTGAGTACTGTTTTCACTGTCCCGGTTACCTCTTTGCTAACACTCTCTTCAGAGCCGCAGTGAAACCAGGAACCACGTGGAGAAAGCACCCACACTGAAAGTGCCTGGAGGGAACATTGGGGCTTCTTCTCAGTGTCTCTGACATAGGGTTTCACTGTCCCGGGAAAGTCTCTGCTAACACCGTGCAGAGCGCTGTGCCCAATATACAGAAACGTCTTGCGGTATCTCCTACAGGGAAAGTGCCAGGAGGGAATTGCGGAGCTTGTTCTCAGTGTCTCTGAGAATTGCTCTGATTATCTGTGTGACCTCTTTGCTAAGACTCTCCAGAGAGCCGTCCTCAAAACAAACACACATCTTGACATATCTCCCACATTGATCGCAGTGTCTCCAGAAACGGCATTCAAGGAGCCAGGACCTTTTCTCCCTACACTGTCCATTGAGTTGTCCTCAAAACCAATATACATCCTGCTATATCTCCCACATGGAAAGTGCCAGGAGGGAGAAGTGGGGATTATGTTTAGACTTTCTCGGAACTGCTTCAAATCAACTAGATATCTTTGTGCTGTAAATCTCCCAACAGCCAAACGCAAAAGCAGCAAACATCTCGCTGTATGTCCCACATCCAAAGTGCCAAGAGAGAGCTTGCTCTCCCTGTCTTTGAGTACTGTTTTCACTGTCCCGGTTACCTCTTTGCTAACATTCTCTTCAGAGCCGCAGTGAAACCAGGAACCACGTGGAGAAAGCACCCACACTGAAAGTGCCTGGAGGGAACATTGGGGCTTCTTCTCAGTGTCTCTGACATAGGGTTTCACTGTCCCGGGAAAGTCTCTGCTAACACCCTGCAGAGCGCTGTGCCCAATATACAGAAACGTCTTGCGGTATCTCCTACAGGGAAAGTGCCAGGAGGGAATTGCGGAGCTTGTTCTCAGTGTCTCTGAGAATTGCTCTGATTATCTGTGTGACCTCTTTGCTAAGACTCTCCAGAGAGACGTCCTCAAAACAAACACACATCTTGACATATCTCCCACATTGATCGCAGTGTCTCCAGAAACGGCATTCAAGGAGCCAGGAGGTTTTCTCCCTACACTGTCCATTGAGTTGTCCTCAAAACCAATATACATCCTGCTATATCTCCCACATGGAAAGTGCCAGGAGGGAGAAGTGGGGATTATGTTTAGACTTTCTCGGAACTGCTTCAAATCAACTAGATATCTTTGTGCTGTAAATCTCCCAACAGCCAAACGCAAAAGCATCAAACATCTCGCTGTATGTCCCAAATCCAAAGTGCCAAGAGAGAGCTTGCTCTCCCTGTCTTTGAGTACTGTTTTCACTGTCCCGGTTACCTCTTTGCTAACACTCTCTTCAGAGCCGCAGTGAAACCAGGAACCACGTGGAGAAAGCACCCACACTGAAAGTGCCTGGAGGGAACATTGGGGCTTCTTCTCAGTGTCTCTGACATAGGGTTTCACTGTCCCGGGAAAGTCTCTGCTAACACCGTGCAGAGCGCTGTGCCCAATATACAGAAACGTCTTGCGGTATCTCCTACAGGGAAAGTGCCAGGAGGGAATTGCGGAGCTTGTTCTCAGTGTCTCTGAGAATTGCTCTGATTATCTGTGTGACCTCTTTGCTAAGACTCTCCAGAGAGCCGTCCTCAAAACAAACACACATCTTGACATATCTCCCACATTGATCGCAGTGTCTCCAGAAACGGCATTCAAGGAGCCAGGACCTTTTCTCCCTACACTGTCCATTGAGTTGTCCTCAAAACCAATATACATCCTGCTATATCTCCCACATGGAAAGTGCCAGGAGGGAGAAGTGGGGATTATGTTTAGACTTTCTCGGAACTGCTTCAAATCAACTAGATATCTTTGTGCTGTAAATCTCCCAACAGCCAAACGCAAAAGCATCAAACATCTCGCTGTATGTCCCACATCCAAAGTGCCAAGAGAGAGCTTGCTCTCCCTGTCTTTGAGTACTGTTTTCACTGTCCGGGTTACCTCTTTGCTAACATTCTCTTCAGAGCCGCAGTGAAACCAGGAACCACGTGGAGAAAGCACCCACACTGAAAGTGCCTGGAGGGAACATTGGGGCTTCTTCTCAGTGTCTCTGACATAGGGTTTCACTGTCCCGGGAAAGTCTCTGCTAACACCGTGCAGAGCACTGTGCCCAATATACAGAAACGTCTTGCGGTATCTCCTACAGGGAAAGTGCCAGGAGGGAATTGCGGAGCTTGTTCTCAGTGTCTCTGAGAATTGCTCTGATTATCTGTGTGACCTCTTTGCTAAGACTCTCCAGAGAGCCGTCCTCAAAACAAACACACATCTTGACATATCTCCCACATTGATCGCAGTGTCTCCAGAAACGGCATTCAAGGAGCCAGGACCTTTTCTCCCTACACTGTCCATTGAGTTGTCCTCAAAACCAATATACATCCTGCTATATCTCCCACATGGAAAGTGCCAGGAGGGAGAAGTGGGGATTATGTTTAGACTTTCTCGGAACTGCTTCAAATCAACTAGATATCTTTGTGCTGTAAATCTCCCAACAGCCAAATGCAAAAGCATCAAACATCTCGCTGTATGTCCCAAATCCAAAGTGCCAAGAGAGAACTTGCTCTCCCTGTGTTTGAGTACTGTTTTCACTGTCCCGGTTACCTCTTTGCTAACATTCTCTTCAGAGCCGCAGTGAAACCAGGAACCACGTGGAGAAAGCACCCACACTGAAAGTGCCTGGAGGGAACATTGGGGCTTCTTCTCAGTGTCTCTGACATAGGGTTTCACTGTCCCGGGAAAGTCTCTGCTAACACCCTGCAGAGCGCTGTGCCCAATATACAGAAACGTCTTGCGGTATCTCCTACAGGGAAAGTGCCAGGAGGGAATTGCGGAGCTTGTTCTCAGTGTCTCTGAGAATTGCTCTGATTATCTGTGTGACCTCTTTGCTAAGACTCTCCAGAGAGCCGTCCTCAAAACAAACACACATCTTGACATATCTCCCACATTGATCGCAGTGTCTCCAGAAACGGCATTCAAGGAGCCAGGACCTTTTCTCCCTACACTGTCCATTGAGTTGTCCTCAAAACCAATATACATCCTGCTATATCTCCCACATGGAAAGTGCCAGGAGGGAGAAGTGGGGATTATGTTTAGACTTTCTCGGAACTGCTTCAAATCAACTAGATATCTTTGTGCTGTAAATCTCCCAACAGCCAAACGCAAAAGCAGCAAACATCTCGCTGTATGTCCCACATCCAAAGTGCCAAGAGAGAGCTTGCTCTCCCTGTCTTTGAGTACTGTTTTCACTGTCCCGGTTACCTCTTTGCTAACATTCTCTTCAGAGCCGCAGTGAAACCAGGAACCACGTGGAGAAAGCACCCACACTGAAAGTGCCTGGAGGGAACATTGGGGCTTCTTCTCAGTGTCTGTGACATAGGGTTTCACTGTCCCGGGAAAGTCTCTGCTAACACCCTGCAGAGCGCTGTGCCCAATATACAGAAACGTCTTGCGGTATCTCCTACAGGGAAAGTGCCAGGAGGGAATTGCGGAGCTTGTTCTCAGTGTCTCTGAGAATTGCTCTGATTATCTGTGTGACCTCTTTGCTAAGACTCTCCAGAGAGACGTCCTCAAAACAAACACACATCTTGACATATCTCCCACATTGATCGCAGTGTCTCCAGGAACGGCATTCAAGGAGCCAGGAGGTTTTCTCCCTACACTGTCCATTGAGTTGTCCTCAAAACCAATATACATCCTGCTATATCTCCCACATGGAAAGTGCCAGGAGGGAGAAGTGGGGATTATGTTTAGACTTTCTCGGAACTGCTTCAAATCAACTAGATATCTTTGTGCTGTAAATCTCCCAACAGCCAAACGCAAAAGCAGCAAACATCTCGCTGTATGTCCCAAATCCAAAGTGCCAAGAGAGAGCTTGCTCTCCCTGTCTTTGAGTACTGTTTTCACTGTCCCGGTTACCTCTTTGCTAACACTCTCTTCAGAGCCGCAGTGAAACCAGGAACCACGTGGAGAAAGCAGCCACACTGAAAGTGCCTGGAGGGAACATTGGGGCTTCTTCTCAGTGTCTCTGACATAGGGTTTCACTGTCCCGGGAAAGTCTCTGCTAACACCGTGCAGAGCGCTGTGCCCAATATACAGAAACGTCTTGCGGTATCTCCTACAGGGAAAGTGCCAGGAGGGAATTGCGGAGCTTGTTCTCAGTGTCTCTGAGAATTGCTCTGATTATCTGTGTGACCTCTTTGCTAAGACTCTCCAGAGAGCCGTCCTCAAAACAAACACACATCTTGACATATCTCCCACATTGATCGCAGTGTCTCCAGAAACGGCATTCAAGGAGCCAGGACCTTTTCTCCCTACACTGTCCATTGAGTTGTCCTCAAAACCAATATACATCCTGCTATATCTCCCACATGGAAAGTGCCAGGAGGGAGAAGTGGGGATTATGTTTAGACTTTCTCGGAACTGCTTCAAATCAACTAGATATCTTTGTGCTGTAAATCTCCCAACAGCCAAACGCAAAAGCAGCAAACATCTCGCTGTATGTCCCACATCCAAAGTGCCAAGAGAGAGCTTGCTCTCCCTGTCTTTGAGTACTGTTTTCACTGTCCCGGTTACCTCTTTGCTAACATTCTCTTCAGAGCCGCAGTGAAACCAGGAACCACGTGGAGAAAGCACCCACACTGAAAGTGCCTGGAGGGAACATTGGGGCTTCTTCTCAGTGTCTCTGACATAGGGTTTCACTGTCCCGGGAAAGTCTCTGCTAACACCGTGCAGAGCGCTGTGCCCAATATACAGAAACGTCTTGCGGTATCTCCTACAGGGAAAGTGCCAGGAGGGAATTGCGGAGCTTGTTCTCAGTGTCTCTGAGAATTGCTCTGATTATCTGTGTGACCTCTTTGCTAAGACTCTCCAGAGAGCCGTCCTCAAAACAAACACACATCTTGACATATCTCCCACATTGATCGCAGTGTCTCCAGAAACGGCATTCAAGGAGCCAGGAGGTTTTCTCCCTACACTGTCCATTGAGTTGTCCTCAAAACCAATATACATCCTGCTATATCTCCCACATGGAAAGTGCCAGGAGGGAGAAGTGGGGATTATGTTTAGACTTTCTCGGAACTGCTTCAAATCAACTAGATATCTTTGTGCTGTAAATCTCCCAACAGCCAAACGCAAAAGCAGCAAACATCTCGCTGTATGTCCCACATCCAAAGTGCCAAGAGAGAGCTTGCTCTCCCTGTCTTTGAGTACTGTTTTCACTGTCCCGGTTACCTCTTTGCTAACATTCTCTTCAGAGCCGCAGTGAAACCAGGAACCACGTGGAGAAAGCACCCACACTGAAAGTGCCTGGAGGGAACATTGGGGCTTCTTCTCAGTGTCTCTGACATAGGGTTTCACTGTCCCGGGAAAGTCTCTGCTAACACCCTGCAGAGCGCTGTGCCCAATATACAGAAACGTCTTGCGGTATCTCCTACAGGGAAAGTGCCAGGAGGGAATTGCGGAGCTTGTTCTCAGTGTCTCTGAGAATTGCTCTGATTATCTGTGTGACCTCTTTGCTAAGACTCTCCAGAGAGCCGTCCTCAAAACCAACACACATCTTGACATATCTCCCACATTGATCGCAGTGTCTCCAGAAACGGCATTCAAGGAGCCAGGAGGTTTTCTCCCTACACTGTCCATTGAGTTGTCCTCAAAACCAATATACATCCTGCTATATCTCCCACATGGAAAGTGCCAGGAGGGAGAAGTGGGGATTATGTTTAGACTTTCTCGGAACTGCTTCAAATCAACTAGATATCTTTGTGCTGTAAATCTCCCAACAGCCAAACGCAAAAGCAGCAAACATCTCGCTGTATGTCCCACATCCAAAGTGCCAAGAGAGAGCTTGCTCTCCCTGTCTTTGAGTACTGTTTTCACTGTCCCGGTTACCTCTTTGCTAACATTCTCTTCAGAGCCGCAGTGAAACCAGGAACCACGTGGAGAAAGCACCCACACTGAAAGTGCCTGGAGGGAACATTGGGGCTTCTTCTCAGTGTCTCTGACATAGGGTTTCACTGTCCCGGGAAAGTCTCTGCTAACACCGTGCAGAGCGCTGTGCCCAATATACAGAAACGTCTTGCGGTATCTCCTACAGGGAAAGTGCCAGGAGGGAATTGCGGAGCTTGTTCTCAGTGTCTCTGAGAATTGCTCTGATTATCTGTGTGACCTCTTTGCTAAGACTCTCCAGAGAGCCGTCCTCAAAACAAACACACATCTTGACATATCTCCCACATTGATCGCAGTGTCTCCAGAAACGGCATTCAAGGAGCCAGGACCTTTTCTCCCTACACTGTCCATTGAGTTGTCCTCAAAACCAATATACATCCTGCTATATCTCCCACATGGAAAGTGCCAGGAGGGAGAAGTGGGGATTATGTTTAGACTTTCTCGGAACTGCTTCAAATCAACTAGATATCTTTGTGCTGTAAATCTCCCAACAGCCAAACGCAAAAGCAGCAAACATCTCGCTGTATGTCCCACATCCAAAGTGCCAAGAGAGAGCTTGCTCTCCCTGTCTTTGAGTACTGTTTTCACTGTCCCGGTTACCTCTTTGCTAACATTCTCTTCAGAGCCGCAGTGAAACCAGGAACCACGTGGAGAAAGCACCCACACTGAAAGTGCCTGGAGGGAACATTGGGGCTTCTTCTCAGTGTCTCTGACATAGGGTTTCACTGTCCCGGGAAAGTCTCTGCTAACACCGTGCAGAGCGCTGTGCCCAATATACAGAAACGTCTTGCGGTATCTCCTACAGGGAAAGTGCCAGGAGGGAATTGCGGAGCTTGTTCTCAGTGTCTCTGAGAATTGCTCTGATTATCTGTGTGACCTCTTTGCTAAGACTCTCCAGAGAGCCGTCCTCAAAACAAACACACATCTTGACATATCTCCCACATTGATCGCAGTGTCTCCAGAAACGGCATTCAAGGAGCCAGGACCTTTTCTCCCTACACTGTCCATTGAGTTGTCCTCAAAACCAATATACATCCTGCTATATCTCCCACATGGAAAGTGCCAGGAGGGAGAAGTGGGGATTATGTTTAGACTTTCTCGGAACTGCTTCAAATCAACTAGATATCTTTGTGCTGTAAATCTCCCAACAGCCAAACGCAAAAGCAGCAAACATCTCGCTGTATGTCCCACATCCAAAGTGCCAAGAGAGAGCTTGCTCTCCCTGTCTTTGAGTACTGTTTTCACTGTCCCGGTTACCTCTTTGCTAACATTCTCTTCAGAGCCGCAGTGAAACCAGGAACCACGTGGAGAAAGCACCCACACTGAAAGTGCCTGGAGGGAACATTGGGGCTTCTTCTCAGTGTCTCTGACATAGGGTTTCACTGTCCCGGGAAAGTCTCTGCTAACACCCTGCAGAGCGCTGTGCCCAATATACAGAAACGTCTTGCGGTATCTCCTACAGGGAAAGTGCCAGGAGGGAATTGCGGAGCTTGTTCTCAGTGTCTCTGAGAATTGCTCTGATTATCTGTGTGACCTCTTTGCTAAGACTCTCCAGAGAGACGTCCTCAAAACAAACACACATCTTGACATATCTCCCACATTGATCGCAGTGTCTCCAGAAACGGCATTCAAGGAGCCAGGAGGTTTTCTCCCTACACTGTCCATTGAGTTGTCCTCAAAACCAATATACATCCTGCTATATCTCCCACATGGAAAGTGCCAGGAGGGAGAAGTGGGGATTATGTTTAGACTTTCTCGGAACTGCTTCAAATCAACTAGATATCTTTGTGCTGTAAATCTCCCAACAGCCAAACGCAAAAGCAGCAAACATCTCGCTGTATGTCCCACATCCAAAGTGCCAAGAGAGAGCTTGCTCTCCCTGTCTTTGAGTACTGTTTTCACTGTCCCGGTTACCTCTTTGCTAACATTCTCTTCAGAGCCGCAGTGAAACCAGGAACCACGTGGAGAAAGCACCCACACTGAAAGTGCCTGGAGGGAACATTGGGGCTTCTTCTCAGTGTCTGTGACATAGGGTTTCACTGTCCCGGGAAAGTCTCTGCTAACACCCTGCAGAGCGCTGTGCCCAATATACAGAAACGTCTTGCGGTATCTCCTACAGGGAAAGTGCCAGGAGGGAATTGCGGAGCTTGTTCTCAGTGTCTCTGAGAATTGCTCTGATTATCTGTGTGACCTCTTTGCTAAGACTCTCCAGAGAGACGTCCTCAAAACAAACACACATCTTGACATATCTCCCACATTGATCGCAGTGTCTCCAGGAACGGCATTCAAGGAGCCAGGAGGTTTTCTCCCTACACTGTCCATTGAGTTGTCCTCAAAACCAATATACATCCTGCTATATCTCCCACATGGAAAGTGCCAGGAGGGAGAAGTGGGGATTATGTTTAGACTTTCTCGGAACTGCTTCAAATCAACTAGATATCTTTGTGCTGTAAATCTCCCAACAGCCAAACGCAAAAGCAGCAAACATCTCGCTGTATGTCCCAAATCCAAAGTGCCAAGAGAGAGCTTGCTCTCCCTGTCTTTGAGTACTGTTTTCACTGTCCCGGTTACCTCTTTGCTAACACTCTCTTCAGAGCCGCAGTGAAACCAGGAACCACGTGGAGAAAGCAGCCACACTGAAAGTGCCTGGAGGGAACATTGGGGCTTCTTCTCAGTGTCTCTGACATAGGGTTTCACTGTCCCGGGAAAGTCTCTGCTAACACCGTGCAGAGCGCTGTGCCCAATATACAGAAACGTCTTGCGGTATCTCCTACAGGGAAAGTGCCAGGAGGGAATTGCGGAGCTTGTTCTCAGTGTCTCTGAGAATTGCTCTGATTATCTGTGTGACCTCTTTGCTAAGACTCTCCAGAGAGCCGTCCTCAAAACAAACACACATCTTGACATATCTCCCACATTGATCGCAGTGTCTCCAGAAACGGCATTCAAGGAGCCAGGACCTTTTCTCCCTACACTGTCCATTGAGTTGTCCTCAAAACCAATATACATCCTGCTATATCTCCCACATGGAAAGTGCCAGGAGGGAGAAGTGGGGATTATGTTTAGACTTTCTCGGAACTGCTTCAAATCAACTAGATATCTTTGTGCTGTAAATCTCCCAACAGCCAAACGCAAAAGCAGCAAACATCTCGCTGTATGTCCCACATCCAAAGTGCCAAGAGAGAGCTTGCTCTCCCTGTCTTTGAGTACTGTTTTCACTGTCCCGGTTACCTCTTTGCTAACATTCTCTTCAGAGCCGCAGTGAAACCAGGAACCACGTGGAGAAAGCACCCACACTGAAAGTGCCTGGAGGGAACATTGGGGCTTCTTCTCAGTGTCTCTGACATAGGGTTTCACTGTCCCGGGAAAGTCTCTGCTAACACCGTGCAGAGCGCTGTGCCCAATATACAGAAACGTCTTGCGGTATCTCCTACAGGGAAAGTGCCAGGAGGGAATTGCGGAGCTTGTTCTCAGTGTCTCTGAGAATTGCTCTCATTATCTGTGTGACCTCTTTGCTAAGACTCTCCAGAGAGCCGTCCTCAAAACAAACACACATCTTGACATATCTCCCACATTGATCGCAGTGTCTCCAGAAACGGCATTCAAGGAGCCAGGAGGTTTTCTCCCTACACTGTCCATTGAGTTGTCCTCAAAACCAATATACATCCTGCTATATCTCCCACATGGAAAGTGCCAGGAGGGAGAAGTGGGGATTATGTTTAGACTTTCTCGGAACTGCTTCAAATCAACTAGATATCTTTGTGCTGTAAATCTCCCAACAGCCAAACGCAAAAGCAGCAAACATCTCGCTGTATGTCCCACATCCAAAGTGCCAAGAGAGAGCTTGCTCTCCCTGTCTTTGAGTACTGTTTTCACTGTCCCGGTTACCTCTTTGCTAACATTCTCTTCAGAGCCGCAGTGAAACCAGGAACCACGTGGAGAAAGCACCCACACTGAAAGTGCCTGGAGGGAACATTGGGGCTTCTTCTCAGTGTCTCTGACATAGGGTTTCACTGTCCCGGGAAAGTCTCTGCTAACACCGTGCAGAGCGCTGTGCCCAATATACAGAAACGTCTTGCGGTATCTCCTACAGGGAAAGTGCCAGGAGGGAATTGCGGAGCTTGTTCTCAGTGTCTCTGAGAATTGCTCTGATTATCTGTGTGACCTCTTTGCTAAGACTCTCCAGAGAGCCGTCCTCAAAACCAACACACATCTTGACATATCTCCCACATTGATCGCAGTGTCTCCAGAAACGGCATTCAAGGAGCCAGGACCTTTTCTCCCTACACTGTCCATTGAGTTGTCCTCAAAACCAATATACATCCTGCTATATCTCCCACATGGAAAGTGCCAGGAGGGAGAAGTGGGGATTATGTTTAGACTTTCTCGGAACTGCTTCAAATCAACTAGATATCTTTGTGCTGTAAATCTCCCAACAGCCAAACGCAAAAGCAGCAAACATCTCGCTGTATGTCCCACATCCAAAGTGCCAAGAGAGAGCTTGCTCTCCCTGTCTTTGAGTACTGTTTTCACTGTCCCGGTTACCTCTTTGCTAACATTCTCTTCAGAGCCGCAGTGAAACCAGGAACCACGTGGAGAAAGCACCCACACTGAAAGTGCCTGGAGGGAACATTGGGGCTTCTTCTCAGTGTCTCTGACATAGGGTTTCACTGTCCCGGGAAAGTCTCTGCTAACACCGTGCAGAGCGCTGTGCCCAATATACAGAAACGTCTTGCGGTATCTCCTACAGGGAAAGTGCCAGGAGGGAATTGCGGAGCTTGTTCTCAGTGTCTCTGAGAATTGCTCTGATTATCTGTGTGACCTCTTTGCTAAGACTCTCCAGAGAGCCGTCCTCAAAACAAACACACATCTTGACATATCTCCCACATTGATCGCAGTGTCTCCAGAAACGGCATTCAAGGAGCCAGGACCTTTTCTCCCTACACTGTCCATTGAGTTGTCCTCAAAACCAATATACATCCTGCTATATCTCCCACATGGAAAGTGCCAGGAGGGAGAAGTGGGGATTATGTTTAGACTTTCTCGGAACTGCTTCAAATCAACTAGATATCTTTGTGCTGTAAATCTCCCAACAGCCAAACGCAAAAGCAGCAAACATCTCGCTGTATGTCCCACATCCAAAGTGCCAAGAGAGAGCTTGCTCTCCCTGTCTTTGAGTACTGTTTTCACTGTCCCGGTTACCTCTTTGCTAACATTCTCTTCAGAGCCGCAGTGAAACCAGGAACCACGTGGAGAAAGCACCCACACTGAAAGTGCCTGGAGGGAACATTGGGGCTTCTTCTCAGTGTCTCTGACATAGGGTTTCACTGTCCCGGGAAAGTCTCTGCTAACACCGTGCAGAGCGCTGTGCCCAATATACAGAAACGTCTTGCGGTATCTCCTACAGGGAAAGTGCCAGGAGGGAATTGCGGAGCTTGTTCTCAGTGTCTCTGAGAATTGCTCTGATTATCTGTGTGACCTCTTTGCTAAGACTCTCCAGAGAGCCGTCCTCAAAACAAACACACATCGTGACATATCTCCCACATTGATCGCAGTGTCTCCAGAAACGGCATTCAAGGAGCCAGGAGGTTTTCTCCCTACACTGTCCATTGAGTTGTCCTCAAAACCAATATACATCCTGCTATATCTCCCACATGGAAAGTGCCAGGAGGGAGAAGTGGGGATTATGTTTAGACTTTCTCGGAACTGCTTCAAATCAACTAGATATCTTTGTGCTGTAAATCTCCCAACAGCCAAACGCAAAAGCAGCAAACATCTCGCTGTATGTCCCACATCCAAAGTGCCAAGAGAGAGCTTGCTCTCCCTGTCTTTGAGTACTGTTTTCACTGTCCCGGTTACCTCTTTGCTAACATTCTCTTCAGAGCCGCAGTGAAACCAGGAACCACGTGGAGAAAGCACCCACACTGAAAGTGCCTGGAGGGAACATTGGGGCTTCTTCTCAGTGTCTCTGACATAGGGTTTCACTGTCCCGGGAAAGTCTCTGCTAACACCGTGCAGAGCGCTGTGCCCAATATACAGAAACGTCTTGCGGTATCTCCTACAGGGAAAGTGCCAGGAGGGAATTGCGGAGCTTGTTCTCAGTGTCTCTGAGAATTGCTCTGATTATCTGTGTGACCTCTTTGCTAAGACTCTCCAGAGAGCCGTCCTCAAAACCAACACACATCTTGACATATCTCCCACATTGATCGCAGTGTCTCCAGAAACGGCATTCAAGGAGCCAGGACCTTTTCTCCCTACACTGTCCATTGAGTTGTCCTCAAAACCAATATACATCCTGCTATATCTCCCACATGGAAAGTGCCAGGAGGGAGAAGTGGGGATTATGTTTAGACTTTCTCGGAACTGCTTCAAATCAACTAGATATCTTTGTGCTGTAAATCTCCCAACAGCCAAACGCAAAAGCAGCAAACATCTCGCTGTATGTCCCACATCCAAAGTGCCAAGAGAGAGCTTGCTCTCCCTGTCTTTGAGTACTGTTTTCACTGTCCCGGTTACCTCTTTGCTAACACTCTCTTCAGAGCCGCAGTGAAACCAGGAACCACGTGGAGAAAGCACCCACACTGAAAGTGCCTGGAGGGAACATTGGGGCTTCTTCTCAGTGTCTCTGACATAGGGTTTCACTGTCCCGGGAAAGTCTCTGCTAACACCGTGCAGAGCGCTGTGCCCAATATACAGAAACGTCTTGCGGTATCTCCTACAGGGAAAGTGCCAGGAGGGAATTGCGGAGCTTGTTCTCAGTGTCTCTGAGAATTGCTCTGATTATCTGTGTGACCTCTTTGCTAAGACTCTCCAGAGAGCCGTCCTCAAAACAAACACACATCTTGACATATCTCCCACATTGATCGCAGTGTCTCCAGAAACGGCATTCAAGGAGCCAGGACCTTTTCTCCCTACACTGTCCATTGAGTTGTCCTCAAAACCAATATACATCCTGCTATATCTCCCACATGGAAAGTGCCAGGAGGGAGAAGTGGGGATTATGTTTAGACTTTCTCGGAACTGCTTCAAATCAACTAGATATCTTTGTGCTGTAAATCTCCCAACAGCCAAACGCAAAAGCAGCAAACATCTCGCTGTATGTCCCACATCCAAAGTGCCAAGAGAGAGCTTGCTCTCCCTGTCTTTGAGTACTGTTTTCACTGTCCCGGTTACCTCTTTGCTAACATTCTCTTCAGAGCCGCAGTGAAACCAGGAACCACGTGGAGAAAGCACCCACACTGAAAGTGCCTGGAGGGAACATTGGGGCTTCTTCTCAGTGTCTCTGACATAGGGTTTCACTGTCCCGGGAAAGTCTCTGCTAACACCGTGCAGAGCGCTGTGCCCAATATACAGAAACGTCTTGCGGTATCTCCTACAGGGAAAGTGCCAGGAGGGAATTGCGGAGCTTGTTCTCAGTGTCTCTGAGAATTGCTCTGATTATCTGTGTGACCTCTTTGCTAAGACTCTCCAGAGAGCCGTCCTCAAAACAAACACACATCTTGACATATCTCCCACATTGATCGCAGTGTCTCCAGAAACGGCATTCAAGGAGCCAGGACCTTTTCTCCCTACACTGTCCATTGAGTTGTCCTCAAAACCAATATACATCCTGCTATATCTCCCACATGGAAAGTGCCAGGAGGGAGAAGTGGGGATTATGTTTAGACTTTCTCGGAACTGCTTCAAATCAACTAGATATCTTTGTGCTGTAAATCTCCCAACAGCCAAACGCAAAAGCAGCAAACATCTCGCTGTATGTCCCACATCCAAAGTGCCAAGAGAGAGCTTGCTCTCCCTGTCTTTGAGTACTGTTTTCACTGTCCCGGTTACCTCTTTGCTAACATTCTCTTCAGAGCCGCAGTGAAACCAGGAACCACGTGGAGAAAGCACCCACACTGAAAGTGCCTGGAGGGAACATTGGGGCTTCTTCTCAGTGTCTCTGACATAGGGTTTCACTGTCCCGGGAAAGTCTCTGCTAACACCGTGCAGAGCGCTGTGCCCAATATACAGAAACGTCTTGCGGTATCTCCTACAGGGAAAGTGCCAGGAGGGAATTGCGGAGCTTGTTCTCAGTGTCTCTGAGAATTGCTCTGATTATCTGTGTGACCTCTTTGCTAAGACTCTCCAGAGAGCCGTCCTCAAAACCAACACACATCTTGACATATCTCCCACATTGATCGCAGTGTCTCCAGGAACGGCATTCAAGGAGCCAGGAGGTTTTCTCCCTACACTGTCCATTGAGTTGTCCTCAAAACCAATATACATCCTGCTATATCTCCCACATGGAAAGTGCCAGGAGGGAGAAGTGGGGATTATGTTTAGACTTTCTCGGAACTGCTTCAAATCAACTAGATATCTTTGTGCTGTAAATCTCCCAACAGCCAAACGCAAAAGCATCAAACATCTCGCTGTATGTCCCAAATCCAAAGTGCCAAGAGAGAGCTTGCTCTCCCTGTCTTTGAGTACTGTTTTCACTGTCCCGGTTACCTCTTTGCTAACACTCTCTTCAGAGCCGCAGTGAAACCAGGAACCACGTGGAGAAAGCACCCACACTGAAAGTGCCTGGAGGGAACATTGGGGCTTCTTCTCAGTGTCTCTGACATAGGGTTTCACTGTCCCGGGAAAGTCTCTGCTAACACCGTGCAGAGCGCTGTGCCCAATATACAGAAACGTCTTGCGGTATCTCCTACAGGGAAAGTGCCAGGAGGGAATTGCGGAGCTTGTTCTCAGTGTCTCTGAGAATTGCTCTGATTATCTGTGTGACCTCTTTGCTAAGACTCTCCAGAGAGCCGTCCTCAAAACAAACACACATCTTGACATATCTCCCACATTGATCGCAGTGTCTCCAGAAACGGCATTCAAGGAGCCAGGACCTTTTCTCCCTACACTGTCCATTGAGTTGTCCTCAAAACCAATATACATCCTGCTATATCTCCCACATGGAAAGTGCCAGGAGGGAGAAGTGGGGATTATGTTTAGACTTTCTCGGAACTGCTTCAAATCAACTAGATATCTTTGTGCTGTAAATCTCCCAACAGCCAAACGCAAAAGCATCAAACATCTCGCTGTATGTCCCACATCCAAAGTGCCAAGAGAGAGCTTGCTCTCCCTGTCTTTGAGTACTGTTTTCACTGTCCGGGTTACCTCTTTGCTAACATTCTCTTCAGAGCCGCAGTGAAACCAGGAACCACGTGGAGAAAGCAGCCACACTGAAAGTGCCTGGAGGGAACATTGGGGCTTCTTCTCAGTGTCTCTGACAT
The DNA here is from genome assembly GCF_964199755.1 of Larus michahellis. Lineage (NCBI taxonomy): Eukaryota > Metazoa > Chordata > Aves > Charadriiformes > Laridae > Larus > Larus michahellis. Next base: position 1,238,849 of record NW_027435923.1, read on the forward strand.
AGGGTTTCACTGTCCCGGGAAAGTCTCTGCTAACACCGTGCAGAGCGCTGTGCCCAATATACAGAAACGTCTTGCGGTATCTCCTACAGGGAAAGTGCCAGGAGGGAATTGCGGAGCTTGTTCTCAGTGTCTCTGAGAATTGCTCTGATTATCTGTGTGACCTCTTTGCTAAGACTCTCCAGAGAGCCGTCCTCAAAACAAACACACATCTTGACATATCTCCCACATTGATCGCAGTGTCTCCAGGAACGGCATTCAAGGAGCCAGGACCTTTTCTCCCTACACTGTCCATTGAGTTGTCCTCAAAACCAATATACATCCTGCTATATCTCCCACATGGAAAGTGCCAGGAGGGAGAAGTGGGGATTATGTTTAGACTTTCTCGGAACTGCTTCAAATCAACTAGATATCTTTGTGCTGTAAATCTCCCAACAGCCAAATGCAAAAGCATCAAACATCTCGCTGTATGTCCCAAATCCAAAGTGCCAAGAGAGAACTTGCTCTCCCTGTGTTTGAGTACTGTTTTCACTGTCCCGGTTACCTCTTTGCTAACATTCTCTTCAGAGCCGCAGTGAAACCAGGAACCACGTGGAGAAAGCACCCACACTGAAAGTGCCTGGAGGGAACATTGGGGCTTCTTCTCAGTGTCTCTGACATAGGGTTTCACTGTCCCGGGAAAGTCTCTGCTAACACCGTGCAGAGCGCTGTGCCCAATATACAGAAACGTCTTGCGGTATCTCCTACAGGGAAAGTGCCAGGAGGGAATTGCGGAGCTTGTTCTCAGTGTCTCTGAGAATTGCTCTGATTATCTGTGTGACCTCTTTGCTAAGACTCTCCAGAGAGCCGTCCTCAAAACCAACACACATCTTGACATATCTCCCACATTGATCGCAGTGTCTCCAGAAACGGCATTCAAGGAGCCAGGAGGTTTTCTCCCTACACTGTCCATTGAGTTGTCCTCAAAACCAATATACATCCTGCTATATCTCCCACATGGAAAGTGCCAGGAGGGAGAAGTGGGGATTATGTTTAGACTTTCTCGGAACTGCTTCAAATCAACTAGATATCTTTGTGCTGTAAATCTCCCAACAGCCAAACGCAAAAGCAGCAAACATCTCGCTGTATGTCCCACATCCAAAGTGCCAAGAGAGAGCTTGCTCTCCCTGTCTTTGAGTACTGTTTTCACTGTCCCGGTTACCTCTTTGCTAACATTCTCTTCAGAGCCGCAGTGAAACCAGGAACCACGTGGAGAAAGCACCCACACTGAAAGTGCCTGGAGGGAACATTGGGGCTTCTTCTCAGTGTCTCTGACATAGGGTTTCACTGTCCCGGGAAAGTCTCTGCTAACACCGTGCAGAGCGCTGTGCCCAATATACAGAAACGTCTTGCGGTATCTCCTACAGGGAAAGTGCCAGGAGGGAATTGCGGAGCTTGTTCTCAGTGTCTCTGAGAATTGCTCTGATTATCTGTGTGACCTCTTTGCTAAGACTCTCCAGAGAGACGTCCTCAAAACAAACACACATCTTGACATATCTCCCACATTGATCGCAGTGTCTCCAGGAACGGCATTCAAGGAGCCAGGAGGTTTTCTCCCTACACTGTCCATTGAGTTGTCCTCAAAACCAATATACATCCTGCTATATCTCCCACATGGAAAGTGCCAGGAGGGAGAAGTGGGGATTATGTTTAGACTTTCTCGGAACTGCTTCAAATCAACTAGATATCTTTGTGCTGTAAATCTCCCAACAGCCAAACGCAAAAGCAGCAAACATCTCGCTGTATGTCCCACATCCAAAGTGCCAAGAGAGAGCTTGCTCTCCCTGTCTTTGAGTACTGTTTTCACTGTCCCGGTTACCTCTTTGCTAACATTCTCTTCAGAGCCGCAGTGAAACCAGGAACCACGTGGAGAAAGCACCCACACTGAAAGTGCCTGGAGGGAACATTGGGGCTTCTTCTCAGTGTCTCTGACATAGGGTTTCACTGTCCCGGGAAAGTCTCTGCTAACACCGTGCAGAGCGCTGTGCCCAATATACAGAAACGTCTTGCGGTATCTCCTACAGGGAAAGTGCCAGGAGGGAATTGCGGAGCTTGTTCTCAGTGTCTCTGAGAATTGCTCTGATTATCTGTGTGACCTCTTTGCTAAGACTCTCCAGAGAGCCGTCCTCAAAACCAACACACATCTTGACATATCTCCCACATTGATCGCAGTGTCTCCAGAAACGGCATTCAAGGAGCCAGGACCTTTTCTCCCTACACTGTCCATTGAGTTGTCCTCAAAACCAATATACATCCTGCTATATCTCCCACATGGAAAGTGCCAGGAGGGAGAAGTGGGGATTATGTTTAGACTTTCTCGGAACTGCTTCAAATCAACTAGATATCTTTGTGCTGTAAATCTCCCAACAGCCAAACGCAAAAGCAGCAAACATCTCGCTGTATGTCCCACATCCAAAGTGCCAAGAGAGAGCTTGCTCTCCCTGTCTTTGAGTACTGTTTTCACTGTCCCGGTTACCTCTTTGCTAACATTCTCTTCAGAGCCGCAGTGAAACCAGGAACCACGTGGAGAAAGCACCCACACTGAAAGTGCCTGGAGGGAACATTGGGGCTTCTTCTCAGTGTCTCTGACATAGGGTTTCACTGTCCCGGGAAAGTCTCTGCTAACACCGTGCAGAGCGCTGTGCCCAATATACAGAAACGTCTTGCGGTATCTCCTACAGGGAAAGTGCCAGGAGGGAATTGCGGAGCTTGTTCTCAGTGTCTCTGAGAATTGCTCTGATTATCTGTGTGACCTCTTTGCTAAGACTCTCCAGAGAGCCGTCCTCAAAACAAACACACATCTTGACATATCTCCCACATTGATCGCAGTGTCTCCAGAAACGGCATTCAAGGAGCCAGGACCTTTTCTCCCTACACTGTCCATTGAGTTGTCCTCAAAACCAATATACATCCTGCTATATCTCCCACATGGAAAGTGCCAGGAGGGAGAAGTGGGGATTATGTTTAGACTTTCTCGGAACTGCTTCAAATCAACTAGATATCTTTGTGCTGTAAATCTCCCAACAGCCAAACGCAAAAGCAGCAAACATCTCGCTGTATGTCCCACATCCAAAGTGCCAAGAGAGAGCTTGCTCTCCCTGTCTTTGAGTACTGTTTTCACTGTCCCGGTTACCTCTTTGCTAACATTCTCTTCAGAGCCGCAGTGAAACCAGGAACCACGTGGAGAAAGCACCCACACTGAAAGTGCCTGGAGGGAACATTGGGGCTTCTTCTCAGTGTCTCTGACATAGGGTTTCACTGTCCCGGGAAAGTCTCTGCTAACACCGTGCAGAGCGCTGTGCCCAATATACAGAAACGTCTTGCGGTATCTCCTACAGGGAAAGTGCCAGGAGGGAATTGCGGAGCTTGTTCTCAGTGTCTCTGAGAATTGCTCTGATTATCTGTGTGACCTCTTTGCTAAGACTCTCCAGAGAGCCGTCCTCAAAACAAACACACATCGTGACATATCTCCCACATTGATCGCAGTGTCTCCAGAAACGGCATTCAAGGAGCCAGGAGGTTTTCTCCCTACACTGTCCATTGAGTTGTCCTCAAAACCAATATACATCCTGCTATATCTCCCACATGGAAAGTGCCAGGAGGGAGAAGTGGGGATTATGTTTAGACTTTCTCGGAACTGCTTCAAATCAACTAGATATCTTTGTGCTGTAAATCTCCCAACAGCCAAACGCAAAAGCAGCAAACATCTCGCTGTATGTCCCACATCCAAAGTGCCAAGAGAGAGCTTGCTCTCCCTGTCTTTGAGTACTGTTTTCACTGTCCCGGTTACCTCTTTGCTAACATTCTCTTCAGAGCCGCAGTGAAACCAGGAACCACGTGGAGAAAGCACCCACACTGAAAGTGCCTGGAGGGAACATTGGGGCTTCTTCTCAGTGTCTCTGACATAGGGTTTCACTGTCCCGGGAAAGTCTCTGCTAACACCGTGCAGAGCGCTGTGCCCAATATACAGAAACGTCTTGCGGTATCTCCTACAGGGAAAGTGCCAGGAGGGAATTGCGGAGCTTGTTCTCAGTGTCTCTGAGAATTGCTCTGATTATCTGTGTGACCTCTTTGCTAAGACTCTCCAGAGAGCCGTCCTCAAAACCAACACACATCTTGACATATCTCCCACATTGATCGCAGTGTCTCCAGAAACGGCATTCAAGGAGCCAGGACCTTTTCTCCCTACACTGTCCATTGAGTTGTCCTCAAAACCAATATACATCCTGCTATATCTCCCACATGGAAAGTGCCAGGAGGGAGAAGTGGGGATTATGTTTAGACTTTCTCGGAACTGCTTCAAATCAACTAGATATCTTTGTGCTGTAAATCTCCCAACAGCCAAACGCAAAAGCAGCAAACATCTCGCTGTATGTCCCACATCCAAAGTGCCAAGAGAGAGCTTGCTCTCCCTGTCTTTGAGTACTGTTTTCACTGTCCCGGTTACCTCTTTGCTAACACTCTCTTCAGAGCCGCAGTGAAACCAGGAACCACGTGGAGAAAGCAGCCACACTGAAAGTGCCTGGAGGGAACATTGGGGCTTCTTCTCAGTGTCTCTGACATAGGGTTTCACTGTCCCGGGAAAGTCTCTGCTAACACCGTGCAGAGCGCTGTGCCCAATATACAGAAACGTCTTGCGGTATCTCCTACAGGGAAAGTGCCAGGAGGGAATTGCGGAGCTTGTTCTCAGTGTCTCTGAGAATTGCTCTGATTATCTGTGTGACCTCTTTGCTAAGACTCTCCAGAGAGCCGTCCTCAAAACAAACACACATCTTGACATATCTCCCACATTGATCGCAGTGTCTCCAGAAACGGCATTCAAGGAGCCAGGACCTTTTCTCCCTACACTGTCCATTGAGTTGTCCTCAAAACCAATATACATCCTGCTATATCTCCCACATGGAAAGTGCCAGGAGGGAGAAGTGGGGATTATGTTTAGACTTTCTCGGAACTGCTTCAAATCAACTAGATATCTTTGTGCTGTAAATCTCCCAACAGCCAAACGCAAAAGCAGCAAACATCTCGCTGTATGTCCCACATCCAAAGTGCCAAGAGAGAGCTTGCTCTCCCTGTCTTTGAGTACTGTTTTCACTGTCCCGGTTACCTCTTTGCTAACATTCTCTTCAGAGCCGCAGTGAAACCAGGAACCACGTGGAGAAAGCACCCACACTGAAAGTGCCTGGAGGGAACATTGGGGCTTCTTCTCAGTGTCTCTGACATAGGGTTTCACTGTCCCGGGAAAGTCTCTGCTAACACCGTGCAGAGCGCTGTGCCCAATATACAGAAACGTCTTGCGGTATCTCCTACAGGGAAAGTGCCAGGAGGGAATTGCGGAGCTTGTTCTCAGTGTCTCTGAGAATTGCTCTGATTATCTGTGTGACCTCTTTGCTAAGACTCTCCAGAGAGCCGTCCTCAAAACAAACACACATCTTGACATATCTCCCACATTGATCGCAGTGTCTCCAGAAACGGCATTCAAGGAGCCAGGACCTTTTCTCCCTACACTGTCCATTGAGTTGTCCTCAAAACCAATATACATCCTGCTATATCTCCCACATGGAAAGTGCCAGGAGGGAGAAGTGGGGATTATGTTTAGACTTTCTCGGAACTGCTTCAAATCAACTAGATATCTTTGTGCTGTAAATCTCCCAACAGCCAAACGCAAAAGCAGCAAACATCTCGCTGTATGTCCCACATCCAAAGTGCCAAGAGAGAGCTTGCTCTCCCTGTCTTTGAGTACTGTTTTCACTGTCCCGGTTACCTCTTTGCTAACATTCTCTTCAGAGCCGCAGTGAAACCAGGAACCACGTGGAGAAAGCACCCACACTGAAAGTGCCTGGAGGGAACATTGGGGCTTCTTCTCAGTGTCTCTGACATAGGGTTTCACTGTCCCGGGAAAGTCTCTGCTAACACCGTGCAGAGCGCTGTGCCCAATATACAGAAACGTCTTGCGGTATCTCCTACAGGGAAAGTGCCAGGAGGGAATTGCGGAGCTTGTTCTCAGTGTCTCTGAGAATTGCTCTGATTATCTGTGTGACCTCTTTGCTAAGACTCTCCAGAGAGCCGTCCTCAAAACCAACACACATCTTGACATATCTCCCACATTGATCGCAGTGTCTCCAGGAACGGCATTCAAGGAGCCAGGACCTTTTCTCCCTACACTGTCCATTGAGTTGTCCTCAAAACCAATATACATCCTGCTATATCTCCCACATGGAAAGTGCCAGGAGGGAGAAGTGGGGATTATGTTTAGACTTTCTCGGAACTGCTTCAAATCAACTAGATATCTTTGTGCTGTAAATCTCCCAACAGCCAAACGCAAAAGCAGCAAACATCTCGCTGTATGTCCCACATCCAAAGTGCCAAGAGAGAGCTTGCTCTCCCTGTCTTTGAGTACTGTTTTCACTGTCCCGGTTACCTCTTTGCTAACACTCTCTTCAGAGCCGCAGTGAAACCAGGAACCACGTGGAGAAAGCACCCACACTGAAAGTGCCTGGAGGGAACATTGGGGCTTCTTCTCAGTGTCTCTGACATAGGGTTTCACTGTCCCGGGAAAGTCTCTGCTAACACCGTGCAGAGCGCTGTGCCCAATATACAGAAACGTCTTGCGGTATCTCCTACAGGGAAAGTGCCAGGAGGGAATTGCGGAGCTTGTTCTCAGTGTCTCTGAGAATTGCTCTGATTATCTGTGTGACCTCTTTGCTAAGACTCTCCAGAGAGCCGTCCTCAAAACAAACACACATCTTGACATATCTCCCACATTGATCGCAGTGTCTCCAGGAACGGCATTCAAGGAGCCAGGACCTTTTCTCCCTACACTGTCCATTGAGTTGTCCTCAAAACCAATATACATCCTGCTATATCTCCCACATGGAAAGTGCCAGGAGGGAGAAGTGGGGATTATGTTTAGACTTTCTCGGAACTGCTTCAAATCAACTAGATATCTTTGTGCTGTAAATCTCCCAACAGCCAAACGCAAAAGCAGCAAACATCTCGCTGTATGTCCCACATCCAAAGTGCCAAGAGAGAGCTTGCTCTCCCTGTCTTTGAGTACTGTTTTCACTGTCCGGGTTACCTCTTTGCTAACATTCTCTTCAGAGCCGCAGTGAAACCAGGAACCACGTGGAGAAAGCACCCACACTGAAAGTGCCTGGAGGGAACATTGGGGCTTCTTCTCAGTGTCTCTGACATAGGGTTTCACTGTCCCGGGAAAGTCTCTGCTAACACCGTGCAGAGCACTGTGCCCAATATACAGAAACGTCTTGCGGTATCTCCTACAGGGAAAGTGCCAGGAGGGAATTGCGGAGCTTGTTCTCAGTGTCTCTGAGAATTGCTCTGATTATCTGTGTGACCTCTTTGCTAAGACTCTCCAGAGAGCCGTCCTCAAAACAAACACACATCTTGACATATCTCCCACATTGATCGCAGTGTCTCCAGGAACGGCATTCAAGGAGCCAGGACCTTTTCTCCCTACACTGTCCATTGAGTTGTCCTCAAAACCAATATACATCCTGCTATATCTCCCACATGGAAAGTGCCAGGAGGGAGAAGTGGGGATTATGTTTAGACTTTCTCGGAACTGCTTCAAATCAACTAGATATCTTTGTGCTGTAAATCTCCCAACAGCCAAATGCAAAAGCATCAAACATCTCGCTGTATGTCCCAAATCCAAAGTGCCAAGAGAGAACTTGCTCTCCCTGTGTTTGAGTACTGTTTTCACTGTCCCGGTTACCTCTTTGCTAACATTCTCTTCAGAGCCGCAGTGAAACCAGGAACCACGTGGAGAAAGCACCCACACTGAAAGTGCCTGGAGGGAACATTGGGGCTTCTTCTCAGTGTCTCTGACATAGGGTTTCACTGTCCCGGGAAAGTCTCTGCTAACACCGTGCAGAGCGCTGTGCCCAATATACAGAAACGTCTTGCGGTATCTCCTACAGGGAAAGTGCCAGGAGGGAATTGCGGAGCTTGTTCTCAGTGTCTCTGAGAATTGCTCTGATTATCTGTGTGACCTCTTTGCTAAGACTCTCCAGAGAGCCGTCCTCAAAACCAACACACATCTTGACATATCTCCCACATTGATCGCAGTGTCTCCAGAAACGGCATTCAAGGAGCCAGGACCTTTTCTCCCTACACTGTCCATTGAGTTGTCCTCAAAACCAATATACATCCTGCTATATCTCCCACATGGAAAGTGCCAGGAGGGAGAAGTGGGGATTATGTTTAGACTTTCTCGGAACTGCTTCAAATCAACTAGATATCTTTGTGCTGTAAATCTCCCAACAGCCAAATGCAAAAGCATCAAACATCTCGCTGTATGTCCCAAATCCAAAGTGCCAAGAGAGAGCTTGCTCTCCCTGTCTTTGAGTACTGTTTTCACTGTCCCGGTTACCTCTTTGCTAACACTCTCTTCAGAGCCGCAGTGAAACCAGGAACCACGTGGAGAAAGCACCCACACTGAAAGTGCCTGGAGGGAACATTGGGGCTTCTTCTCAGTGTCTCTGACATAGGGTTTCACTGTCCCGGGAAAGTCTCTGCTAACACCGTGCAGAGCGCTGTGCCCAATATACAGAAACGTCTTGCGGTATCTCCTACAGGGAAAGTGCCAGGAGGGAATTGCGGAGCTTGTTCTCAGTGTCTCTGAGAATTGCTCTGATTATCTGTGTGACCTCTTTGCTAAGACTCTCCAGAGAGCCGTCCTCAAAACAAACACACATCTTGACATATCTCCCACATTGATCGCAGTGTCTCCAGAAACGGCATTCAAGGAGCCAGGACCTTTTCTCCCTACACTGTCCATTGAGTTGTCCTCAAAACCAATATACATCCTGCTATATCTCCCACATGGAAAGTGCCAGGAGGGAGAAGTGGGGATTATGTTTAGACTTTCTCGGAACTGCTTCAAATCAACTAGATATCTTTGTGCTGTAAATCTCCCAACAGCCAAACGCAAAAGCAGCAAACATCTCGCTGTATGTCCCACATCCAAAGTGCCAAGAGAGAGCTTGCTCTCCCTGTCTTTGAGTACTGTTTTCACTGTCCCGGTTACCTCTTTGCTAACATTCTCTTCAGAGCCGCAGTGAAACCAGGAACCACGTGGAGAAAGCACCCACACTGAAAGTGCCTGGAGGGAACATTGGGGCTTCTTCTCAGTGTCTCTGACATAGGGTTTCACTGTCCCGGGAAAGTCTCTGCTAACACCGTGCAGAGCGCTGTGCCCAATATACAGAAACGTCTTGCGGTATCTCCTACAGGGAAAGTGCCAGGAGGGAATTGCGGAGCTTGTTCTCAGTGTCTCTGAGAATTGCTCTGATTATCTGTGTGACCTCTTTGCTAAGACTCTCCAGAGAGCCGTCCTCAAAACAAACACACATCTTGACATATCTCCCACATTGATCGCAGTGTCTCCAGAAACGGCATTCAAGGAGCCAGGAGGTTTTCTCCCTACACTGTCCATTGAGTTGTCCTCAAAACCAATATACATCCTGCTATATCTCCCACATGGAAAGTGCCAGGAGGGAGAAGTGGGGATTATGTTTAGACTTTCTCGGAACTGCTTCAAATCAACTAGATATCTTTGTGCTGTAAATCTCCCAACAGCCAAACGCAAAAGCATCAAACATCTCGCTGTATGTCCCAAATCCAAAGTGCCAAGAGAGAGCTTGCTCTCCCTGTCTTTGAGTACTGTTTTCACTGTCCCGGTTACCTCTTTGCTAACACTCTCTTCAGAGCCGCAGTGAAACCAGGAACCACGTGGAGAAAGCACCCACACTGAAAGTGCCTGGAGGGAACATTGGGGCTTCTTCTCAGTGTCTCTGACATAGGGTTTCACTGTCCCGGGAAAGTCTCTGCTAACACCGTGCAGAGCGCTGTGCCCAATATACAGAAACGTCTTGCGGTATCTCCTACAGGGAAAGTGCCAGGAGGGAATTGCGGAGCTTGTTCTCAGTGTCTCTGAGAATTGCTCTGATTATCTGTGTGACCTCTTTGCTAAGACTCTCCAGAGAGCCGTCCTCAAAACAAACACACATCTTGACATATCTCCCACATTGATCGCAGTGTCTCCAGAAACGGCATTCAAGGAGCCAGGACCTTTTCTCCCTACACTGTCCATTGAGTTGTCCTCAAAACCAATATACATCCTGCTATATCTCCCACATGGAAAGTGCCAGGAGGGAGAAGTGGGGATTATGTTTAGACTTTCTCGGAACTGCTTCAAATCAACTAGATATCTTTGTGCTGTAAATCTCCCAACAGCCAAACGCAAAAGCAGCAAACATCTCGCTGTATGTCCCACATCCAAAGTGCCAAGAGAGAGCTTGCTCTCCCTGTCTTTGAGTACTGTTTTCACTGTCCCGGTTACCTCTTTGCTAACATTCTCTTCAGAGCCGCAGTGAAACCAGGAACCACGTGGAGAAAGCACCCACACTGAAAGTGCCTGGAGGGAACATTGGGGCTTCTTCTCAGTGTCTCTGACATAGGGTTTCACTGTCCCGGGAAAGTCTCTGCTAACACCGTGCAGAGCGCTGTGCCCAATATACAGAAACGTCTTGCGGTATCTCCTACAGGGAAAGTGCCAGGAGGGAATTGCGGAGCTTGTTCTCAGTGTCTCTGAGAATTGCTCTGATTATCTGTGTGACCTCTTTGCTAAGACTCTCCAGAGAGCCGTCCTCAAAACAAACACACATCTTGACATATCTCCCACATTGATCGCAGTGTCTCCAGAAACGGCATTCAAGGAGCCAGGAGGTTTTCTCCCTACACTGTCCATTGAGTTGTCCTCAAAACCAATATACATCCTGCTATATCTCCCACATGGAAAGTGCCAGGAGGGAGAAGTGGGGATTATGTTTAGACTTTCTCGGAACTGCTTCAAATCAACTAGATATCTTTGTGCTGTAAATCTCCCAACAGCCAAACGCAAAAGCATCAAACATCTCGCTGTATGTCCCAAATCCAAAGTGCCAAGAGAGAGCTTGCTCTCCCTGTCTTTGAGTACTGTTTTCACTGTCCCGGTTACCTCTTTGCTAACACTCTCTTCAGAGCCGCAGTGAAACCAGGAACCACGTGGAGAAAGCACCCACACTGAAAGTGCCTGGAGGGAACATTGGGGCTTCTTCTCAGTGTCTCTGACATAGGGTTTCACTGTCCCGGGAAAGTCTCTGCTAACACCGTGCAGAGCGCTGTGCCCAATATACAGAAACGTCTTGCGGTATCTCCTACAGGGAAAGTGCCAGGAGGGAATTGCGGAGCTTGTTCTCAGTGTCTCTGAGAATTGCTCTGATTATCTGTGTGACCTCTTTGCTAAGACTCTCCAGAGAGCCGTCCTCAAAACAAACACACATCTTGACATATCTCCCACATTGATCGCAGTGTCTCCAGAAACGGCATTCAAGGAGCCAGGACCTTTTCTCCCTACACTGTCCATTGAGTTGTCCTCAAAACCAATATACATCCTGCTATATCTCCCACATGGAAAGTGCCAGGAGGGAGAAGTGGGGATTATGTTTAGACTTTCTCGGAACTGCTTCAAATCAACTAGATATCTTTGTGCTGTAAATCTCCCAACAGCCAAACGCAAAAGCATCAAACATCTCGCTGTATGTCCCACATCCAAAGTGCCAAGAGAGAGCTTGCTCTCCCTGTCTTTGAGTACTGTTTTCACTGTCCGGGTTACCTCTTTGCTAACATTCTCTTCAGAGCCGCAGTGAAACCAGGAACCACGTGGAGAAAGCACCCACACTGAAAGTGCCTGGAGGGAACATTGGGGCTTCTTCTCAGTGTCTCTGACATAGGGTTTCACTGTCCCGGGAAAGTCTCTGCTAACACCGTGCAGAGCACTGTGCCCAATATACAGAAACGTCTTGCGGTATCTCCTACAGGGAAAGTGCCAGGAGGGAATTGCGGAGCTTGTTCTCAGTGTCTCTGAGAATTGCTCTGATTATCTGTGTGACCTCTTTGCTAAGACTCTCCAGAGAGCCGTCCTCAAAACAAACACACATCTTGACATATCTCCCACATTGATCGCAGTGTCTCCAGAAACGGCATTCAAGGAGCCAGGACCTTTTCTCCCTACACTGTCCATTGAGTTGTCCTCAAAACCAATATACATCCTGCTATATCTCCCACATGGAAAGTGCCAGGAGGGAGAAGTGGGGATTATGTTTAGACTTTCTCGGAACTGCTTCAAATCAACTAGATATCTTTGTGCTGTAAATCTCCCAACAGCCAAATGCAAAAGCATCAAACATCTCGCTGTATGTCCCAAATCCAAAGTGCCAAGAGAGAACTTGCTCTCCCTGTGTTTGAGTACTGTTTTCACTGTCCCGGTTACCTCTTTGCTAACATTCTCTTCAGAGCCGCAGTGAAACCAGGAACCACGTGGAGAAAGCACCCACACTGAAAGTGCCTGGAGGGAACATTGGGGCTTCTTCTCAGTGTCTCTGACATAGGGTTTCACTGTCCCGGGAAAGTCTCTGCTAACACCGTGCAGAGCGCTGTGCCCAATATACAGAAACGTCTTGCGGTATCTCCTACAGGGAAAGTGCCAGGAGGGAATTGCGGAGCTTGTTCTCAGTGTCTCTGAGAATTGCTCTGATTATCTGTGTGACCTCTTTGCTAAGACTCTCCAGAGAGCCGTCCTCAAAACAAACACACATCTTGACATATCTCCCACATTGATCGCAGTGTCTCCAGAAACGGCATTCAAGGAGCCAGGACCTTTTCTCCCTACACTGTCCATTGAGTTGTCCTCAAAACCAATATACATCCTGCTATATCTCCCACATGGAAAGTGCCAGGAGGGAGAAGTGGGGATTATGTTTAGACTTTCTCGGAACTGCTTCAAATCAACTAGATATCTTTGTGCTGTAAATCTCCCAACAGCCAAACGCAAAAGCAGCAAACATCTCGCTGTATGTCCCACATCCAAAGTGCCAAGAGAGAGCTTGCTCTCCCTGTCTTTGAGTACTGTTTTCACTGTCCCGGTTACCTCTTTGCTAACATTCTCTTCAGAGCCGCAGTGAAACCAGGAACCACGTGGAGAAAGCACCCACACTGAAAGTGCCTGGAGGGAACATTGGGGCTTCTTCTCAGTGTCTGTGACATAGGGTTTCACTGTCCCGGGAAAGTCTCTGCTAACACCGTGCAGAGCGCTGTGCCCAATATACAGAAACGTCTTGCGGTATCTCCTACAGGGAAAGTGCCAGGAGGGAATTGCGGAGCTTGTTCTCAGTGTCTCTGAGAATTGCTCTGATTATCTGTGTGACCTCTTTGCTAAGACTCTCCAGAGAGACGTCCTCAAAACAAACACACATCTTGACATATCTCCCACATTGATCGCAGTGTCTCCAGGAACGGCATTCAAGGAGCCAGGAGGTTTTCTCCCTACACTGTCCATTGAGTTGTCCTCAAAACCAATATACATCCTGCTATATCTCCCACATGGAAAGTGCCAGGAGGGAGAAGTGGGGATTATGTTTAGACTTTCTCGGAACTGCTTCAAATCAACTAGATATCTTTGTGCTGTAAATCTCCCAACAGCCAAACGCAAAAGCATCAAACATCTCGCTGTATGTCCCAAATCCAAAGTGCCAAGAGAGAGCTTGCTCTCCCTGTCTTTGAGTACTGTTTTCACTGTCCCGGTTACCTCTTTGCTAACACTCTCTTCAGAGCCGCAGTGAAACCAGGAACCACGTGGAGAAAGCACCCACACTGAAAGTGCCTGGAGGGAACATTGGGGCTTCTTCTCAGTGTCTCTGACATAGGGTTTCACTGTCCCGGGAAAGTCTCTGCTAACACCGTGCAGAGCGCTGTGCCCAATATACAGAAACGTCTTGCGGTATCTCCTACAGGGAAAGTGCCAGGAGGGAATTGCGGAGCTTGTTCTCAGTGTCTCTGAGAATTGCTCTGATTATCTGTGTGACCTCTTTGCTAAGACTCTCCAGAGAGCCGTCCTCAAAACAAACACACATCTTGACATATCTCCCACATTGATCGCAGTGTCTCCAGGAACGGCATTCAAGGAGCCAGGACCTTTTCTCCCTACACTGTCCATTGAGTTGTCCTCAAAACCAATATACATCCTGCTATATCTCCCACATGGAAAGTGCCAGGAGGGAGAAGTGGGGATTATGTTTAGACTTTCTCGGAACTGCTTCAAATCAACTAGATATCTTTGTGCTGTAAATCTCCCAACAGCCAAACGCAAAAGCAGCAAACATCTCGCTGTATGTCCCACATCCAAAGTGCCAAGAGAGAGCTTGCTCTCCCTGTCTTTGAGTACTGTTTTCACTGTCCCGGTTACCTCTTTGCTAACACTCTCTTCAGAGCCGCAGTGAAACCAGGAACCACGTGGAGAAAGCACCCACACTGAAAGTGCCTGGAGGGAACATTGGGGCTTCTTCTCAGTGTCTCTGACATAGGGTTTCACTGTCCCGGGAAAGTCTCTGCTAACACCGTGCAGAGCGCTGTGCCCAATATACAGAAACGTCTTGCGGTATCTCCTACAGGGAAAGTGCCAGGAGGGAATTGCGGAGCTTGTTCTCAGTGTCTCTGAGAATTGCTCTGATTATCTGTGTGACCTCTTTGCTAAGACTCTCCAGAGAGCCGTCCTCAAAACAAACACACATCTTGACATATCTCCCACATTGATCGCAGTGTCTCCAGGAACGGCATTCAAGGAGCCAGGAGGTTTTCTCCCTACACTGTCCATTGAGTTGTCCTCAAAACCAATATACATCCTGCTATATCTCCCACATGGAAAGTGCCAGGAGGGAGAAGTGGGGATTATGTTTAGACTTTCTCGGAACTGCTTCAAATCAACTAGATATCTTTGTGCTGTAAATCTCCCAACAGCCAAATGCAAAAGCAGCAAACATCTCGCTGTATGTCCCACATCCAAAGTGCCAAGAGAGAGCTTGCTCTCCCTGTCTTTGAGTACTGTTTTCACTGTCCCGGTTACCTCTTTGCTAAGATTCTCTTCAGAGCCGCAGTGAAACCAGGAACCACGTGGAGAAAGCACCCACACTGAAAGTGCCTGGAGGGAACATTGGGGCTTCTTCTCAGTGTCTCTGACATAGGGTTTCACTGTCCCGGGAAAGTCTCTGCTAACACCGTGCAGAGCGCTGTGCCCAATATACAGAAACGTCTTGCGGTATCTCCTACAGGGAAAGTGCCAGGAGGGAATTGCGGAGCTTGTTCTCAGTGTCTCTGAGAATTGCTCTGATTATCTGTGTGACCTCTTTGCTAAGACTCTCCAGAGAGCCGTCCTCAAAACCAACACACATCTTGACATATCTCCCACATTGATCGCAGTGTCTCCAGAAACGGCATTCAAGGAGCCAGGACCTTTTCTCCCTACACTGTCCATTGAGTTGTCCTCAAAACCAATATACATCCTGCTATATCTCCCACATGGAAAGTGCCAGGAGGGAGAAGTGGGGATTATGTTTAGACTTTCTCGGAACTGCTTCAAATCAACTAGATATCTTTGTGCTGTAAATCTCCCAACAGCCAAACGCAAAAGCAGCAAACATCTCGCTGTATGTCCCACATCCAAAGTGCCAAGAGAGAGCTTGCTCTCCCTGTCTTTGAGTACTGTTTTCACTGTCCCGGTTACCTCTTTGCTAACATTCTCTTCAGAGCCGCAGTGAAACCAGGAACCACGTGGAGAAAGCACCCACACTGAAAGTGCCTGGAGGGAACATTGGGGCTTCTTCTCAGTGTCTCTGACATAGGGTTTCACTGTCCCGGGAAAGTCTCTGCTAACACCGTGCAGAGCGCTGTGCCCAATATACAGAAACGTCTTGCGGTATCTCCTACAGGGAAAGTGCCAGGAGGGAATTGCGGAGCTTGTTCTCAGTGTCTCTGAGAATTGCTCTCATTATCTGTGTGACCTCTTTGCTAAGACTCTCCAGAGAGCCGTCCTCAAAACAAACACACATCTTGACATATCTCCCACATTGATCGCAGTGTCTCCAGAAACGGCATTCAAGGAGCCAGGACCTTTTCTCCCTACACTGTCCATTGAGTTGTCCTCAAAACCAATATACATCCTGCTATATCTCCCACATGGAAAGTGCCAGGAGGGAGAAGTGGGGATTATGTTTAGACTTTCTCGGAACTGCTTCAAATCAACTAGATATCTTTGTGCTGTAAATCTCCCAACAGCCAAATGCAAAAGCAGCAAACATCTCGCTGTATGTCCCACATCCAAAGTGCCAAGAGAGAGCTTGCTCTCCCTGTCTTTGAGTACTGTTTTCACTGTCCCGGTTACCTCTTTGCTAACATTCTCTTCAGAGCTGCAGTGAAACCAGGAACCACGTGGAGAAAGCACCCACACTGAAAGTGCCTGGAGGGAACATTGGGGCTTCTTCTCAGTGTCTCTGACATAGGGTTTCACTGTCCCGGGAAAGTCTCTGCTAACACCGTGCAGAGCGCTGTGCCCAATATACAGAAACGTCTTGCGGTATCTCCTACAGGGAAAGTGCCAGGAGGGAATTGCGGAGCTTGTTCTCAGTGTCTCTGAGAATTGCTCTGATTATCTGTGTGACCTCTTTGCTAAGACTCTCCAGAGAGCCGTCCTCAAAACAAACACACATCTTGACATATCTCCCACATTGATCGCAGTGTCTCCAGAAACGGCATTCAAGGAGCCAGGAGGTTTTCTCCCTACACTGTCCATTGAGTTGTCCTCAAAACCAATATACATCCTGCTATATCTCCCACATGGAAAGTGCCAGGAGGGAGAAGTGGGGATTATGTTTAGACTTTCTCGGAACTGCTTCAAATCAACTAGATATCTTTGTGCTGTAAATCTCCCAACAGCCAAACGCAAAAGCATCAAACATCTCGCTGTATGTCCCACATCCAAAGTGCCAAGAGAGAGCTTGCTCTCCCTGTCTTTGAGTACTGTTTTCACTGTCCCGGTTACCTCTTTGCTAAGATTCTCTTCAGAGCCGCAGTGAAACCAGGAACCACGTGGAGAAAGCACCCACACTGAAAGTGCCTGGAGGGAACATTGGGGCTTCTTCTCAGTGTCTCTGACATAGGGTTTCACTGTCCCGGGAAAGTCTCTGCTAACACCGTGCAGAGCGCTGTGCCCAATATACAGAAACGTCTTGCGGTATCTCCTACAGGGAAAGTGCCAGGAGGGAATTGCGGAGCTTGTTCTCAGTGTCTCTGAGAATTGCTCTGATTATCTGTGTGACCTCTTTGCTAAGACTCTCCAGAGAGCCGTCCTCAAAACAAACACACATCTTGACATATCTCCCACATTGATCGCAGTGTCTCCAGAAACGGCATTCAAGGAGCCAGGACCTTTTCTCCCTACACTGTCCATTGAGTTGTCCTCAAAACCAATATACATCCTGCTATATCTCCCACATGGAAAGTGCCAGGAGGGAGAAGTGGGGATTATGTTTAGACTTTCTCGGAACTGCTTCAAATCAACTAGATATCTTTGTGCTGTAAATCTCCCAACAGCCAAACGCAAAAGCAGCAAACATCTCGCTGTATGTCCCACATCCAAAGTGCCAAGAGAGAGCTTGCTCTCCCTGTCTTTGAGTACTGTTTTCACTGTCCCGGTTACCTCTTTGCTAACATTCTCTTCAGAGCCGCAGTGAAACCAGGAACCACGTGGAGAAAGCACCCACACTGAAAGTGCCTGGAGGGAACATTGGGGCTTCTTCTCAGTGTCTCTGACATAGGGTTTCACTGTCCCGGGAAAGTCTCTGCTAACACCGTGCAGAGCGCTGTGCCCAATATACAGAAACGTCTTGCGGTATCTCCTACAGGGAAAGTGCCAGGAGGGAATTGCGGAGCTTGTTCTCAGTGTCTCTGAGAATTGCTCTGATTATCTGTGTGACCTCTTTGCTAAGACTCTCCAGAGAGCCGTCCTCAAAACAAACACACATCTTGACATATCTCCCACATTGATCGCAGTGTCTCCAGGAACGGCATTCAAGGAGCCAGGAGGTTTTCTCCCTACACTGTCCATTGAGTTGTCCTCAAAACCAATATACATCCTGCTATATCTCCCACATGGAAAGTGCCAGGAGGGAGAAGTGGGGATTATGGTTAGACTTTCTCGGAACTGCTTCAAATCAACTAGATATCTTTGTGCTGTAAATCTCCCAGCAGCCAAACGCAAAAGCAGCAAACATCTCGCTGTATGTCCCACATCCAAAGTGCCAAGAGAGAGCTTGCTCTCCCTGTCTTTGAGTACTGTTTTCACTGTCCCGGTTACCTCTTTGCTAACATTCTCTTCAGAGCCGCAGTGAAACCAGGAACCACGTGGAGAAGGCAGCCACACTGAAAGTGCCTGGAGGGAACATTGGGGCTTCTTCTCAGTGTCTCTGACATAGGGTTTCACTGTCCCGGGAAAGTCTCTGCTAACACCGTGCAGAGCGCTGTGCCCAATATACAGAAACGTCTTGCGGTATCTCCTACAGGGAAAGTGCCAGGAGGGAATTGCGGAGCTTGTTCTCAGTGTCTCTGAGAATTGCTCTGATTATCTGTGTGACCTCTTTGCTAAGACTCTCCAGAGAGCCGTCCTCAAAACAAACACACATCTTGACATATCTCCCACATTGATCGCAGTGTCTCCAGAAACGGCATTCAAGGAGCCAGGACCTTTTCTCCCTACACTGTCCATTGAGTTGTCCTCAAAACCAATATACATCCTGCTATATCTCCCACATGGAAAGTGCCAGGAGGGAGAAGTGGAGATTATGTTTAGACTTTCTCGGAACTGCTTCAAATCAACTAGATATCTTTGTGCTGTAAATCTCCCAACAGCCAAACGCAAAAGCAGCAAACATCTCGCTGTATGTCCCACATCCAAAGTGCCAAGAGAGAGCTTGCTCTCCCTGTCTTTGAGTACTGTTTTCACTGTCCCGGTTACCTCTTTGCTAACATTCTCTTCAGAGCCGCAGTGAAACCAGGAACCACGTGGAGAAAGCACCCACACTGAAAGTGCCTGGAGGGAACACTGGGGCTTCTTCTCAGTGTCTCTGACATAGGGTTTCACTGTCCCGGGAAAGTCTCTGCTAACACCGTGCAGAGCGCTGTGCCCAATATACAGAAACGTCTTGCGGTATCTCCTACAGGGAAAGTGCCAGGAGGGAATTGCGGAGCTTGTTCTCAGTGTCTCTGAGAATTGCTCTGATTATCTGTGTGACCTCTTTGCTAAGACTCTCCAGAGAGCCGTCCTCAAAACAAACACACATCTTGACATATCTCCCACATTGATCGCAGTGTCTCCAGAAACGGCATTCAAGGAGCCAGGACCTTTTCTCCCTACACTGTCCATTGAGTTGTCCTCAAAACCAATATACATCCTGCTATATCTCCCACATGGAAAGTGCCAGGAGGGAGAAGTGGGGATTATGTTTAGACTTTCTCGGAACTGCTTCAAATCAACTAGATATCTTTGTGCTGTAAATCTCCCAGCAGCCAAACGCAAAAGCAGCAAACATCTCGCTGTATGTCCCACATCCAAAGTGCCAAGAGAGAGCTTGCTCTCCCTGTCTTTGAGTACTGTTTTCACTGTCCCGGTTACCTCTTTGCTAACATTCTCTTCAGAGCCGCAGTGAAACCAGGAACCACGTGGAGAAGGCAGCCACACTGAAAGTGCCTGGAGGGAACATTGGGGCTTCTTCTCAGTGTCTCTGACATAGGGTTTCACTGTCCCGGGAAAGTCTCTGCTAACACCGTGCAGAGCGCTGTGCCCAATATACAGAAACGTCTTGCGGTATCTCCTACAGGGAAAGTGCCAGGAGGGAATTGCGGAGCTTGTTCTCAGTGTCTCTGAGAATTGCTCTGATTATCTGTGTGACCTCTTTGCTAAGACTCTCCAGAGAGCCGTCCTCAAAACAAACACACATCTTGACATATCTCCCACATTGATCGCAGTGTCTCCAGAAACGGCATTCAAGGAGCCAGGAGGTTTTCTCCCTACACTGTCCATTGAGTTGTCCTCAAAACCAATATACATCCTGCTATATCTCCCACATGGAAAGTGCCAGGAGGGAGAAGTGGGGATTATGTTTAGACTTTCTCGGAACTGCTTCAAATCAACTAGATATCTTTGTGCTGTACATCTCCCAACAGCCAAACGCAAAAGCAGCAAACATCTCGCTGTATGTCCCACATCCAAAGTGCCAAGAGAGAGCTTGCTCTCCCTGTCTTTGAGTACTGTTTTCACTGTCCCGGTTACCTCTTTGCTAACATTCTCTTCAGAGCCGCAGTGAAACCAGGAACCACGTGGAGAAGGCAGCCACACTGAAAGTGCCTGGAGGGAACATTGGGGCTTCTTCTCAGTGTCTCTGACATAGGGTTTCACTGTCCCGGGAAAGTCTCTGCTAACACCGTGCAGAGCGCTGTGCCCAATATACAGAAACGTCTTGCGGTATCTCCTACAGGGAAAGTGCCAGGAGGGAATTGCGGAGCTTGTTCTCAGTGTCTCTGAGAATTGCTCTGATTATCTGTGTGACCTCTTTGCTAAGACTCTCCAGAGAGCTGTCCTCAAAACAAACACACATCTTGACATATCTCCCACATTGATCGCAGTGTCTCCAGAAACGGCATTCAAGGAGCCAGGACCTTTTCTCCCTACACTGTCCATTGAGTTGTCCTCAAAACCAATATACATCCTGCTATATCTCCCACATGGAAAGTGCCAGGAGGGAGAAGTGGGGATTATGTTTAGACTTTCTCGGAACTGCTTCAAATCAACTAGATATCTTTGTGCTGTAAATCTCCCAACAGCCAAACGCAAAAGCAGCAAACATCT
Organism: Larus michahellis; assembly: GCF_964199755.1. Classification (NCBI taxonomy): domain Eukaryota; kingdom Metazoa; phylum Chordata; class Aves; order Charadriiformes; family Laridae; genus Larus; species Larus michahellis. The sequence goes on from NW_027435923.1 coordinate 1,259,676, forward strand.
CGCTGTATGTCCCACATCCAAAGTGCCAAGAGAGAGCTTGCTCTCCCTGTCTTTGAGTACTGTTTTCACTGTCCCGGTTACCTCTTTGCTAAGATTCTCTTCAGAGCCGCAGTGAAACCAGGAACCACGTGGAGAAAGCACCCACACTGAAAGTGCCTGGAGGGAACATTGGGGCTTCTTCTCAGTGTCTCTGACATAGGGTTTCACTGTCCCGGGAAAGTCTCTGCTAACACCGTGCAGAGCGCTGTGCCCAATATACAGAAACGTCTTGCGGTATCTCCTACAGGGAAAGTGCCAGGAGGGAATTGCGGAGCTTGTTCTCAGTGTCTCTGAGAATTGCTCTGATTATCTGTGTGACCTCTTTGCTAAGACTCTCCAGAGAGCCGTCCTCAAAACAAACACACATCTTGACATATCTCCCACATTGATCGCAGTGTCTCCAGAAACGGCATTCAAGGAGCCAGGACCTTTTCTCCCTACACTGTCCATTGAGTTGTCCTCAAAACCAATATACATCCTGCTATATCTCCCACATGGAAAGTGCCAGGAGGGAGAAGTGGGGATTATGTTTAGACTTTCTCGGAACTGCTTCAAATCAACTAGATATCTTTGTGCTGTAAATCTCCCAACAGCCAAACGCAAAAGCAGCAAACATCTCGCTGTATGTCCCACATCCAAAGTGCCAAGAGAGAGCTTGCTCTCCCTGTCTTTGAGTACTGTTTTCACTGTCCCGGTTACCTCTTTGCTAACATTCTCTTCAGAGCCGCAGTGAAACCAGGAACCACGTGGAGAAAGCACCCACACTGAAAGTGCCTGGAGGGAACATTGGGGCTTCTTCTCAGTGTCTCTGACATAGGGTTTCACTGTCCCGGGAAAGTCTCTGCTAACACCGTGCAGAGCGCTGTGCCCAATATACAGAAACGTCTTGCGGTATCTCCTACAGGGAAAGTGCCAGGAGGGAATTGCGGAGCTTGTTCTCAGTGTCTCTGAGAATTGCTCTGATTATCTGTGTGACCTCTTTGCTAAGACTCTCCAGAGAGACGTCCTCAAAACAAACACACATCTTGACATATCTCCCACATTGATCGCAGTGTCTCCAGAAACGGCATTCAAGGAGCCAGGACCTTTTCTCCCTACACTGTCCATTGAGTTGTCCTCAAAACCAATATACATCCTGCTATATCTCCCACATGGAAAGTGCCAGGAGGGAGAAGTGGGGATTATGTTTAGACTTTCTCGGAACTGCTTCAAATCAACTAGATATCTTTGTGCTGTAAATCTCCCAACAGCCAAATGCAAAAGCAGCAAACATCTCGCTGTATGTCCCACATCCAAAGTGCCAAGAGAGAGCTTGCTCTCCCTGTCTTTGAGTACTGTTTTCACTGTCCCGGTTACCTCTTTGCTAACATTCTCTTCAGAGCTGCAGTGAAACCAGGAACCACGTGGAGAAAGCACCCACACTGAAAGTGCCTGGAGGGAACATTGGGGCTTCTTCTCAGTGTCTCTGACATAGGGTTTCACTGTCCCGGGAAAGTCTCTGCTAACACCGTGCAGAGCGCTGTGCCCAATATACAGAAACGTCTTGCGGTATCTCCTACAGGGAAAGTGCCAGGAGGGAATTGCGGAGCTTGTTCTCAGTGTCTCTGAGAATTGCTCTGATTATCTGTGTGACCTCTTTGCTAAGACTCTCCAGAGAGCCGTCCTCAAAACAAACACACATCTTGACATATCTCCCACATTGATCGCAGTGTCTCCAGAAACGGCATTCAAGGAGCCAGGAGGTTTTCTCCCTACACTGTCCATTGAGTTGTCCTCAAAACCAATATACATCCTGCTATATCTCCCACATGGAAAGTGCCAGGAGGGAGAAGTGGGGATTATGTTTAGACTTTCTCGGAACTGCTTCAAATCAACTAGATATCTTTGTGCTGTAAATCTCCCAACAGCCAAACGCAAAAGCAGCAAACATCTCGCTGTATGTCCCACATCCAAAGTGCCAAGAGAGAGCTTGCTCTCCCTGTCTTTGAGTACTGTTTTCACTGTCCCGGTTACCTCTTTGCTAAGATTCTCTTCAGAGCCGCAGTGAAACCAGGAACCACGTGGAGAAAGCACCCACACTGAAAGTGCCTGGAGGGAACATTGGGGCTTCTTCTCAGTGTCTCTGACATAGGGTTTCACTGTCCCGGGAAAGTCTCTGCTAACACCGTGCAGAGCGCTGTGCCCAATATACAGAAACGTCTTGCGGTATCTCCTACAGGGAAAGTGCCAGGAGGGAATTGCGGAGCTTGTTCTCAGTGTCTCTGAGAATTGCTCTGATTATCTGTGTGACCTCTTTGCTAAGACTCTCCAGAGAGCCGTCCTCAAAACAAACACACATCTTGACATATCTCCCACATTGATCGCAGTGTCTCCAGAAACGACATTCAAGGAGCCAGGACCTTTTCTCCCTACACTGTCCATTGAGTTGTCCTCAAAACCAATATACATCCTGCTATATCTCCCACATGGAAAGTGCCAGGAGGGAGAAGTGGGGATTATGTTTAGACTTTCTCGGAACTGCTTCAAATCAACTAGATATCTTTGTGCTGTAAATCTCCCAACAGCCAAATGCAAAAGCAGCAAACATCTCGCTGTATGTCCCACATCCAAAGTGCCAAGAGAGAGCTTGCTCTCCCTGTCTTTGAGTACTGTTTTCACTGTCCCGGTTACCTCTTTGCTAACATTCTCTTCAGAGCCGCAGTGAAACCAGGAACCACGTGGAGAAAGCACCCACACTGAAAGTGCCTGGAGGGAACATTGGGGCTTCTTCTCAGTGTCTCTGACATAGGGTTTCACTGTCCCGGGAAAGTCTCTGCTAACACCGTGCAGAGCGCTGTGCCCAATATACAGAAACGTCTTGCGGTATCTCCTACAGGGAAAGTGCCAGGAGGGAATTGCGGAGCTTGTTCTCAGTGTCTCTGAGAATTGCTCTGATTATCTGTGTGACCTCTTTGCTAAGACTCTCCAGAGAGCCGTCCTCAAAACAAACACACATCTTGACATATCTCCCACATTGATCGCAGTGTCTCCAGAAACGGCATTCAAGGAGCCAGGAGGTTTTCTCCCTACACTGTCCATTGAGTTGTCCTCAAAACCAATATACATCCTGCTATATCTCCCACATGGAAAGTGCCAGGAGGGAGAAGTGGGGATTATGTTTAGACTTTCTCGGAACTGCTTCAAATCAACTAGATATCTTTGTGCTGTAAATCTCCCAACAGCCAAACGCAAAAGCAGCAAACATCTCGCTGTATGTCCCACATCCAAAGTGCCAAGAGAGAGCTTGCTCTCCCTGTCTTTGAGTACTGTTTTCACTGTCCCGGTTACCTCTTTGCTAAGATTCTCTTCAGAGCCGCAGTGAAACCAGGAACCACGTGGAGAAAGCACCCACACTGAAAGTGCCTGGAGGGAACATTGGGGCTTCTTCTCAGTGTCTCTGACATAGGGTTTCACTGTCCCGGGAAAGTCTCTGCTAACACCGTGCAGAGCGCTGTGCCCAATATACAGAAACGTCTTGCGGTATCTCCTACAGGGAAAGTGCCAGGAGGGAATTGCGGAGCTTGTTCTCAGTGTCTCTGAGAATTGCTCTGATTATCTGTGTGACCTCTTTGCTAAGACTCTCCAGAGAGCCGTCCTCAAAACAAACACACATCGTGACATATCTCCCACATTGATCGCAGTGTCTCCAGAAACGGCATTCAAGGAGCCAGGACCTTTTCTCCCTACACTGTCCATTGAGTTGTCCTCAAAACCAATATACATCCTGCTATATCTCCCACATGGAAAGTGCCAGGAGGGAGAAGTGGGGATTATGTTTAGACTTTCTCGGAACTGCTTCAAATCAACTAGATATCTTTGTGCTGTAAATCTCCCAACAGCCAAACGCAAAAGCAGCAAACATCTCGCTGTATGTCCCACATCCAAAGTGCCAAGAGAGAGCTTGCTCTCCCTGTCTTTGAGTACTGTTTTCACTGTCCCGGTTACCTCTTTGCTAACATTCTCTTCAGAGCCGCAGTGAAACCAGGAACCACGTGGAGAAAGCACCCACACTGAAAGTGCCTGGAGGGAACATTGGGGCTTCTTCTCAGTGTCTCTGACATAGGGTTTCACTGTCCCGGGAAAGTCTCTGCTAACACCGTGCAGAGCGCTGTGCCCAATATACAGAAACGTCTTGCGGTATCTCCTACAGGGAAAGTGCCAGGAGGGAATTGCGGAGCTTGTTCTCAGTGTCTCTGAGAATTGCTCTGATTATCTGTGTGACCTCTTTGCTAAGACTCTCCAGAGAGCCGTCCTCAAAACAAACACACATCTTGACATATCTCCCACATTGATCGCAGTGTCTCCAGAAACGGCATTCAAGGAGCCAGGACCTTTTCTCCCTACACTGTCCATTGAGTTGTCCTCAAAACCAATATACATCCTGCTATATCTCCCACATGGAAAGTGCCAGGAGGGAGAAGTGGGGATTATGTTTAGACTTTCTCGGAACTGCTTCAAATCAACTAGATATCTTTGTGCTGTAAATCTCCCAACAGCCAAATGCAAAAGCAGCAAACATCTCGCTGTATGTCCCACATCCAAAGTGCCAAGAGAGAGCTTGCTCTCCCTGTCTTTGAGTACTGTTTTCACTGTCCCGGTTACCTCTTTGCTAACATTCTCTTCAGAGCCGCAGTGAAACCAGGAACCACGTGGAGAAAGCACCCACACTGAAAGTGCCTGGAGGGAACATTGGGGCTTCTTCTCAGTGTCTCTGACATAGGGTTTCACTGTCCCGGGAAAGTCTCTGCTAACACCGTGCAGAGCGCTGTGCCCAATATACAGAAACGTCTTGCGGTATCTCCTACAGGGAAAGTGCCAGGAGGGAATTGCGGAGCTTGTTCTCAGTGTCTCTGAGAATTGCTCTGATTATCTGTGTGACCTCTTTGCTAAGACTCTCCAGAGAGCCGTCCTCAAAACAAACACACATCTTGACATATCTCCCACATTGATCGCAGTGTCTCCAGAAACGACATTCAAGGAGCCAGGACCTTTTCTCCCTACACTGTCCATTGAGTTGTCCTCAAAACCAATATACATCCTGCTATATCTCCCACATGGAAAGTGCCAGGAGGGAGAAGTGGGGATTATGTTTAGACTTTCTCGGAACTGCTTCAAATCAACTAGATATCTTTGTGCTGTAAATCTCCCAACAGCCAAATGCAAAAGCAGCAAACATCTCGCTGTATGTCCCACATCCAAAGTGCCAAGAGAGAGCTTGCTCTCCCTGTCTTTGAGTACTGTTTTCACTGTCCCGGTTACCTCTTTGCTAACATTCTCTTCAGAGCCGCAGTGAAACCAGGAACCACGTGGAGAAAGCACCCACACTGAAAGTGCCTGGAGGGAACATTGGGGCTTCTTCTCAGTGTCTCTGACATAGGGTTTCACTGTCCCGGGAAAGTCTCTGCTAACACCGTGCAGAGCGCTGTGCCCAATATACAGAAACGTCTTGCGGTATCTCCTACAGGGAAAGTGCCAGGAGGGAATTGCGGAGCTTGTTCTCAGTGTCTCTGAGAATTGCTCTGATTATCTGTGTGACCTCTTTGCTAAGACTCTCCAGAGAGCCGTCCTCAAAACAAACACACATCTTGACATATCTCCCACATTGATCGCAGTGTCTCCAGAAACGGCATTCAAGGAGCCAGGACCTTTTCTCCCTACACTGTCCATTGAGTTGTCCTCAAAACCAATATACATCCTGCTATATCTCCCACATGGAAAGTGCCAGGAGGGAGAAGTGGGGATTATGTTTAGACTTTCTCAGAACTGCTTCAAATCAACTAGATATCTTTGTGCTGTAAATCTCCCAACAGCCAAACGCAAAAGCAGCAAACATCTCGCTGTATGTCCCACATCCAAAGTGCCAAGAGAGAGCTTGCTCTCCCTGTCTTTGAGTACTGTTTTCACTGTCCCGGTTACCTCTTTGCTAAGATTCTCTTCAGAGCCGCAGTGAAACCAGGAACCACGTGGAGAAAGCACCCACACTGAAAGTGCCTGGAGGGAACATTGGGGCTTCTTCTCAGTGTCTCTGACATAGGGTTTCACTGTCCCGGGAAAGTCTCTGCTAACACCGTGCAGAGCGCTGTGCCCAATATACAGAAACGTCTTGCGGTATCTCCTACAGGGAAAGTGCCAGGAGGGAATTGCGGAGCTTGTTCTCAGTGTCTCTGAGAATTGCTCTGATTATCTGTGTGACCTCTTTGCTAAGACTCTCCAGAGAGCCGTCCTCAAAACAAACACACATCTTGACATATCTCCCACATTGATCGCAGTGTCTCCAGAAACGGCATTCAAGGAGCCAGGACCTTTTCTCCCTACACTGTCCATTGAGTTGTCCTCAAAACCAATATACATCCTGCTATATCTCCCACATGGAAAGTGCCAGGAGGGAGAAGTGGGGATTATGTTTAGACTTTCTCGGAACTGCTTCAAATCAACTAGATATCTTTGTGCTGTAAATCTCCCAGCAGCCAAACGCAAAAGCAGCAAACATCTCGCTGTATGTCCCACATCCAAAGTGCCAAGAGAGAGCTTGCTCTCCCTGTCTTTGAGTACTGTTTTCACTGTCCCGGTTACCTCTTTGCTAACATTCTCTTCAGAGCCGCAGTGAAACCAGGAACCACGTGGAGAAGGCAGCCACACTGAAAGTGCCTGGAGGGAACATTGGGGCTTCTTCTCAGTGTCTCTGACATAGGGTTTCACTGTCCCGGGAAAGTCTCTGCTAACACCGTGCAGAGCGCTGTGCCCAATATACAGAAACGTCTTGCGGTATCTCCTACAGGGAAAGTGCCAGGAGGGAATTGCGGAGCTTGTTCTCAGTGTCTCTGAGAATTGCTCTGATTATCTGTGTGACCTCTTTGCTAAGACTCTCCAGAGAGCCGTCCTCAAAACAAACACACATCTTGACATATCTCCCACATTGATCGCAGTGTCTCCAGAAACGGCATTCAAGGAGCCAGGACCTTTTCTCCCTACACTGTCCATTGAGTTGTCCTCAAAACCAATATACATCCTGCTATATCTCCCACATGGAAAGTGCCAGGAGGGAGAAGTGGGGATTATGTTTAGACTTTCTCGGAACTGCTTCAAATCAACTAGATATCTTTGTGCTGTAAATCTCCCAACAGCCAAACGCAAAAGCAGCAAACATCTCGCTGTATGTCCCAAATCCAAAGTGCCAAGAGAGAGCTTGCTCTCCCTGTCTTTGAGTACTGTTTTCACTGTCCCGGTTACCTCTTTGCTAACACTCTCTTCAGAGCCGCAGTGAAACCAGGAACCACGTGGAGAAAGCACCCACACTGAAAGTGCCTGGAGGGAACATTGGGGCTTCTTCTCAGTGTCTCTGACATAGGGTTTCACTGTCCCGGGAAAGTCTCTGCTAACACCGTGCAGAGCGCTGTGCCCAATATACAGAAACGTCTTGCGGTATCTCCTACAGGGAAAGTGCCAGGAGGGAATTGCGGAGCTTGTTCTCAGTGTCTCTGAGAATTGCTCTGATTATCTGTGTGACCTCTTTGCTAAGACTCTCCAGAGAGCCGTCCTCAAAACAAACACACATCTTGACATATCTCCCACATTGATCGCAGTGTCTCCAGGAACGGCATTCAAGGAGCCAGGACCTTTTCTCCCTACACTGTCCATTGAGTTGTCCTCAAAACCAATATACATCCTGCTATATCTCCCACATGGAAAGTGCCAGGAGGGAGAAGTGGGGATTATGTTTAGACTTTCTCGGAACTGCTTCAAATCAACTAGATATCTTTGTGCTGTAAATCTCCCAACAGCCAAATGCAAAAGCAGCAAACATCTCGCTGTATGTCCCACATCCAAAGTGCCAAGAGAGAGCTTGCTCTCCCTGTCTTTGAGTACTGTTTTCACTGTCCCGGTTACCTCTTTGCTAAGATTCTCTTCAGAGCCGCAGTGAAACCAGGAACCACGTGGAGAAAGCACCCACACTGAAAGTGCCTGGAGGGAACATTGGGGCTTCTTCTCAGTGTCTCTGACATAGGGTTTCACTGTCCCGGGAAAGTCTCTGCTAACACCGTGCAGAGCGCTGTGCCCAATATACAGAAACGTCTTGCGGTATCTCCTACAGGGAAAGTGCCAGGAGGGAATTGCGGAGCTTGTTCTCAGTGTCTCTGAGAATTGCTCTGATTATCTGTGTGACCTCTTTGCTAAGACTCTCCAGAGAGCCGTCCTCAAAACCAACACACATCTTGACATATCTCCCACATTGATCGCAGTGTCTCCAGAAACGGCATTCAAGGAGCCAGGACCTTTTCTCCCTACACTGTCCATTGAGTTGTCCTCAAAACCAATATACATCCTGCTATATCTCCCACATGGAAAGTGCCAGGAGGGAGAAGTGGGGATTATGTTTAGACTTTCTCGGAACTGCTTCAAATCAACTAGATATCTTTGTGCTGTAAATCTCCCAACAGCCAAACGCAAAAGCAGCAAACATCTCGCTGTATGTCCCACATCCAAAGTGCCAAGAGAGAGCTTGCTCTCCCTGTCTTTGAGTACTGTTTTCACTGTCCCGGTTACCTCTTTGCTAACATTCTCTTCAGAGCCGCAGTGAAACCAGGAACCACGTGGAGAAAGCACCCACACTGAAAGTGCCTGGAGGGAACATTGGGGCTTCTTCTCAGTGTCTCTGACATAGGGTTTCACTGTCCCGGGAAAGTCTCTGCTAACACCGTGCAGAGCGCTGTGCCCAATATACAGAAACGTCTTGCGGTATCTCCTACAGGGAAAGTGCCAGGAGGGAATTGCGGAGCTTGTTCTCAGTGTCTCTGAGAATTGCTCTGATTATCTGTGTGACCTCTTTGCTAAGACTCTCCAGAGAGCCGTCCTCAAAACAAACACACATCTTGACATATCTCCCACATTGATCGCAGTGTCTCCAGAAACGGCATTCAAGGAGCCAGGAGGTTTTCTCCCTACACTGTCCATTGAGTTGTCCTCAAAACCAATATACATCCTGCTATATCTCCCACATGGAAAGTGCCAGGAGGGAGAAGTGGGGATTATGTTTAGACTTTCTCGGAACTGCTTCAAATCAACTAGATATCTTTGTGCTGTAAATCTCCCAACAGCCAAACGCAAAAGCATCAAACATCTCGCTGTATGTCCCACATCCAAAGTGCCAAGAGAGAGCTTGCTCTCCCTGTCTTTGAGTACTGTTTTCACTGTCCCGGTTACCTCTTTGCTAAGATTCTCTTCAGAGCCGCAGTGAAACCAGGAACCACGTGGAGAAAGCACCCACACTGAAAGTGCCTGGAGGGAACATTGGGGCTTCTTCTCAGTGTCTCTGACATAGGGTTTCACTGTCCCGGGAAAGTCTCTGCTAACACCGTGCAGAGCGCTGTGCCCAATATACAGAAACGTCTTGCGGTATCTCCTACAGGGAAAGTGCCAGGAGGGAATTGCGGAGCTTGTTCTCAGTGTCTCTGAGAATTGCTCTGATTATCTGTGTGACCTCTTTGCTAAGACTCTCCAGAGAGCCGTCCTCAAAACAAACACACATCTTGACATATCTCCCACATTGATCGCAGTGTCTCCAGAAACGGCATTCAAGGAGCCAGGACCTTTTCTCCCTACACTGTCCATTGAGTTGTCCTCAAAACCAATATACATCCTGCTATATCTCCCACATGGAAAGTGCCAGGAGGGAGAAGTGGGGATTATGTTTAGACTTTCTCGGAACTGCTTCAAATCAACTAGATATCTTTGTGCTGTAAATCTCCCAACAGCCAAATGCAAAAGCAGCAAACATCTCGCTGTATGTCCCACATCCAAAGTGCCAAGAGAGAGCTTGCTCTCCCTGTCTTTGAGTACTGTTTTCACTGTCCCGGTTACCTCTTTGCTAACATTCTCTTCAGAGCTGCAGTGAAACCAGGAACCACGTGGAGAAAGCACCCACACTGAAAGTGCCTGGAGGGAACATTGGGGCTTCTTCTCAGTGTCTCTGACATAGGGTTTCACTGTCCCGGGAAAGTCTCTGCTAACACCGTGCAGAGCGCTGTGCCCAATATACAGAAACGTCTTGCGGTATCTCCTACAGGGAAAGTGCCAGGAGGGAATTGCGGAGCTTGTTCTCAGTGTCTCTGAGAATTGCTCTGATTATCTGTGTGACCTCTTTGCTAAGACTCTCCAGAGAGCCGTCCTCAAAACAAACACACATCTTGACATATCTCCCACATTGATCGCAGTGTCTCCAGAAACGGCATTCAAGGAGCCAGGAGGTTTTCTCCCTACACTGTCCATTGAGTTGTCCTCAAAACCAATATACATCCTGCTATATCTCCCACATGGAAAGTGCCAGGAGGGAGAAGTGGGGATTATGTTTAGACTTTCTCGGAACTGCTTCAAATCAACTAGATATCTTTGTGCTGTAAATCTCCCAACAGCCAAACGCAAAAGCATCAAACATCTCGCTGTATGTCCCACATCCAAAGTGCCAAGAGAGAGCTTGCTCTCCCTGTCTTTGAGTACTGTTTTCACTGTCCCGGTTACCTCTTTGCTAAGATTCTCTTCAGAGCCGCAGTGAAACCAGGAACCACGTGGAGAAAGCACCCACACTGAAAGTGCCTGGAGGGAACATTGGGGCTTCTTCTCAGTGTCTCTGACATAGGGTTTCACTGTCCCGGGAAAGTCTCTGCTAACACCGTGCAGAGCGCTGTGCCCAATATACAGAAACGTCTTGCGGTATCTCCTACAGGGAAAGTGCCAGGAGGGAATTGCGGAGCTTGTTCTCAGTGTCTCTGAGAATTGCTCTGATTATCTGTGTGACCTCTTTGCTAAGACTCTCCAGAGAGCCGTCCTCAAAACAAACACACATCTTGACATATCTCCCACATTGATCGCAGTGTCTCCAGAAACGACATTCAAGGAGCCAGGACCTTTTCTCCCTACACTGTCCATTGAGTTGTCCTCAAAACCAATATACATCCTGCTATATCTCCCACATGGAAAGTGCCAGGAGGGAGAAGTGGGGATTATGTTTAGACTTTCTCGGAACTGCTTCAAATCAACTAGATATCTTTGTGCTGTAAATCTCCCAACAGCCAAATGCAAAAGCAGCAAACATCTCGCTGTATGTCCCACATCCAAAGTGCCAAGAGAGAGCTTGCTCTCCCTGTCTTTGAGTACTGTTTTCACTGTCCCGGTTACCTCTTTGCTAACATTCTCTTCAGAGCCGCAGTGAAACCAGGAACCACGTGGAGAAAGCACCCACACTGAAAGTGCCTGGAGGGAACACTGGGGCTTCTTCTCAGTGTCTCTGACATAGGGTTTCACTGTCCCGGGAAAGTCTCTGCTAACACCGTGCAGAGCGCTGTGCCCAATATACAGAAACGTCTTGCGGTATCTCCTACAGGGAAAGTGCCAGGAGGGAATTGCGGAGCTTGTTCTCAGTGTCTCTGAGAATTGCTCTGATTATCTGTGTGACCTCTTTGCTAAGACTCTCCAGAGAGCCGTCCTCAAAACAAACACACATCTTGACATATCTCCCACATTGATCGCAGTGTCTCCAGAAACGGCATTCAAGGAGCCAGGACCTTTTCTCCCTACACTGTCCATTGAGTTGTCCTCAAAACCAATATACATCCTGCTATATCTCCCACATGGAAAGTGCCAGGAGGGAGAAGTGGGGATTATGGTTAGACTTTCTCGGAACTGCTTCAAATCAACTAGATATCTTTGTGCTGTAAATCTCCCAACAGCCAAATGCAAAAGCAGCAAACATCTCGCTGTATGTCCCACATCCAAAGTGCCAAGAGAGAGCTTGCTCTCCCTGTCTTTGAGTACTGTTTTCACTGTCCCGGTTACCTCTTTGCTAACATTCTCTTCAGAGCCGCAGTGAAACCAGGAACCACGTGGAGAAAGCACCCACACTGAAAGTGCCTGGAGGGAACACTGGGGCTTCTTCTCAGTGTCTCTGACATAGGGTTTCACTGTCCCGGGAAAGTCTCTGCTAACACCGTGCAGAGCGCTGTGCCCAATATACAGAAACGTCTTGCGGTATCTCCTACAGGGAAAGTGCCAGGAGGGAATTGCGGAGCTTGTTCTCAGTGTCTCTGAGAATTGCTCTGATTATCTGTGTGACCTCTTTGCTAAGACTCTCCAGAGAGCCGTCCTCAAAACAAACACACATCTTGACATATCTCCCACATTGATCGCAGTGTCTCCAGAAACGGCATTCAAGGAGCCAGGACCTTTTCTCCCTACACTGTCCATTGAGTTGTCCTCAAAACCAATATACATCCTGCTATATCTCCCACATGGAAAGTGCCAGGAGGGAGAAGTGGGGATTATGGTTAGACTTTCTCGGAACTGCTTCAAATCAACTAGATATCTTTGTGCTGTAAATCTCCCAACAGCCAAATGCAAAAGCAGCAAACATCTCGCTGTATGTCCCACATCCAAAGTGCCAAGAGAGAGCTTGCTCTCCCTGTCTTTGAGTACTGTTTTCACTGTCCCGGTTACCTCTTTGCTAACATTCTCTTCAGAGCCGCAGTGAAACCAGGAACCACGTGGAGAAAGCACCCACACTGAAAGTGCCTGGAGGGAACACTGGGGCTTCTTCTCAGTGTCTCTGACATAGGGTTTCACTGTCCCGGGAAAGTCTCTGCTAACACCGTGCAGAGCGCTGTGCCCAATATACAGAAACGTCTTGCGGTATCTCCTACAGGGAAAGTGCCAGGAGGGAATTGCGGAGCTTGTTCTCAGTGTCTCTGAGAATTGCTCTGATTATCTGTGTGACCTCTTTGCTAAGACTCTCCAGAGAGCCGTCCTCAAAACAAACACACATCTTGACATATCTCCCACATTGATCGCAGTGTCTCCAGAAACGGCATTCAAGGAGCCAGGAGGTTTTCTCCCTACACTGTCCATTGAGTTGTCCTCAAAACCAATATACATCCTGCTATATCTCCCACATGGAAAGTGCCAGGAGGGAGAAGTGGAGATTATGTTTAGACTTTCTCGGAACTGCTTCAAATCAACTAGATATCTTTGTGCTGTAAATCTCCCAACAGCCAAACGCAAAAGCAGCAAACATCTCGCTGTATGTCCCACATCCAAAGTGCCAAGAGAGAGCTTGCTCTCCCTGTCTTTGAGTACTGTTTTCACTGTCCCGGTTACCTCTTTGCTAACATTCTCTTCAGAGCCGCAGTGAAACCAGGAACCACGTGGAGAAAGCACCCACACTGAAAGTGCCTGGAGGGAACACTGGGGCTTCTTCTCAGTGTCTCTGACATAGGGTTTCACTGTCCCGGGAAAGTCTCTGCTAACACCGTGCAGAGCGCTGTGCCCAATATACAGAAACGTCTTGCGGTATCTCCTACAGGGAAAGTGCCAGGAGGGAATTGCGGAGCTTGTTCTCAGTGTCTCTGAGAATTGCTCTGATTATCTGTGTGACCTCTTTGCTAAGACTCTCCAGAGAGCCGTCCTCAAAACAAACACACATCTTGACATATCTCCCACATTGATCGCAGTGTCTCCAGAAACGGCATTCAAGGAGCCAGGAGGTTTTCTCCCTACACTGTCCATTGAGTTGTCCTCAAAACCAATATACATCCTGCTATATCTCCCACATGGAAAGTGCCAGGAGGGAGAAGTGGGGATTATGTTTAGACTTTCTCGGAACTGCTTCAAATCAACTAGATATCTTTGTGCTGTACATCTCCCAACAGCCAAACGCAAAAGCAGCAAACATCTCGCTGTATGTCCCACATCCAAAGTGCCAAGAGAGAGCTTGCTCTCCCTGTCTTTGAGTACTGTTTTCACTGTCCCGGTTACCTCTTTGCTAACATTCTCTTCAGAGCCGCAGTGAAACCAGGAACCACGTGGAGAAGGCAGCCACACTGAAAGTGCCTGGAGGGAACATTGGGGCTTCTTCTCAGTGTCTCTGACATAGGGTTTCACTGTCCCGGGAAAGTCTCTGCTAACACCGTGCAGAGCGCTGTGCCCAATATACAGAAACGTCTTGCGGTATCTCCTACAGGGAAAGTGCCAGGAGGGAATTGCGGAGCTTGTTCTCAGTGTCTCTGAGAATTGCTCTGATTATCTGTGTGACCTCTTTGCTAAGACTCTCCAGAGAGCTGTCCTCAAAACAAACACACATCTTGACATATCTCCCACATTGATCGCAGTGTCTCCAGAAACGGCATTCAAGGAGCCAGGACCTTTTCTCCCTACACTGTCCATTGAGTTGTCCTCAAAACCAATATACATCCTGCTATATCTCCCACATGGAAAGTGCCAGGAGGGAGAAGTGGGGATTATGTTTAGACTTTCTCGGAACTGCTTCAAATCAACTAGATATCTTTGTGCTGTAAATCTCCCAACAGCCAAACGCAAAAGCAGCAAACATCTCGCTGTATGTCCCACATCCAAAGTGCCAAGAGAGAGCTTGCTCTCCCTGTCTTTGAGTACTGTTTTCACTGTCCCGGTTACCTCTTTGCTAACATTCTCTTCAGAGCCGCAGTGAAACCAGGAACCACGTGGAGAAAGCACCCACACTGAAAGTGCCTGGAGGGAACATTGGGGCTTCTTCTCAGTGTCTCTGACATAGGGTTTCACTGTCCCGGGAAAGTCTCTGCTAACACCGTGCAGAGCGCTGTGCCCAATATACAGAAACGTCTTGCGGTATCTCCTACAGGGAAAGTGCCAGGAGGGAATTGCGGAGCTTGTTCTCAGTGTCTCTGAGAATTGCTCTGATTATCTGTGTGACCTCTTTGCTAAGACTCTCCAGAGAGCCGTCCTCAAAACAAACACACATCTTGACATATCTCCCACATTGATCGCAGTGTCTCCAGAAACGGCATTCAAGGAGCCAGGACCTTTTCTCCCTACACTGTCCATTGAGTTGTCCTCAAAACCAATATACATCCTGCTATATCTCCCACATGGAAAGTGCCAGGAGGGAGAAGTGGGGATTATGTTTAGACTTTCTCGGAACTGCTTCAAATCAACTAGATATCTTTGTGCTGTAAATCTCCCAACAGCCAAACGCAAAAGCAGCAAACATCTCGCTGTATGTCCCACATCCAAAGTGCCAAGAGAGAGCTTGCTCTCCCTGTCTTTGAGTACTGTTTTCACTGTCCCGGTTACCTCTTTGCTAACATTCTCTTCAGAGCCGCAGTGAAACCAGGAACCACGTGGAGAAAGCACCCACACTGAAAGTGCCTGGAGGGAACATTGGGGCTTCTTCTCAGTGTCTCTGACATAGGGTTTCACTGTCCCGGGAAAGTCTCTGCTAACACCGTGCAGAGCGCTGTGCCCAATATACAGAAACGTCTTGCGGTATCTCCTACAGGGAAAGTGCCAGGAGGGAATTGCGGAGCTTGTTCTCAGTGTCTCTGAGAATTGCTCTGATTATCTGTGTGACCTCTTTGCTAAGACTCTCCAGAGAGCCGTCCTCAAAACAAACACACATCTTGACATATCTCCCACATTGATCGCAGTGTCTCCAGAAACGGCATTCAAGGAGCCAGGACCTTTTCTCCCTACACTGTCCATTGAGTTGTCCTCAAAACCAATATACATCCTGCTATATCTCCCACATGGAAAGTGCCAGGAGGGAGAAGTGGGGATTATGTTTAGACTTTCTCGGAACTGCTTCAAATCAACTAGATATCTTTGTGCTGTAAATCTCCCAACAGCCAAATGCAAAAGCAGCAAACATCTCGCTGTATGTCCCACATCCAAAGTGCCAAGAGAGAGCTTGCTCTCCCTGTCTTTGAGTACTGTTTTCACTGTCCCGGTTACCTCTTTGCTAACATTCTCTTCAGAGCTGCAGTGAAACCAGGAACCACGTGGAGAAAGCACCCACACTGAAAGTGCCTGGAGGGAACATTGGGGCTTCTTCTCAGTGTCTCTGACATAGGGTTTCACTGTCCCGGGAAAGTCTCTGCTAACACCGTGCAGAGCGCTGTGCCCAATATACAGAAACGTCTTGCGGTATCTCCTACAGGGAAAGTGCCAGGAGGGAATTGCGGAGCTTGTTCTCAGTGTCTCTGAGAATTGCTCTGATTATCTGTGTGACCTCTTTGCTAAGACTCTCCAGAGAGCCGTCCTCAAAACAAACACACATCTTGACATATCTCCCACATTGATCGCAGTGTCTCCAGAAACGGCATTCAAGGAGCCAGGAGGTTTTCTCCCTACACTGTCCATTGAGTTGTCCTCAAAACCAATATACATCCTGCTATATCTCCCACATGGAAAGTGCCAGGAGGGAGAAGTGGGGATTATGTTTAGACTTTCTCGGAACTGCTTCAAATCAACTAGATATCTTTGTGCTGTAAATCTCCCAACAGCCAAACGCAAAAGCAGCAAACATCTCGCTGTATGTCCCACATCCAAAGTGCCAAGAGAGAGCTTGCTCTCCCTGTCTTTGAGTACTGTTTTCACTGTCCCGGTTACCTCTTTGCTAAGATTCTCTTCAGAGCCGCAGTGAAACCAGGAACCACGTGGAGAAAGCACCCACACTGAAAGTGCCTGGAGGGAACATTGGGGCTTCTTCTCAGTGTCTCTGACATAGGGTTTCACTGTCCCGGGAAAGTCTCTGCTAACACCGTGCAGAGCGCTGTGCCCAATATACAGAAACGTCTTGCGGTATCTCCTACAGGGAAAGTGCCAGGAGGGAATTGCGGAGCTTGTTCTCAGTGTCTCTGAGAATTGCTCTGATTATCTGTGTGACCTCTTTGCTAAGACTCTCCAGAGAGCCGTCCTCAAAACAAACACACATCGTGACATATCTCCCACATTGATCGCAGTGTCTCCAGAAACGGCATTCAAGGAGCCAGGACCTTTTCTCCCTACACTGTCCATTGAGTTGTCCTCAAAACCAATATACATCCTGCTATATCTCCCACATGGAAAGTGCCAGGAGGGAGAAGTGGGGATTATGTTTAGACTTTCTCGGAACTGCTTCAAATCAACTAGATATCTTTGTGCTGTAAATCTCCCAACAGCCAAACGCAAAAGCAGCAAACATCTCGCTGTATGTCCCACATCCAAAGTGCCAAGAGAGAGCTTGCTCTCCCTGTCTTTGAGTACTGTTTTCACTGTCCCGGTTACCTCTTTGCTAACATTCTCTTCAGAGCCGCAGTGAAACCAGGAACCACGTGGAGAAAGCACCCACACTGAAAGTGCCTGGAGGGAACATTGGGGCTTCTTCTCAGTGTCTCTGACATAGGGTTTCACTGTCCCGGGAAAGTCTCTGCTAACACCGTGCAGAGCGCTGTGCCCAATATACAGAAACGTCTTGCGGTATCTCCTACAGGGAAAGTGCCAGGAGGGAATTGCGGAGCTTGTTCTCAGTGTCTCTGAGAATTGCTCTGATTATCTGTGTGACCTCTTTGCTAAGACTCTCCAGAGAGCCGTCCTCAAAACAAACACACATCTTGACATATCTCCCACATTGATCGCAGTGTCTCCAGAAACGACATTCAAGGAGCCAGGACCTTTTCTCCCTACACTGTCCATTGAGTTGTCCTCAAAACCAATATACATCCTGCTATATCTCCCACATGGAAAGTGCCAGGAGGGAGAAGTGGGGATTATGTTTAGACTTTCTCGGAACTGCTTCAAATCAACTAGATATCTTTGTGCTGTAAATCTCCCAACAGCCAAATGCAAAAGCAGCAAACATCTCGCTGTATGTCCCACATCCAAAGTGCCAAGAGAGAGCTTGCTCTCCCTGTCTTTGAGTACTGTTTTCACTGTCCCGGTTACCTCTTTGCTAACATTCTCTTCAGAGCCGCAGTGAAACCAGGAACCACGTGGAGAAAGCACCCACACTGAAAGTGCCTGGAGGGAACATTGGGGCTTCTTCTCAGTGTCTCTGACATAGGGTTTCACTGTCCCGGGAAAGTCTCTGCTAACACCGTGCAGAGCGCTGTGCCCAATATACAGAAACGTCTTGCGGTATCTCCTACAGGGAAAGTGCCAGGAGGGAATTGCGGAGCTTGTTCTCAGTGTCTCTGAGAATTGCTCTGATTATCTGTGTGACCTCTTTGCTAAGACTCTCCAGAGAGCCGTCCTCAAAACAAACACACATCTTGACATATCTCCCACATTGATCGCAGTGTCTCCAGAAACGGCATTCAAGGAGCCAGGAGGTTTTCTCCCTACACTGTCCATTGAGTTGTCCTCAAAACCAATATACATCCTGCTATATCTCCCACATGGAAAGTGCCAGGAGGGAGAAGTGGGGATTATGTTTAGACTTTCTCGGAACTGCTTCAAATCAACTAGATATCTTTGTGCTGTAAATCTCCCAACAGCCAAACGCAAAAGCAGCAAACATCTCGCTGTATGTCCCACATCCAAAGTGCCAAGAGAGAGCTTGCTCTCCCTGTCTTTGAGTACTGTTTTCACTGTCCCGGTTACCTCTTTGCTAAGATTCTCTTCAGAGCCGCAGTGAAACCAGGAACCACGTGGAGAAAGCACCCACACTGAAAGTGCCTGGAGGGAACATTGGGGCTTCTTCTCAGTGTCTCTGACATAGGGTTTCACTGTCCCGGGAAAGTCTCTGCTAACACCGTGCAGAGCGCTGTGCCCAATATACAGAAACGTCTTGCGGTATCTCCTACAGGGAAAGTGCCAGGAGGGAATTGCGGAGCTTGTTCTCAGTGTCTCTGAGAATTGCTCTGATTATCTGTGTGACCTCTTTGCTAAGACTCTCCAGAGAGCCGTCCTCAAAACAAACACACATCGTGACATATCTCCCACATTGATCGCAGTGTCTCCAGAAACGGCATTCAAGGAGCCAGGACCTTTTCTCCCTACACTGTCCATTGAGTTGTCCTCAAAACCAATATACATCCTGCTATATCTCCCACATGGAAAGTGCCAGGAGGGAGAAGTGGGGATTATGTTTAGACTTTCTCGGAACTGCTTCAAATCAACTAGATATCTTTGTGCTGTAAATCTCCCAACAGCCAAACGCAAAAGCAGCAAACATCTCGCTGTATGTCCCACATCCAAAGTGCCAAGAGAGAGCTTGCTCTCCCTGTCTTTGAGTACTGTTTTCACTGTCCCGGTTACCTCTTTGCTAACATTCTCTTCAGAGCCGCAGTGAAACCAGGAACCACGTGGAGAAAGCACCCACACTGAAAGTGCCTGGAGGGAACATTGGGGCTTCTTCTCAGTGTCTCTGACATAGGGTTTCACTGTCCCGGGAAAGTCTCTGCTAACACCGTGCAGAGCGCTGTGCCCAATATACAGAAACGTCTTGCGGTATCTCCTACAGGGAAAGTGCCAGGAGGGAATTGCGGAGCTTGTTCTCAGTGTCTCTGAGAATTGCTCTGATTATCTGTGTGACCTCTTTGCTAAGACTCTCCAGAGAGCCGTCCTCAAAACAAACACACATCTTGACATATCTCCCACATTGATCGCAGTGTCTCCAGAAACGGCATTCAAGGAGCCAGGACCTTTTCTCCCTACACTGTCCATTGAGTTGTCCTCAAAACCAATATACATCCTGCTATATCTCCCACATGGAAAGTGCCAGGAGGGAGAAGTGGGGATTATGTTTAGACTTTCTCGGAACTGCTTCAAATCAACTAGATATCTTTGTGCTGTAAATCTCCCAACAGCCAAACGCAAAAGCAGCAAACATCTCGCTGTATGTCCCAAATCCAAAGTGCCAAGAGAGAGCTTGCTCTCCCTGTCTTTGAGTACTGTTTTCACTGTCCCGGTTACCTCTTTGCTAAGATTCTCTTCAGAGCCGCAGTGAAACCAGGAACCACGTGGAGAAAGCACCCACACTGAAAGTGCCTGGAGGGAACATTGGGGCTTCTTCTCAGTGTCTCTGACATAGGGTTTCACTGTCCCGGGAAAGTCTCTGCTAACACCGTGCAGAGCGCTGTGCCCAATATACAGAAACGTCTTGCGGTATCTCCTACAGGGAAAGTGCCAGGAGGGAATTGCGGAGCTTGTTCTCAGTGTCTCTGAGAATTGCTCTGATTATCTGTGTGACCTCTTTGCTAAGACTCTCCAGAGAGCCGTCCTCAAAACAAACACACATCTTGACATATCTCCCACATTGATCGCAGTGTCTCCAGAAACGGCATTCAAGGAGCCAGGAGGTTTTCTCCCTACACTGTCCATTGAGTTGTCCTCAAAACCAATATACATCCTGCTATATCTCCCACATGGAAAGTGCCAGGAGGGAGAAGTGGGGATTATGTTTAGACTTTCTCGGAACTGCTTCAAATCAACTAGATATCTTTGTGCTGTAAATCTCCCAACAGCCAAACGCAAAAGCAGCAAACATCTCGCTGTATGTCCCACATCCAAAGTGCCAAGAGAGAGCTTGCTCTCCCTGTCTTTGAGTACTGTTTTCACTGTCCCGGTTACCTCTTTGCTAAGATTCTCTTCAGAGCCGCAGTGAAACCAGGAACCACGTGGAGAAAGCACCCACACTGAAAGTGCCTGGAGGGAACATTGGGGCTTCTTCTCAGTGTCTCTGACATAGGGTTTCACTGTCCCGGGAAAGTCTCTGCTAACACCGTGCAGAGCGCTGTGCCCAATATACAGAAACGTCTTGCGGTATCTCCTACAGGGAAAGTGCCAGGAGGGAATTGCGGAGCTTGTTCTCAGTGTCTCTGAGAATTGCTCTGATTATCTGTGTGACCTCTTTGCTAAGACTCTCCAGAGAGCCGTCCTCAAAACAAACACACATCGTGACATATCTCCCACATTGATCGCAGTGTCTCCAGAAACGGCATTCAAGGAGCCAGGACCTTTTCTCCCTACACTGTCCATTGAGTTGTCCTCAAAACCAATATACATCCTGCTATATCTCCCACATGGAAAGTGCCAGGAGGGAGAAGTGGGGATTATGTTTAGACTTTCTCGGAACTGCTTCAAATCAACTAGATATCTTTGTGCTGTAAATCTCCCAACAGCCAAACGCAAAAGCAGCAAACATCTCGCTGTATGTCCCACATCCAAAGTGCCAAGAGAGAGCTTGCTCTCCCTGTCTTTGAGTACTGTTTTCACTGTCCCGGTTACCTCTTTGCTAAGATTCTCTTCAGAGCCGCAGTGAAACCAGGAACCACGTGGAGAAAGCACCCACACTGAAAGTGCCTGGAGGGAACATTGGGGCTTCTTCTCAGTGTCTCTGACATAGGGTTTCACTGTCCCGGGAAAGTCTCTGCTAACACCGTGCAGAGCGCTGTGCCCAATATACAGAAACGTCTTGCGGTATCTCCTACAGGGAAAGTGCCAGGAGGGAATTGCGGAGCTTGTTCTCAGTGTCTCTGAGAATTGCTCTGATTATCTGTGTGACCTCTTTGCTAAGACTCTCCAGAGAGCCGTCCTCAAAACAAACACACATCTTGACATATCTCCCACATTGATCGCAGTGTCTCCAGAAACGGCATTCAAGGAGCCAGGAGGTTTTCTCCCTACACTGTCCATTGAGTTGTCCTCAAAACCAATATACATCCTGCTATATCTCCCACATGGAAAGTGCCAGGAGGGAGAAGTGGGGATTATGTTTAGACTTTCTCGGAACTGCTTCAAATCAACTAGATATCTTTGTGCTGTAAATCTCCCAACAGCCAAACGCAAAAGCAGCAAACATCTCGCTGTATGTCCCACATCCAAAGTGCCAAGAGAGAGCTTGCTCTCCCTGTCTTTGAGTACTGTTTTCACTGTCCCGGTTACCTCTTTGCTAAGATTCTCTTCAGAGCCGCAGTGAAACCAGGAACCACGTGGAGAAAGCACCCACACTGAAAGTGCCTGGAGGGAACATTGGGGCTTCTTCTCAGTGTCTCTGACATAGGGTTTCACTGTCCCGGGAAAGTCTCTGCTAACACCGTGCAGAGCGCTGTGCCCAATATACAGAAACGTCTTGCGGTATCTCCTACAGGGAAAGTGCCAGGAGGGAATTGCGGAGCTTGTTCTCAGTGTCTCTGAGAATTGCTCTGATTATCTGTGTGACCTCTTTGCTAAGACTCTCCAGAGAGCCGTCCTCAAAACAAACACACATCGTGACATATCTCCCACATTGATCGCAGTGTCTCCAGAAACGGCATTCAAGGAGCCAGGACCTTTTCTCCCTACACTGTCCATTGAGTTGTCCTCAAAACCAATATACATCCTGCTATATCTCCCACATGGAAAGTGCCAGGAGGGAGAAGTGGGGATTATGTTTAGACTTTCTCGGAACTGCTTCAAATCAACTAGATATCTTTGTGCTGTAAATCTCCCAACAGCCAAACGCAAAAGCAGCAAACATCTCGCTGTATGTCCCACATCCAAAGTGCCAAGAGAGAGCTTGCTCTCCCTGTCTTTGAGTACTGTTTTCACTGTCCCGGTTACCTCTTTGCTAAGATTCTCTTCAGAGCCGCAGTGAAACCAGGAACCACGTGGAGAAAGCACCCACACTGAAAGTGCCTGGAGGGAACATTGGGGCTTCTTCTCAGTGTCTCTGACATAGGGTTTCACTGTCCCGGGAAAGTCTCTGCTAACACCGTGCAGAGCGCTGTGCCCAATATACAGAAACGTCTTGCGGTATCTCCTACAGGGAAAGTGCCAGGAGGGAATTGCGGAGCTTGTTCTCAGTGTCTCTGAGAATTGCTCTGATTATCTGTGTGACCTCTTTGCTAAGACTCTCCAGAGAGCCGTCCTCAAAACAAACACACATCTTGACATATCTCCCACATTGATCGCAGTGTCTCCAGAAACGGCATTCAAGGAGCCAGGACCTTTTCTCCCTACACTGTCCATTGAGTTGTCCTCAAAACCAATATACATCCTGCTATATCTCCCACATGGAAAGTGCCAGGAGGGAGAAGTGGGGATTATGTTTAGACTTTCTCGGAACTGCTTCAAATCAACTAGATATCTTTGTGCTGTAAATCTCCCAACAGCCAAACGCAAAAGCAGCAAACATCTCGCTGTATGTCCCAAATCCAAAGTGCCAAGAGAGAGCTTGCTCTCCCTGTCTTTGAGTACTGTTTTCACTGTCCCGGTTACCTCTTTGCTAACATTCTCTTCAGAGCCGCAGTGAAACCAGGAACCACGTGGAGAAAGCACCCACACTGAAAGTGCCTGGAGGGAACATTGGGGCTTCTTCTCAGTGTCTCTGACATAGGGTTTCACTGTCCCGGGAAAGTCTCTGCTAACACCGTGCAGAGCGCTGTGCCCAATATACAGAAACGTCTTGCGGTATCTCCTACAGGGAAAGTGCCAGGAGGGAATTGCGGAGCTTGTTCTCAGTGTCTCTGAGAATTGCTCTGATTATCTGTGTGACCTCTTTGCTAAGACTCTCCAGAGAGCCGTCCTCAAAACAAACACACATCTTGACATATCTCCCACATTGATCGCAGTGTCTCCAGAAACGGCATTCAAGGAGCCAGGAGGTTTTCTCCCTACACTGTCCATTGAGTTGTCCTCAAAACCAATATACATCCTGCTATATCTCCCACATGGAAAGTGCCAGGAGGGAGAAGTGGGGATTATGTTTAGACTTTCTCAGAACTGCTTCAAATCAACTAGATATCTTTGTGCTGTAAATCTCCCAACAGCCAAACGCAAAAGCAGCAAACATCTCGCTGTATGTCCCACATCCAAAGTGCCAAGAGAGAGCTTGCTCTCCCTGTCTTTGAGTACTGTTTTCACTGTCCCGGTTACCTCTTTGCTAAGATTCTCTTCAGAGCCGCAGTGAAACCAGGAACCACGTGGAGAAAGCACCCACACTGAAAGTGCCTGGAGGGAACATTGGGGCTTCTTCTCAGTGTCTCTGACATAGGGTTTCACTGTCCCGGGAAAGTCTCTGCTAACACCGTGCAGAGCGCTGTGCCCAATATACAGAAACGTCTTGCGGTATCTCCTACAGGGAAAGTGCCAGGAGGGAATTGCGGAGCTTGTTCTCAGTGTCTCTGAGAATTGCTCTGATTATCTGTGTGACCTCTTTGCTAAGACTCTCCAGAGAGCCGTCCTCAAAACAAACACACATCGTGACATATCTCCCACATTGATCGCAGTGTCTCCAGAAACGGCATTCAAGGAGCCAGGACCTTTTCTCCCTACACTGTCCATTGAGTTGTCCTCAAAACCAATATACATCCTGCTATATCTCCCACATGGAAAGTGCCAGGAGGGAGAAGTGGGGATTATGTTTAGACTTTCTCGGAACTGCTTCAAATCAACTAGATATCTTTGTGCTGTAAATCTCCCAACAGCCAAACGCAAAAGCAGCAAACATCTCGCTGTATGTCCCACATCCAAAGTGCCAAGAGAGAGCTTGCTCTCCCTGTCTTTGAGTACTGTTTTCACTGTCCCGGTTACCTCTTTGCTAAGATTCTCTTCAGAGCCGCAGTGAAACCAGGAACCACGTGGAGAAAGCACCCACACTGAAAGTGCCTGGAGGGAACATTGGGGCTTCTTCTCAGTGTCTCTGACATAGGGTTTCACTGTCCCGGGAAAGTCTCTGCTAACACCGTGCAGAGCGCTGTGCCCAATATACAGAAACGTCTTGCGGTATCTCCTACAGGGAAAGTGCCAGGAGGGAATTGCGGAGCTTGTTCTCAGTGTCTCTGAGAATTGCTCTGATTATCTGTGTGACCTCTTTGCTAAGACTCTCCAGAGAGCCGTCCTCAAAACAAACACACATCTTGACATATCTCCCACATTGATCGCAGTGTCTCCAGAAACGACATTCAAGGAGCCAGGACCTTTTCTCCCTACACTGTCCATTGAGTTGTCCTCAAAACCAATATACATCCTGCTATATCTCCCACATGGAAAGTGCCAGGAGGGAGAAGTGGGGATTATGTTTAGACTTTCTCGGAACTGCTTCAAATCAACTAGATATCTTTGTGCTGTAAATCTCCCAACAGCCAAACGCAAAAGCAGCAAACATCTCGCTGTATGTCCCACATCCAAAGTGCCAAGAGAGAGCTTGCTCTCCCTGTCTTTGAGTACTGTTTTCACTGTCCCGGTTACCTCTTTGCTAACATTCTCTTCAGAGCCGCAGTGAAACCAGGAACCACGTGGAGAAAGCACCCACACTGAAAGTGCCTGGAGGGAACATTGGGGCTTCTTCTCAGTGTCTCTGACATAGGGTTTCACTGTCCCGGGAAAGTCTCTGCTAACACCGTGCAGAGCGCTGTGCCCAATATACAGAAACGTCTTGCGGTATCTCCTACAGGGAAAGTGCCAGGAGGGAATTGCGGAGCTTGTTCTCAGTGTCTCTGAGAATTGCTCTGATTATCTGTGTGACCTCTTTGCTAAGACTCTCCAGAGAGCCGTCCTCAAAACAAACACACATCTTGACATATCTCCCACATTGATCGCAGTGTCTCCAGAAACGGCATTCAAGGAGCCAGGACCTTTTCTCCCTACACTGTCCATTGAGTTGTCCTCAAAACCAATATACATCCTGCTATATCTCCCACATGGAAAGTGCCAGGAGGGAGAAGTGGGGATTATGTTTAGACTTTCTCGGAACTGCTTCAAATCAACTAGATATCTTTGTGCTGTAAATCTCCCAACAGCCAAACGCAAAAGCAGCAAACATCTCGCTGTATGTCCCACATCCAAAGTGCCAAGAGAGAGCTTGCTCTCCCTGTCTTTGAGTACTGTTTTCACTGTCCCGGTTACCTCTTTGCTAAGATTCTCTTCAGAGCCGCAGTGAAACCAGGAACCACGTGGAGAAAGCACCCACACTGAAAGTGCCTGGAGGGAACATTGGGGCTTCTTCTCAGTGTCTCTGACATAGGGTTTCACTGTCCCGGGAAAGTCTCTGCTAACACCGTGCAGAGCGCTGTGCCCAATATACAGAAACGTCTTGCGGTATCTCCTACAGGGAAAGTGCCAGGAGGGAATTGCGGAGCTTGTTCTCAGTGTCTCTGAGAATTGCTCTGATTATCTGTGTGACCTCTTTGCTAAGACTCTCCAGAGAGCCGTCCTCAAAACAAACACACATCGTGACATATCTCCCACATTGATCGCAGTGTCTCCAGAAACGGCATTCAAGGAGCCAGGACCTTTTCTCCCTACACTGTCCATTGAGTTGTCCTCAAAACCAATATACATCCTGCTATATCTCCCACATGGAAAGTGCCAGGAGGGAGAAGTGGGGATTATGTTTAGACTTTCTCGGAACTGCTTCAAATCAACTAGATATCTTTGTGCTGTAAATCTCCCAACAGCCAAACGCAAAAGCAGCAAACATCTCGCTGTATGTCCCACATCCAAAGTGCCAAGAGAGAGCTTGCTCTCCCTGTCTTTGAGTACTGTTTTCACTGTCCCGGTTACCTCTTTGCTAACATTCTCTTCAGAGCCGCAGTGAAACCAGGAACCACGTGGAGAAAGCACCCACACTGAAAGTGCCTGGAGGGAACATTGGGGCTTCTTCTCAGTGTCTCTGACATAGGGTTTCACTGTCCCGGGAAAGTCTCTGCTAACACCGTGCAGAGCGCTGTGCCCAATATACAGAAACGTCTTGCGGTATCTCCTACAGGGAAAGTGCCAGGAGGGAATTGCGGAGCTTGTTCTCAGTGTCTCTGAGAATTGCTCTGATTATCTGTGTGACCTCTTTGCTAAGACTCTCCAGAGAGCCGTCCTCAAAACAAACACACATCTTGACATATCTCCCACATTGATCGCAGTGTCTCCAGAAACGACATTCAAGGAGCCAGGACCTTTTCTCCCTACACTGTCCATTGAGTTGTCCTCAAAACCAATATACATCCTGCTATATCTCCCACATGGAAAGTGCCAGGAGGGAGAAGTGGGGATTATGTTTAGACTTTCTCGGAACTGCTTCAAATCAACTAGATATCTTTGTGCTGTAAATCTCCCAACAGCCAAATGCAAAAGCAGCAAACATCTCGCTGTATGTCCCACATCCAAAGTGCCAAGAGAGAGCTTGCTCTCCCTGTCTTTGAGTACTGTTTTCACTGTCCCGGTTACCTCTTTGCTAACATTCTCTTCAGAGCCGCAGTGAAACCAGGAACCACGTGGAGAAAGCACCCACACTGAAAGTGCCTGGAGGGAACATTGGGGCTTCTTCTCAGTGTCTCTGACATAGGGTTTCACTGTCCCGGGAAAGTCTCTGCTAACACCGTGCAGAGCGCTGTGCCCAATATACAGAAACGTCTTGCGGTATCTCCTACAGGGAAAGTGCCAGGAGGGAATTGCGGAGCTTGTTCTCAGTGTCTCTGAGAATTGCTCTGATTATCTGTGTGACCTCTTTGCTAAGACTCTCCAGAGAGCCGTCCTCAAAACAAACACACATCTTGACATATCTCCCACATTGATCGCAGTGTCTCCAGAAACGGCATTCAAGGAGCCAGGAGGTTTTCTCCCTACACTGTCCATTGAGTTGTCCTCAAAACCAATATACATCCTGCTATATCTCCCACATGGAAAGTGCCAGGAGGGAGAAGTGGGGATTATGTTTAGACTTTCTCGGAACTGCTTCAAATCAACTAGATATCTTTGTGCTGTAAATCTCCCAACAGCCAAACGCAAAAGCAGCAAACATCTCGCTGTATGTCCCACATCCAAAGTGCCAAGAGAGAGCTTGCTCTCCCTGTCTTTGAGTACTGTTTTCACTGTCCCGGTTACCTCTTTGCTAAGATTCTCTTCAGAGCCGCAGTGAAACCAGGAACCACGTGGAGAAAGCACCCACACTGAAAGTGCCTGGAGGGAACATTGGGGCTTCTTCTCAGTGTCTCTGACATAGGGTTTCACTGTCCCGGGAAAGTCTCTGCTAACACCGTGCAGAGCGCTGTGCCCAATATACAGAAACGTCTTGCGGTATCTCCTACAGGGAAAGTGCCAGGAGGGAATTGCGGAGCTTGTTCTCAGTGTCTCTGAGAATTGCTCTGATTATCTGTGTGACCTCTTTGCTAAGACTCTCCAGAGAGCCGTCCTCAAAACAAACACACATCGTGACATATCTCCCACATTGATCGCAGTGTCTCCAGAAACGGCATTCAAGGAGCCAGGACCTTTTCTCCCTACACTGTCCATTGAGTTGTCCTCAAAACCAATATACATCCTGCTATATCTCCCACATGGAAAGTGCCAGGAGGGAGAAGTGGGGATTATGTTTAGACTTTCTCGGAACTGCTTCAAATCAACTAGATATCTTTGTGCTGTAAATCTCCCAACAGCCAAACGCAAAAGCAGCAAACATCTCGCTGTATGTCCCACATCCAAAGTGCCAAGAGAGAGCTTGCTCTCCCTGTCTTTGAGTACTGTTTTCACTGTCCCGGTTACCTCTTTGCTAACATTCTCTTCAGAGCCGCAGTGAAACCAGGAACCACGTGGAGAAAGCACCCACACTGAAAGTGCCTGGAGGGAACATTGGGGCTTCTTCTCAGTGTCTCTGACATAGGGTTTCACTGTCCCGGGAAAGTCTCTGCTAACACCGTGCAGAGCGCTGTGCCCAATATACAGAAACGTCTTGCGGTATCTCCTACAGGGAAAGTGCCAGGAGGGAATTGCGGAGCTTGTTCTCAGTGTCTCTGAGAATTGCTCTGATTATCTGTGTGACCTCTTTGCTAAGACTCTCCAGAGAGCCGTCCTCAAAACAAACACACATCTTGACATATCTCCCACATTGATCGCAGTGTCTCCAGAAACGGCATTCAAGGAGCCAGGACCTTTTCTCCCTACACTGTCCATTGAGTTGTCCTCAAAACCAATATACATCCTGCTATATCTCCCACATGGAAAGTGCCAGGAGGGAGAAGTGGGGATTATGTTTAGACTTTCTCGGAACTGCTTCAAATCAACTAGATATCTTTGTGCTGTAAATCTCCCAACAGCCAAACGCAAAAGCAGCAAACATCTCGCTGTATGTCCCAAATCCAAAGTGCCAAGAGAGAGCTTGCTCTCCCTGTCTTTGAGTACTGTTTTCACTGTCCCGGTTACCTCTTTGCTAACATTCTCTTCAGAGCCGCAGTGAAACCAGGAACCACGTGGAGAAAGCACCCACACTGAAAGTGCCTGGAGGGAACATTGGGGCTTCTTCTCAGTGTCTCTGACATAGGGTTTCACTGTCCCGGGAAAGTCTCTGCTAACACCGTGCAGAGCGCTGTGCCCAATATACAGAAACGTCTTGCGGTATCTCCTACAGGGAAAGTGCCAGGAGGGAATTGCGGAGCTTGTTCTCAGTGTCTCTGAGAATTGCTCTGATTATCTGTGTGACCTCTTTGCTAAGACTCTCCAGAGAGCCGTCCTCAAAACAAACACACATCTTGACATATCTCCCACATTGATCGCAGTGTCTCCAGAAACGGCATTCAAGGAGCCAGGAGGTTTTCTCCCTACACTGTCCATTGAGTTGTCCTCAAAACCAATATACATCCTGCTATATCTCCCACATGGAAAGTGCCAGGAGGGAGAAGTGGGGATTATGTTTAGACTTTCTCGGAACTGCTTCAAATCAACTAGATATCTTTGTGCTGTAAATCTCCCAACAGCCAAACGCAAAAGCAGCAAACATCTCGCTGTATGTCCCACATCCAAAGTGCCAAGAGAGAGCTTGCTCTCCCTGTCTTTGAGTACTGTTTTCACTGTCCCGGTTACCTCTTTGCTAAGATTCTCTTCAGAGCCGCAGTGAAACCAGGAACCACGTGGAGAAAGCACCCACACTGAAAGTGCCTGGAGGGAACATTGGGGCTTCTTCTCAGTGTCTCTGACATAGGGTTTCACTGTCCCGGGAAAGTCTCTGCTAACACCGTGCAGAGCGCTGTGCCCAATATACAGAAACGTCTTGCGGTATCTCCTACAGGGAAAGTGCCAGGAGGGAATTGCGGAGCTTGTTCTCAGTGTCTCTGAGAATTGCTCTGATTATCTGTGTGACCTCTTTGCTAAGACTCTCCAGAGAGCCGTCCTCAAAACAAACACACATCGTGACATATCTCCCACATTGATCGCAGTGTCTCCAGAAACGGCATTCAAGGAGCCAGGACCTTTTCTCCCTACACTGTCCATTGAGTTGTCCTCAAAACCAATATACATCCTGCTATATCTCCCACATGGAAAGTGCCAGGAGGGAGAAGTGGGGATTATGTTTAGACTTTCTCGGAACTGCTTCAAATCAACTAGATATCTTTGTGCTGTAAATCTCCCAACAGCCAAACGCAAAAGCAGCAAACATCTCGCTGTATGTCCCACATCCAAAGTGCCAAGAGAGAGCTTGCTCTCCCTGTCTTTGAGTACTGTTTTCACTGTCCCGGTTACCTCTTTGCTAAGATTCTCTTCAGAGCCGCAGTGAAACCAGGAACCACGTGGAGAAAGCACCCACACTGAAAGTGCCTGGAGGGAACATTGGGGCTTCTTCTCAGTGTCTCTGACATAGGGTTTCACTGTCCCGGGAAAGTCTCTGCTAACACCGTGCAGAGCGCTGTGCCCAATATACAGAAACGTCTTGCGGTATCTCCTACAGGGAAAGTGCCAGGAGGGAATTCTCGATCTTGTTCTCAGTGTCTCTGAGAATTGCTCTGATTATCTGTGTGACCTCTTTGCTAAGACTCTCCAGAGAGCCGTCCTCAAAACAAACACACATCTTGACATATCTCCCACATTGATCGCAGTGTCTCCAGAAACGACATTCAAGGAGCCAGGACCTTTTCTCCCTACACTGTCCATTGAGTTGTCCTCAAAACCAATATACATCCTGCTATATCTCCCACATGGAAAGTGCCAGGAGGGAGAAGTGGGGATTATGTTTAGACTTTCTCGGAACTGCTTCAAATCAACTAGATATCTTTGTGCTGTAAATCTCCCAACAGCCAAACGCAAAAGCAGCAAACATCTCGCTGTATGTCCCACATCCAAAGTGCCAAGAGAGAGCTTGCTCTCCCTGTCTTTGAGTACTGTTTTCACTGTCCCGGTTACCTCTTTGCTAACATTCTCTTCAGAGCCGCAGTGAAACCAGGAACCACGTGGAGAAAGCACCCACACTGAAAGTGCCTGGAGGGAACATTGGGGCTTCTTCTCAGTGTCTCTGACATAGGGTTTCACTGTCCCGGGAAAGTCTCTGCTAACACCGTGCAGAGCGCTGTGCCCAATATACAGAAACGTCTTGCGGTATCTCCTACAGGGAAAGTGCCAGGAGGGAATTGCGGAGCTTGTTCTCAGTGTCTCTGAGAATTGCTCTGATTATCTGTGTGACCTCTTTGCTAAGACTCTCCAGAGAGCCGTCCTCAAAACAAACACACATCTTGACATATCTCCCACATTGATCGCAGTGTCTCCAGAAACGACATTCAAGGAGCCAGGACCTTTTCTCCCTACACTGTCCATTGAGTTGTCCTCAAAACCAATATACATCCTGCTATATCTCCCACATGGAAAGTGCCAGGAGGGAGAAGTGGGGATTATGTTTAGACTTTCTCGGAACTGCTTCAAATCAACTAGATATCTTTGTGCTGTAAATCTCCCAACAGCCAAATGCAAAAGCAGCAAACATCTCGCTGTATGTCCCACATCCAAAGTGCCAAGAGAGAGCTTGCTCTCCCTGTCTTTGAGTACTGTTTTCACTGTCCCGGTTACCTCTTTGCTAACATTCTCTTCAGAGCCGCAGTGAAACCAGGAACCACGTGGAGAAAGCACCCACACTGAAAGTGCCTGGAGGGAACATTGGGGCTTCTTCTCAGTGTCTCTGACATAGGGTTTCACTGTCCCGGGAAAGTCTCTGCTAACACCGTGCAGAGCGCTGTGCCCAATATACAGAAACGTCTTGCGGTATCTCCTACAGGGAAAGTGCCAGGAGGGAATTGCGGAGCTTGTTCTCAGTGTCTCTGAGAATTGCTCTGATTATCTGTGTGACCTCTTTGCTAAGACTCTCCAGAGAGCCGTCCTCAAAACAAACACACATCTTGACATATCTCCCACATTGATCGCAGTGTCTCCAGAAACGGCATTCAAGGAGCCAGGACCTTTTCTCCCTACACTGTCCATTGAGTTGTCCTCAAAACCAATATACATCCTGCTATATCTCCCACATGGAAAGTGCCAGGAGGGAGAAGTGGGGATTATGTTTAGACTTTCTCGGAACTGCTTCAAATCAACTAGATATCTTTGTGCTGTAAATCTCCCAACAGCCAAACGCAAAAGCAGCAAACATCTCGCTGTATGTCCCACATCCAAAGTGCCAAGAGAGAGCTTGCTCTCCCTGTCTTTGAGTACTGTTTTCACTGTCCCGGTTACCTCTTTGCTAAGATTCTCTTCAGAGCCGCAGTGAAACCAGGAACCACGTGGAGAAAGCACCCACACTGAAAGTGCCTGGAGGGAACATTGGGGCTTCTTCTCAGTGTCTCTGACATAGGGTTTCACTGTCCCGGGAAAGTCTCTGCTAACACCGTGCAGAGCGCTGTGCCCAATATACAGAAACGTCTTGCGGTATCTCCTACAGGGAAAGTGCCAGGAGGGAATTGCGGAGCTTGTTCTCAGTGTCTCTGAGAATTGCTCTGATTATCTGTGTGACCTCTTTGCTAAGACTCTCCAGAGAGCCGTCCTCAAAACAAACACACATCTTGACATATCTCCCACATTGATCGCAGTGTCTCCAGAAACGGCATTCAAGGAGCCAGGACCTTTTCTCCCTACACTGTCCATTGAGTTGTCCTCAAAACCAATATACATCCTGCTATATCTCCCACATGGAAAGTGCCAGGAGGGAGAAGTGGGGATTATGTTTAGACTTTCTCGGAACTGCTTCAAATCAACTAGATATCTTTGTGCTGTAAATCTCCCAGCAGCCAAACGCAAAAGCAGCAAACATCTCGCTGTATGTCCCACATCCAAAGTGCCAAGAGAGAGCTTGCTCTCCCTGTCTTTGAGTACTGTTTTCACTGTCCCGGTTACCTCTTTGCTAACATTCTCTTCAGAGCCGCAGTGAAACCAGGAACCACGTGGAGAAGGCAGCCACACTGAAAGTGCCTGGAGGGAACATTGGGGCTTCTTCTCAGTGTCTCTGACATAGGGTTTCACTGTCCCGGGAAAGTCTCTGCTAACACCGTGCAGAGCGCTGTGCCCAATATACAGAAACGTCTTGCGGTATCTCCTACAGGGAAAGTGCCAGGAGGGAATTGCGGAGCTTGTTCTCAGTGTCTCTGAGAATTGCTCTGATTATCTGTGTGACCTCTTTGCTAAGACTCTCCAGAGAGACGTCCTCAAAACCAACACACATCTTGACATATCTCCCACATTGATCGCAGTGTCTCCAGAAACGGCATTCAAGGAGCCAGGAGGTTTTCTCCCTACACTGTCCATTGAGTTGTCCTCAAAACCAATATACATCCTGCTATATCTCCCACATGGAAAGTGCCAGGAGGGAGAAGTGGGGATTATGTTTAGACTTTCTCGGAACTGCTTCAAATCAACTAGATATCTTTGTGCTGTACATCTCCCAACAGCCAAACGCAAAAGCAGCAAACATCTCGCTGTATGTCCCACATCCAAAGTGCCAAGAGAGAGCTTGCTCTCCCTGTCTTTGAGTACTGTTTTCACTGTCCCGGTTACCTCTTTGCTAACATTCTCTTCAGAGCCGCAGTGAAACCAGGAACCACGTGGAGAAAGCACCCACACTGAAAGTGCCTGGAGGGAACATTGGGGCTTCTTCTCAGTGTCTCTGACATAGGGTTTCACTGTCCCGGGAAAGTCTCTGCTAACACCGTGCAGAGCGCTGTGCCCAATATACAGAAACGTCTTGCGGTATCTCCTACAGGGAAAGTGCCAGGAGGGAATTGCGGAGCTTGTTCTCAGTGTCTCTGAGAATTGCTCTGATTATCTGTGTGACCTCTTTGCTAAGACTCTCCAGAGAGCCGTCCTCAAAACAAACACACATCTTGACATATCTCCCACATTGATCGCAGTGTCTCCAGAAACGGCATTCAAGGAGCCAGGAGGTTTTCTCCCTACACTGTCCATTGAGTTGTCCTCAAAACCAATATACATCCTGCTATATCTCCCACATGGAAAGTGCCAGGAGGGAGAAGTGGGGATTATGTTTAGACTTTCTCGGAACTGCTTCAAATCAACTAGATATCTTTGTGCTGTAAATCTCCCAACAGCCAAACGCAAAAGCAGCAAACATCTCGCTGTATGTCCCACATCCAAAGTGCCAAGAGAGAGCTTGCTCTCCCTGTCTTTGAGTACTGTTTTCACTGTCCCGGTTACCTCTTTGCTAAGATTCTCTTCAGAGCCGCAGTGAAACCAGGAACCACGTGGAGAAAGCACCCACACTGAAAGTGCCTGGAGGGAACATTGGGGCTTCTTCTCAGTGTCTCTGACATAGGGTTTCACTGTGCCGGGAAAGTCTCTGCTAACACCGTGCAGAGCGCTGTGCCCAATATACAGAAACGTCTTGCGGTATCTCCTACAGGGAAAGTGCCAGGAGGGAATTGCGGAGCTTGTTCTCAGTGTCTCTGAGAATTGCTCTGATTATCTGTGTGACCTCTTTGCTAAGACTCTCCAGAGAGCCGTCCTCAAAACAAACACACATCTTGACATATCTCCCACATTGATCGCAGTGTCTCCAGAAACGGCATTCAAGGAGCCAGGAGGTTTTCTCCCTACACTGTCCATTGAGTTGTCCTCAAAACCAATATACATCCTGCTATATCTCCCACATGGAAAGTGCCAGGAGGGAGAAGTGGGGATTATGTTTAGACTTTCTCGGAACTGCTTCAAATCAACTAGATATCTTTGTGCTGTAAATCTCCCAGCAGCCAAACGCAAAAGCAGCAAACATCTCGCTGTATGTCCCACATCCAAAGTGCCAAGAGAGAGCTTGCTCTCCCTGTCTTTGAGTACTGTTTTCACTGTCCCGGTTACCTCTTTGCTAACATTCTCTTCAGAGCCGCAGTGAAACCAGGAACCACGTGGAGAAGGCAGCCACACTGAAAGTGCCTGGAGGGAACATTGGGGCTTCTTCTCAGTGTCTCTGACATAGGGTTTCACTGTCCCGGGAAAGTCTCTGCTAACACCGTGCAGAGCGCTGTGCCCAATATACAGAAACGTCTTGCGGTATCTCCTACAGGGAAAGTGCCAGGAGGGAATTGCGGAGCTTGTTCTCAGTGTCTCTGAGAATTGCTCTGATTATCTGTGTGACCTCTTTGCTAAGACTCTCCAGAGAGACGTCCTCAAAACCAACACACATCTTGACATATCTCCCACATTGATCGCAGTGTCTCCAGAAACGGCATTCAAGGAGCCAGGAGGTTTTCTCCCTACACTGTCCATTGAGTTGTCCTCAAAACCAATATACATCCTGCTATATCTCCCACATGGAAAGTGCCAGGAGGGAGAAGTGGGGATTATGTTTAGACTTTCTCGGAACTGCTTCAAATCAACTAGATATCTTTGTGCTGTACATCTCCCAACAGCCAAACGCAAAAGCAGCAAACATCTCGCTGTATGTCCCACATCCAAAGTGCCAAGAGAGAGCTTGCTCTCCCTGTCTTTGAGTACTGTTTTCACTGTCCCGGTTACCTCTTTGCTAACATTCTCTTCAGAGCCGCAGTGAAACCAGGAACCACGTGGAGAAGGCAGCCACACTGAAAGTGCCTGGAGGGAACATTGGGGCTTCTTCTCAGTGTCTCTGACATAGGGTTTCACTGTCCCGGGAAAGTCTCTGCTAACACCGTGCAGAGCGCTGTGCCCAATATACAGAAACGTCTTGCGGTATCTCCTACAGGGAAAGTGCCAGGAGGGAATTGCGGAGCTTGTTCTCAGTGTCTCTGAGAATTGCTCTGATTATCTGTGTGACCTCTTTGCTAAGACTCTCCAGAGAGCTGTCCTCAAAACCAACACACATCTTGACATATCTCCCACATTGATCGCAGTGTCTCCAGAAACGGCATTCAAGGAGCCAGGACCTTTTCTCCCTACACTGTCCATTGAGTTGTCCTCAAAACCAATATACATCCTGCTATATCTCCCACATGGAAAGTGCCAGGAGGGAGAAGTGGGGATTATGTTTAGACTTTCTCGGAACTGCTTCAAATCAACTAGATATCTTTGTGCTGTAAATCTCCCAACAGCCAAACGCAAAAGCAGCAAACATCTCGCTGTATGTCCCACATCCAAAGTGCCAAGAGAGAGCTTGCTCTCCCTGTCTTTGAGTACTGTTTTCACTGTCCCGGTTACCTCTTTGCTAAGATTCTCTTCAGAGCCGCAGTGAAACCAGGAACCATGTGGAGAAAGCACCCACACTGAAAGTGCCTGGAGGGAACATTGGGGCTTCTTCTCAGTGTCTCTGACATAGGGTTTCACTGTCCCGGGAAAGTCTCTGCTAACACCGTGCAGAGCGCTGTGCCCAATATACAGAAACGTCTTGCGGTATCTCCTACAGGGAAAGTGCCAGGAGGGAATTGCGGAGCTTGTTCTCAGTGTCTCTGAGAATTGCTCTGATTATCTGTGTGACCTCTTTGCTAAGACTCTCCAGAGAGCCGTCCTCAAAACAAACACACATCTTGACATATCTCCCACATTGATCGCAGTGTCTCCAGAAACGGCATTCAAGGAGCCAGGACCTTTTCTCCCTACACTGTCCATTGAGTTGTCCTCAAAACCAATATACATCCTGCTATATCTCCCACATGGAAAGTGCCAGGAGGGAGAAGTGGGGATTATGTTTAGACTTTCTCGGAACTGCTTCAAATCAACTAGATATCTTTGTGCTGTAAATCTCCCAGCAGCCAAACGCAAAAGCAGCAAACATCTCGCTGTATGTCCCACATCCAAAGTGCCAAGAGAGAGCTTGCTCTCCCTGTCTTTGAGTACTGTTTTCACTGTCCCGGTTACCTCTTTGCTAACATTCTCTTCAGAGCCGCAGTGAAACCAGGAACCACGTGGAGAAGGCAGCCACACTGAAAGTGCCTGGAGGGAACATTGGGGCTTCTTCTCAGTGTCTCTGACATAGGGTTTCACTGTCCCGGGAAAGTCTCTGCTAACACCGTGCAGAGCGCTGTGCCCAATATACAGAAACGTCTTGCGGTATCTCCTACAGGGAAAGTGCCAGGAGGGAATTGCGGAGCTTGTTCTCAGTGTCTCTGAGAATTGCTCTGATTATCTGTGTGACCTCTTTGCTAAGACTCTCCAGAGAGACGTCCTCAAAACCAACACACATCTTGACATATCTCCCACATTGATCGCAGTGTCTCCAGAAACGGCATTCAAGGAGCCAGGAGGTTTTCTCCCTACACTGTCCATTGAGTTGTCCTCAAAACCAATATACATCCTGCTATATCTCCCACATGGAAAGTGCCAGGAGGGAGAAGTGGGGATTATGTTTAGACTTTCTCGGAACTGCTTCAAATCAACTAGATATCTTTGTGCTGTACATCTCCCAACAGCCAAACGCAAAAGCAGCAAACATCTCGCTGTATGTCCCACATCCAAAGTGCCAAGAGAGAGCTTGCTCTCCCTGTCTTTGAGTACTGTTTTCACTGTCCCGGTTACCTCTTTGCTAACATTCTCTTCAGAGCCGCAGTGAAACCAGGAACCACGTGGAGAAGGCACCCACACTGAAAGTGCCTGGAGGGAACATTGGGGCTTCTTCTCAGTGTCTCTGACATAGGGTTTCACTGTCCCGGGAAAGTCTCTGCTAACACCGTGCAGAGCGCTGTGCCCAATATACAGAAACGTCTTGCGGTATCTCCTACAGGGAAAGTGCCAGGAGGGAATTGCGGAGCTTGTTCTCAGTGTCTCTGAGAATTGCTCTGATTATCTGTGTGACCTCTTTGCTAAGACTCTCCAGAGAGCCGTCCTCAAAACAAACACACATCTTGACATATCTCCCACATTGATCGCAGTGTCTCCAGAAACGGCATTCAAGGAGCCAGGAGGTTTTCTCCCTACACTGTCCATTGAGTTGTCCTCAAAACCAATATACATCCTGCTATATCTCCCACATGGAAAGTGCCAGGAGGGAGAAGTGGGGATTATGTTTAGACTTTCTCGGAACTGCTTCAAATCAACTAGATATCTTTGTGCTTTAAATCTCCCAGCAGCCAAACGCAAAAGCAGCAAACATCTCGCTGTATGTCCCACATCCAAAGTGCCAAGAGAGAGCTTGCTCTCCCTGTCTTTGAGTACTGTTTTCACTGTCCCGGTTACCTCTTTGCTAACATTCTCTTCAGAGCCGCAGTGAAACCAGGAACCACGTGGAGAAGGCAGCCACACTGAAAGTGCCTGGAGGGAACATTGGGGCTTCTTCTCAGTGTCTCTGACATAGGGTTTCACTGTCCCGGGAAAGTCTCTGCTAACACCGTGCAGAGCGCTGTGCCCAATATACAGAAACGTCTTGCGGTATCTCCTACAGGGAAAGTGCCAGGAGGGAATTGCGGAGCTTGTTCTCAGTGTCTCTGAGAATTGCTCTGATTATCTGTGTGACCTCTTTGCTAAGACTCTCCAGAGAGCTGTCCTCAAAACAAACACACATCTTGACATATCTCCCACATTGATCGCAGTGTCTCCAGAAACGGCATTCAAGGAGCCAGGACCTTTTCTCCCTACACTGTCCATTGAGTTGTCCTCAAAACCAATATACATCCTGCTATATCTCCCACATGGAAAGTGCCAGGAGGGAGAAGTGGGGATTATGTTTAGACTTTCTCGGAACTGCTTCAAATCAACTAGATATCTTTGTGCTGTAAATCTCCCAACAGCCAAACGCAAAAGCAGCAAACATCTCGCTGTATGTCCCACATCCAAAGTGCCAAGAGAGAGCTTGCTCTCCCTGTCTTTGAGTACTGTTTTCACTGTCCCGGTTACCTCTTTGCTAACATTCTCTTCAGAGCTGCAGTGAAACCAGGAACCACGTGGAGAAAGCACCCACACTGAAAGTGCCTGGAGGGAACATATGGGCTTCTTCTCAGTGTCTCTGACATAGGGTTTCACTGTCCCGGGAAAGTCTCTGCTAACACCGTGCAGAGCGCTGTGCCCAATATACAGAAACGTCTTGCGGTATCTCCTACAGGGAAAGTGCCAGGAGGGAATTGCGGAGCTTGTTCTCAGTGTCTCTGAGAATTGCTCTGATTATCTGTGTGACCTCTTTGCTAAGACTCTCCAGAGAGCCGTCCTCAAAACCAACACACATCTTGACATATCTCCCACATTGATCGCAGTGTCTCCAGAAACGGCATTCAAGGAGCCAGGAGGTTTTCTCCCTACACTGTCCATTGAGTTGTCCTCAAAACCAATATACATCCTGCTATATCTCCCACATGGAAAGTGCCAGGAGGGAGAAGTGGGGATTATGTTTAGACTTTCTCGGAACTGCTTCAAATCAACTAGATATCTTTGTGCTGTAAATCTCCCAACAGCCAAACGCAAAAGCAGCAAACATCTCGCTGTATGTCCCACATCCAAAGTGCCAAGAGAGAGCTTGCTCTCCCTGTCTTTGAGTACTGTTTTCACTGTCCCGGTTACCTCTTTGCTAACATTCTCTTCAGAGCTGCAGTGAAACCAGGAACCACATGGAGAAAGCACCCACACTGAAAGTGCCTGGAGGGAACATTGGGGCTTCTTCTCAGTGTCTCTGACATAGGGTTTCACTGTCCCGGGAAAGTCTCTGCTAACACCGTGCAGAGCGCTGTGCCCAATATACAGAAACGTCTTGCGGTATCTCCTACAGGGAAAGTGCCAGGAGGGAATTGCGGAGCTTGTTCTCAGTGTCTCTGAGAATTGCTCTGATTATCTGTGTGACCTCTTTGCTAAGACTCTCCAGAGAGCCGTCCTCAAAACAAACACACATCTTGACATATCTCCCACATTGATCGCAGTGTCTCCAGAAACGGCATTCAAGGAGCCAGGAGGTTTTCTCCCTACACTGTCCATTGAGTTGTCCTCAAAACCAATATACATCCTGCTATATCTCCCACATGGAAAGTGCCAGGAGGGAGAAGTGGGGATTATGTTTAGACTTTCTCGGAACTGCTTCAAATCAACTAGATATCTTTGTGCTGTAAATCTCCCAACAGCCAAACGCAAAAGCAGCAAACATCTCGCTGTATGTCCCACATCCAAAGTGCCAAGAGAGAGCTTGCTCTCCCTGTCTTTGAGTACTGTTTTCACTGTCCCGGTTACCTCTTTGCTAAGATTCTCTTCAGAGCCGCAGTGAAACCAGGAACCATGTGGAGAAAGCACCCACACTGAAAGTGCCTGGAGGGAACATTGGGGCTTCTTCTCAGTGTCTCTGACATAGGGTTTCACTGTCCCGGGAAAGTCTCTGCTAACACCGTGCAGAGCGCTGTGCCCAATATACAGAAACGTCTTGCGGTATCTCCTACAGGGAAAGTGCCAGGAGGGAATTGCGGAGCTTGTTCTCAGTGTCTCTGAGAATTGCTCTGATTATCTGTGTGACCTCTTTGCTAAGACTCTCCAGAGAGCCGTCCTCAAAACAAACACACATCTTGACATATCTCCCACATTGATCGCAGTGTCTCCAGAAACGGCATTCAAGGAGCCAGGAGGTTTTCTCCCTACACTGTCCATTGAGTTGTCCTCAAAACCAATATACATCCTGCTATATCTCCCACATGGAAAGTGCCAGGAGGGAGAAGTGGGGATTATGTTTAGACTTTCTCGGAACTGCTTCAAATCAACTAGATATCTTTGTGCTGTAAATCTCCCAACAGCCAAACGCAAAAGCAGCAAACATCTCGCTGTATGTCCCACATCCAAAGTGCCAAGAGAGAGCTTGCTCTCCCTGTCTTTGAGTACTGTTTTCACTGTCCCGGTTACCTCTTTGCTAAGATTCTCTTCAGAGCCGCAGTGAAACCAGGAACCATGTGGAGAAAGCACCCACACTGAAAGTGCCTGGAGGGAACATTGGGGCTTCTTCTCAGTGTCTCTGACATAGGGTTTCACTGTCCCGGGAAAGTCTCTGCTAACACCGTGCAGAGCGCTGTGCCCAATATACAGAAACGTCTTGCGGTATCTCCTACAGGGAAAGTGCCAGGAGGGAATTGCGGAGCTTGTTCTCAGTGTCTCTGAGAATTGCTCTGATTATCTGTGTGACCTCTTTGCTAAGACTCTCCAGAGAGCTGTCCTCAAAACAAACACACATCTTGACATATCTCCCACATTGATCGCAGTGTCTCCAGAAACGGCATTCAAGGAGCCAGGACCTTTTCTCCCTACACTGTCCATTGAGTTGTCCTCAAAACCAATATACATCCTGCTATATCTCCCACATGGAAAGTGCCAGGAGGGAGAAGTGGGGATTATGTTTAGACTTTCTCGGAACTGCTTCAAATCAACTAGATATCTTTGTGCTGTAAATCTCCCAACAGCCAAACGCAAAAGCAGCAAACATCTCGCTGTATGTCCCACATCCAAAGTGCCAAGAGAGAGCTTGCTCTCCCTGTCTTTGAGTACTGTTTTCACTGTCCCGGTTACCTCTTTGCTAAGATTCTCTTCAGAGCCGCAGTGAAACCAGGAACCATGTGGAGAAAGCACCCACACTGAAAGTGCCTGGAGGGAACATTGGGGCTTCTTCTCAGTGTCTCTGACATAGGGTTTCACTGTCCCGGGAAAGTCTCTGCTAACACCGTGCAGAGCGCTGTGCCCAATATACAGAAACGTCTTGCGGTATCTCCTACAGGGAAAGTGCCAGGAGGGAATTGCGGAGCTTGTTCTCAGTGTCTCTGAGAATTGCTCTGATTATCTGTGTGACCTCTTTGCTAAGACTCTCCAGAGAGCCGTCCTCAAAACAAACACACATCTTGACATATCTCCCACATTGATCGCAGTGTCTCCAGAAACGGCATTCAAGGAGCCAGGAGGTTTTCTCCCTACACTGTCCATTGAGTTGTCCTCAAAACCAATATACATCCTGCTATATCTCCCACATGGAAAGTGCCAGGAGGGAGAAGTGGGGATTATGTTTAGACTTTCTCGGAACTGCTTCAAATCAACTAGATATCTTTGTGCTTTAAATCTCCCAGCAGCCAAACGCAAAAGCAGCAAACATCTCGCTGTATGTCCCACATCCAAAGTGCCAAGAGAGAGCTTGCTCTCCCTGTCTTTGAGTACTGTTTTCACTGTCCCGGTTACCTCTTTGCTAACATTCTCTTCAGAGCCGCAGTGAAACCAGGAACCACGTGGAGAAGGCAGCCACACTGAAAGTGCCTGGAGGGAACATTGGGGCTTCTTCTCAGTGTCTCTGACATAGGGTTTCACTGTCCCGGGAAAGTCTCTGCTAACACCGTGCAGAGCGCTGTGCCCAATATACAGAAACGTCTTGCGGTATCTCCTACAGGGAAAGTGCCAGGAGGGAATTGCGGAGCTTGTTCTCAGTGTCTCTGAGAATTGCTCTGATTATCTGTGTGACCTCTTTGCTAAGACTCTCCAGAGAGCTGTCCTCAAAACAAACACACATCTTGACATATCTCCCACATTGATCGCAGTGTCTCCAGAAACGGCATTCAAGGAGCCAGGACCTTTTCTCCCTACACTGTCCATTGAGTTGTCCTCAAAACCAATATACATCCTGCTATATCTCCCACATGGAAAGTGCCAGGAGGGAGAAGTGGGGATTATGTTTAGACTTTCTCGGAACTGCTTCAAATCAACTAGATATCTTTGTGCTGTAAATCTCCCAACACCCAAACGCAAAAGCAGCAAACATCTCGCTGTATGTCCCACATCCAAAGTGCCAAGAGAGAGCTTGCTCTCCCTGTCTTTGAGTACTGTTTTCACTGTCCCGGTTACCTCTTTGCTAACATTCTCTTCAGAGCTGCAGTGAAACCAGGAACCACGTGGAGAAAGCACCCACACTGAAAGTGCCTGGAGGGAACATATGGGCTTCTTCTCAGTGTCTCTGACATAGGGTTTCACTGTCCCGGGAAAGTCTCTGCTAACACCGTGCAGAGCGCTGTGCCCAATATACAGAAACGTCTTGCGGTATCTCCTACAGGGAAAGTGCCAGGAGGGAATTGCGGAGCTTGTTCTCAGTGTCTCTGAGAATTGCTCTGATTATCTGTGTGACCTCTTTGCTAAGACTCTCCAGAGAGCCGTCCTCAAAACCAACACACATCTTGACATATCTCCCACATTGATCGCAGTGTCTCCAGAAACGGCATTCAAGGAGCCAGGAGGTTTTCTCCCTACACTGTCCATTGAGTTGTCCTCAAAACCAATATACATCCTGCTATATCTCCCA
Organism: Larus michahellis; assembly: GCF_964199755.1. Lineage (NCBI taxonomy): Eukaryota > Metazoa > Chordata > Aves > Charadriiformes > Laridae > Larus > Larus michahellis. The sequence goes on from NW_027435923.1 coordinate 1,302,913, forward strand.
CATGGAAAGTGCCAGGAGGGAGAAGTGGGGATTATGTTTAGACTTTCTCGGAACTGCTTCAAATCAACTAGATATCTTTGTGCTGTAAATCTCCCAACAGCCAAACGCAAAAGCAGCAAACATCTCGCTGTATGTCCCACATCCAAAGTGCCAAGAGAGAGCTTGCTCTCCCTGTCTTTGAGTACTGTTTTCACTGTCCCGGTTACCTCTTTGCTAACATTCTCTTCAGAGCTGCAGTGAAACCAGGAACCACATGGAGAAAGCACCCACACTGAAAGTGCCTGGAGGGAACATTGGGGCTTCTTCTCAGTGTCTCTGACATAGGGTTTCACTGTCCCGGGAAAGTCTCTGCTAACACCGTGCAGAGCGCTGTGCCCAATATACAGAAACGTCTTGCGGTATCTCCTACAGGGAAAGTGCCAGGAGGGAATTGCGGAGCTTGTTCTCAGTGTCTCTGAGAATTGCTCTGATTATCTGTGTGACCTCTTTGCTAAGACTCTCCAGAGAGCCGTCCTCAAAACAAACACACATCTTGACATATCTCCCACATTGATCGCAGTGTCTCCAGAAACGGCATTCAAGGAGCCAGGAGGTTTTCTCCCTACACTGTCCATTGAGTTGTCCTCAAAACCAATATACATCCTGCTATATCTCCCACATGGAAAGTGCCAGGAGGGAGAAGTGGGGATTATGTTTAGACTTTCTCGGAACTGCTTCAAATCAACTAGATATCTTTGTGCTGTAAATCTCCCAACAGCCAAACGCAAAAGCAGCAAACATCTCGCTGTATGTCCCACATCCAAAGTGCCAAGAGAGAGCTTGCTCTCCCTGTCTTTGAGTACTGTTTTCACTGTCCCGGTTACCTCTTTGCTAAGATTCTCTTCAGAGCCGCAGTGAAACCAGGAACCACGTGGAGAAAGCACCCACACTGAAAGTGCCTGGAGGGAACATTGGGGCTTCTTCTCAGTGTCTCTGACATAGGGTTTCACTGTCCCGGGAAAGTCTCTGCTAACACCGTGCAGAGCGCTGTGCCCAATATACAGAAACGTCTTGCGGTATCTCCTACAGGGAAAGTGCCAGGAGGGAATTGCGGAGCTTGTTCTCAGTGTCTCTGAGAATTGCTCTGATTATCTGTGTGACCTCTTTGCTAAGACTCTCCAGAGAGCCGTCCTCAAAACAAACACACATCTTGACATATCTCCCACATTGATCGCAGTGTCTCCAGAAACGGCATTCAAGGAGCCAGGAGGTTTTCTCCCTACACTGTCCATTGAGTTGTCCTCAAAACCAATATACATCCTGCTATATCTCCCACATGGAAAGTGCCAGGAGGGAGAAGTGGGGATTATGTTTAGACTTTCTCGGAACTGCTTCAAATCAACTAGATATCTTTGTGCTGTAAATCTCCCAACAGCCAAACGCAAAAGCAGCAAACATCTCGCTGTATGTCCCACATCCAAAGTGCCAAGAGAGAGCTTGCTCTCCCTGTCTTTGAGTACTGTTTTCACTGTCCCGGTTACCTCTTTGCTAACATTCTCTTCAGAGCCGCAGTGAAACCAGGAACCATGTGGAGAAAGCACCCACACTGAAAGTGCCTGGAGGGAACATTGGGGCTTCTTCTCAGTGTCTCTGACATAGGGTTTCACTGTCCCGGGAAAGTCTCTGCTAACACCGTGCAGAGCGCTGTGCCCAATATACAGAAACGTCTTGCGGTATCTCCTACAGGGAAAGTGCCAGGAGGGAATTGCGGAGCTTGTTCTCAGTGTCTCTGAGAATTGCTCTGATTATCTGTGTGACCTCTTTGCTAAGACTCTCCAGAGAGCCGTCCTCAAAACAAACACACATCTTGACATATCTCCCACATTGATCGCAGTGTCTCCAGGAACGGCATTCAAGGAGCCAGGACCTTTTCTCCCTACACTGTCCATTGAGTTGTCCTCAAAACCAATATACATCCTGCTATATCTCCCACATGGAAAGTGCCAGGAGGGAGAAGTGGGGATTATGTTTAGACTTTCTCGGAACTGCTTCAAATCAACTAGATATCTTTGTGCTGTAAATCTCCCAACAGCCAAACGCAAAAGCAGCAAACATCTCGCTGTATGTCCCACATCCAAAGTGCCAAGAGAGAGCTTGCTCTCCCTGTCTTTGAGTACTGTTTTCACTGTCCCGGTTACCTCTTTGCTAAGATTCTCTTCAGAGCCGCAGTGAAACCAGGAACCACGTGGAGAAAGCACCCACACTGAAAGTGCCTGGAGGGAACATTGGGGCTTCTTCTCAGTGTCTCTGACATAGGGTTTCACTGTCCCGGGAAAGTCTCTGCTAACACCGTGCAGAGCGCTGTGCCCAATATACAGAAACGTCTTGCGGTATCTCCTACAGGGAAAGTGCCAGGAGGGAATTGCGGAGCTTGTTCTCAGTGTCTCTGAGAATTGCTCTGATTATCTGTGTGACCTCTTTGCTAAGACTCTCCAGAGAGCCGTCCTCAAAACAAACACACATCTTGACATATCTCCCACATTGATCGCAGTGTCTCCAGAAACGGCATTCAAGGAGCCAGGACCTTTTCTCCCTACACTGTCCATTGAGTTGTCCTCAAAACCAATATACATCCTGCTATATCTCCCACATGGAAAGTGCCAGGAGGGAGAAGTGGGGATTATGTTTAGACTTTCTCGGAACTGCTTCAAATCAACTAGATATCTTTGTGCTGTAAATCTCCCAGCAGCCAAACGCAAAAGCAGCAAACATCTCGCTGTATGTCCCACATCCAAAGTGCCAAGAGAGAGCTTGCTCTCCCTGTCTTTGAGTACTGTTTTCACTGTCCCGGTTACCTCTTTGCTAACATTCTCTTCAGAGCCGCAGTGAAACCAGGAACCACGTGGAGAAGGCAGCCACACTGAAAGTGCCTGGAGGGAACATTGGGGCTTCTTCTCAGTGTCTCTGACATAGGGTTTCACTGTCCCGGGAAAGTCTCTGCTAACACCGTGCAGAGCGCTGTGCCCAATATACAGAAACGTCTTGCGGTATCTCCTACAGGGAAAGTGCCAGGAGGGAATTGCGGAGCTTGTTCTCAGTGTCTCTGAGAATTGCTCTGATTATCTGTGTGACCTCTTTGCTAAGACTCTCCAGAGAGACGTCCTCAAAACCAACACACATCTTGACATATCTCCCACATTGATCGCAGTGTCTCCAGAAACGGCATTCAAGGAGCCAGGAGGTTTTCTCCCTACACTGTCCATTGAGTTGTCCTCAAAACCAATATACATCCTGCTATATCTCCCACATGGAAAGTGCCAGGAGGGAGAAGTGGGGATTATGTTTAGACTTTCTCGGAACTGCTTCAAATCAACTAGATATCTTTGTGCTGTACATCTCCCAGCAGCCAAACGCAAAAGCAGCAAACATCTCGCTGTATGTCCCACATCCAAAGTGCCAAGAGAGAGCTTGCTCTCCCTGTCTTTGAGTACTGTTTTCACTGTCCCGGTTACCTCTTTGCTAACATTCTCTTCAGAGCCGCAGTGAAACCAGGAACCACGTGGAGAAGGCAGCCACACTGAAAGTGCCTGGAGGGAACATTGGGGCTTCTTCTCAGTGTCTCTGACATAGGGTTTCACTGTCCCGGGAAAGTCTCTGCTAACACCGTGCAGAGCGCTGTGCCCAATATACAGAAACGTCTTGCGGTATCTCCTACAGGGAAAGTGCCAGGAGGGAATTGCGGAGCTTGTTCTCAGTGTCTCTGAGAATTGCTCTGATTATCTGTGTGACCTCTTTGCTAAGACTCTCCAGAGAGCTGTCCTCAAAACAAACACACATCTTGACATATCTCCCACATTGATCGCAGTGTCTCCAGAAACGGCATTCAAGGAGCCAGGACCTTTTCTCCCTACACTGTCCATTGAGTTGTCCTCAAAACCAATATACATCCTGCTATATCTCCCACATGGAAAGTGCCAGGAGGGAGAAGTGGGGATTATGTTTAGACTTTCTCGGAACTGCTTCAAATCAACTAGATATCTTTGTGCTGTAAATCTCCCAACAGCCAAACGCAAAAGCAGCAAACATCTCGCTGTATGTCCCACATCCAAAGTGCCAAGAGAGAGCTTGCTCTCCCTGTCTTTGAGTACTGTTTTCACTGTCCCGGTTACCTCTTTGCTAAGATTCTCTTCAGAGCCGCAGTGAAACCAGGAACCATGTGGAGAAAGCACCCACACTGAAAGTGCCTGGAGGGAACATTGGGGCTTCTTCTCAGTGTCTCTGACATAGGGTTTCACTGTCCCGGGAAAGTCTCTGCTAACACCGTGCAGAGCGCTGTGCCCAATATACAGAAACGTCTTGCGGTATCTCCTACAGGGAAAGTGCCAGGAGGGAATTGCGGAGCTTGTTCTCAGTGTCTCTGAGAATTGCTCTGATTATCTGTGTGACCTCTTTGCTAAGACTCTCCAGAGAGCCGTCCTCAAAACAAACACACATCTTGACATATCTCCCACATTGATCGCAGTGTCTCCAGAAACGGCATTCAAGGAGCCAGGAGGTTTTCTCCCTACACTGTCCATTGAGTTGTCCTCAAAACCAATATACATCCTGCTATATCTCCCACATGGAAAGTGCCAGGAGGGAGAAGTGGGGATTATGTTTAGACTTTCTCGGAACTGCTTCAAATCAACTAGATATCTTTGTGCTTTAAATCTCCCAGCAGCCAAACGCAAAAGCAGCAAACATCTCGCTGTATGTCCCACATCCAAAGTGCCAAGAGAGAGCTTGCTCTCCCTGTCTTTGAGTACTGTTTTCACTGTCCCGGTTACCTCTTTGCTAACATTCTCTTCAGAGCCGCAGTGAAACCAGGAACCACGTGGAGAAGGCACCCACACTGAAAGTGCCTGGAGGGAACATTGGGGCTTCTTCTCAGTGTCTCTGACATAGGGTTTCACTGTCCCGGGAAAGTCTCTGCTAACACCGTGCAGAGCGCTGTGCCCAATATACAGAAACGTCTTGCGGTATCTCCTACAGGGAAAGTGCCAGGAGGGAATTGCGGAGCTTGTTCTCAGTGTCTCTGAGAATTGCTCTGATTATCTGTGTGACCTCTTTGCTAAGACTCTCCAGAGAGCTGTCCTCAAAACAAACACACATCTTGACATATCTCCCACATTGATCGCAGTGTCTCCAGAAACGGCATTCAAGGAGCCAGGACCTTTTCTCCCTACACTGTCCATTGAGTTGTCCTCAAAACCAATATACATCCTGCTATATCTCCCACATGGAAAGTGCCAGGAGGGAGAAGTGGGGATTATGTTTAGACTTTCTCGGAACTGCTTCAAATCAACTAGATATCTTTGTGCTGTAAATCTCCCAACAGCCAAACGCAAAAGCAGCAAACATCTCGCTGTATGTCCCACATCCAAAGTGCCAAGAGAGAGCTTGCTCTCCCTGTCTTTGAGTACTGTTTTCACTGTCCCGGTTACCTCTTTGCTAACATTCTCTTCAGAGCTGCAGTGAAACCAGGAACCACGTGGAGAAAGCACCCACACTGAAAGTGCCTGGAGGGAACATATGGGCTTCTTCTCAGTGTCTCTGACATAGGGTTTCACTGTCCCGGGAAAGTCTCTGCTAACACCGTGCAGAGCGCTGTGCCCAATATACAGAAACGTCTTGCGGTATCTCCTACAGGGAAAGTGCCAGGAGGGAATTGCGGAGCTTGTTCTCAGTGTCTCTGAGAATTGCTCTGATTATCTGTGTGACCTCTTTGCTAAGACTCTCCAGAGAGCCGTCCTCAAAACCAACACACATCTTGACATATCTCCCACATTGATCGCAGTGTCTCCAGAAACGGCATTCAAGGAGCCAGGACCTTTTCTCCCTACACTGTCCATTGAGTTGTCCTCAAAACCAATATACATCCTGCTATATCTCCCACATGGAAAGTGCCAGGAGGGAGAAGTGGGGATTATGTTTAGACTTTCTCGGAACTGCTTCAAATCAACTAGATATCTTTGTGCTGTAAATCTCCCAACAGCCAAACGCAAAAGCAGCAAACATCTCGCTGTATGTCCCACATCCAAAGTGCCAAGAGAGAGCTTGCTCTCCCTGTCTTTGAGTACTGTTTTCACTGTCCCGGTTACCTCTTTGCTAAGATTCTCTTCAGAGCCGCAGTGAAACCAGGAACCACGTGGAGAAAGCACCCACACTGAAAGTGCCTGGAGGGAACGTTGGGGCTTCTTCTCAGTGTCTCTGACATAGGGTTTCACTGTCCCGGGAAAGTCTCTGCTAACACCGTGCAGAGCGCTGTGCCCAATATACAGAAACGTCTTGCGGTATCTCCTACAGGGAAAGTGCCAGGAGGGAATTGCGGAGCTTGTTCTCAGTGTCTCTGAGAATTGCTCTGATTATCTGTGTGACCTCTTTGCTAAGACTCTCCAGAGAGCCGTCCTCAAAACAAACACACATCTTGACATATCTCCCACATTGATCGCAGTGTCTCCAGAAACGGCATTCAAGGAGCCAGGAGGTTTTCTCCCTACACTGTCCATTGAGTTGTCCTCAAAACCAATATACATCCTGCTATATCTCCCACATGGAAAGTGCCAGGAGGGAGAAGTGGGGATTATGTTTAGACTTTCTCGGAACTGCTTCAAATCAACTAGATATCTTTGTGCTTTAAATCTCCCAGCAGCCAAACGCAAAAGCAGCAAACATCTCGCTGTATGTCCCACATCCAAAGTGCCAAGAGAGAGCTTGCTCTCCCTGTCTTTGAGTACTGTTTTCACTGTCCCGGTTACCTCTTTGCTAACATTCTCTTCAGAGCCGCAGTGAAACCAGGAACCACGTGGAGAAAGCACCCACACTGAAAGTGCCTGGAGGGAACATTGGGGCTTCTTCTCAGTGTCTCTGACATAGGGTTTCACTGTCCCGGGAAAGTCTCTGCTAACACCGTGCAGAGCGCTGTGCCCAATATACAGAAACGTCTTGCGGTATCTCCTACAGGGAAAGTGCCAGGAGGGAATTGCGGAGCTTGTTCTCAGTGTCTCTGAGAATTGCTCTGATTATCTGTGTGACCTCTTTGCTAAGACTCTCCAGAGAGACGTCCTCAAAACAAACACACATCTTGACATATCTCCCACATTGATCGCAGTGTCTCCAGAAACGGCATTCAAGGAGCCAGGAGGTTTTCTCCCTACACTGTCCATTGAGTTGTCCTCAAAACCAATATACATCCTGCTATATCTCCCACATGGAAAGTGCCAGGAGGGAGAAGTGGGGATTATGTTTAGACTTTCTCGGAACTGCTTCAAATCAACTAGATATCTTTGTGCTGTACATCTCCCAACAGCCAAACGCAAAAGCAGCAAACATCTCGCTGTATGTCCCACATCCAAAGTGCCAAGAGAGAGCTTGCTCTCCCTGTCTTTGAGTACTGTTTTCACTGTCCCGGTTACCTCTTTGCTAACATTCTCTTCAGAGCCGCAGTGAAACCAGGAACCACGTGGAGAAGGCAGCCACACTGAAAGTGCCTGGAGGGAACATTGGGGCTTCTTCTCAGTGTCTCTGACATAGGGTTTCACTGTCCCGGGAAAGTCTCTGCTAACACCGTGCAGAGCGCTGTGCCCAATATACAGAAACGTCTTGCGGTATCTCCTACAGGGAAAGTGCCAGGAGGGAATTGCGGAGCTTGTTCTCAGTGTCTCTGAGAATTGCTCTGATTATCTGTGTGACCTCTTTGCTAAGACTCTCCAGAGAGCTGTCCTCAAAACAAACACACATCTTGACATATCTCCCACATTGATCGCAGTGTCTCCAGAAACGGCATTCAAGGAGCCAGGACCTTTTCTCCCTACACTGTCCATTGAGTTGTCCTCAAAACCAATATACATCCTGCTATATCTCCCACATGGAAAGTGCCAGGAGGGAGAAGTGGGGATTATGTTTAGACTTTCTCGGAACTGCTTCAAATCAACTAGATATCTTTGTGCTGTAAATCTCCCAACAGCCAAACGCAAAAGCAGCAAACATCTCGCTGTATGTCCCACATCCAAAGTGCCAAGAGAGAGCTTGCTCTCCCTGTCTTTGAGTACTGTTTTCACTGTCCCGGTTACCTCTTTGCTAACATTCTCTTCAGAGCCGCAGTGAAACCAGGAACCATGTGGAGAAAGCACCCACACTGAAAGTGCCTGGAGGGAACATTGGGGCTTCTTCTCAGTGTCTCTGACATAGGGTTTCACTGTCCCGGGAAAGTCTCTGCTAACACCGTGCAGAGCGCTGTGCCCAATATACAGAAACGTCTTGCGGTATCTCCTACAGGGAAAGTGCCAGGAGGGAATTGCGGAGCTTGTTCTCAGTGTCTCTGAGAATTGCTCTGATTATCTGTGTGACCTCTTTGCTAAGACTCTCCAGAGAGCCGTCCTCAAAACAAACACACATCTTGACATATCTCCCACATTGATCGCAGTGTCTCCAGAAACGGCATTCAAGGAGCCAGGACCTTTTCTCCCTACACTGTCCATTGAGTTGTCCTCAAAACCAATATACATCCTGCTATATCTCCCACATGGAAAGTGCCAGGAGGGAGAAGTGGGGATTATGTTTAGACTTTCTCGGAACTGCTTCAAATCAACTAGATATCTTTGTGCTGTAAATCTCCCAACAGCCAAACGCAAAAGCAGCAAACATCTCGCTGTATGTCCCACATCCAAAGTGCCAAGAGAGAGCTTGCTCTCCCTGTCTTTGAGTACTGTTTTCACTGTCCCGGTTACCTCTTTGCTAAGATTCTCTTCAGAGCCGCAGTGAAACCAGGAACCACGTGGAGAAAGCACCCACACTGAAAGTGCCTGGAGGGAACGTTGGGGCTTCTTCTCAGTGTCTCTGACATAGGGTTTCACTGTCCCGGGAAAGTCTCTGCTAACACCGTGCAGAGCGCTGTGCCCAATATACAGAAACGTCTTGCGGTATCTCCTACAGGGAAAGTGCCAGGAGGGAATTGCGGAGCTTGTTCTCAGTGTCTCTGAGAATTGCTCTGATTATCTGTGTGACCTCTTTGCTAAGACTCTCCAGAGAGCCGTCCTCAAAACAAACACACATCTTGACATATCTCCCACATTGATCGCAGTGTCTCCAGAAACGGCATTCAAGGAGCCAGGAGGTTTTCTCCCTACACTGTCCATTGAGTTGTCCTCAAAACCAATATACATCCTGCTATATCTCCCACATGGAAAGTGCCAGGAGGGAGAAGTGGGGATTATGTTTAGACTTTCTCGGAACTGCTTCAAATCAACTAGATATCTTTGTGCTGTAAATCTCCCAACAGCCAAACGCAAAAGCAGCAAACATCTCGCTGTATGTCCCACATCCAAAGTGCCAAGAGAGAGCTTGCTCTCCCTGTCTTTGAGTACTGTTTTCACTGTCCCGGTTACCTCTTTGCTAACATTCTCTTCAGAGCTGCAGTGAAACCAGGAACCACGTGGAGAAAGCACCCACACTGAAAGTGCCTGGAGGGAACATATGGGCTTCTTCTCAGTGTCTCTGACATAGGGTTTCACTGTCCCGGGAAAGTCTCTGCTAACACCGTGCAGAGCGCTGTGCCCAATATACAGAAACGTCTTGCGGTATCTCCTACAGGGAAAGTGCCAGGAGGGAATTGCGGAGCTTGTTCTCAGTGTCTCTGAGAATTGCTCTGATTATCTGTGTGACCTCTTTGCTAAGACTCTCCAGAGAGCCGTCCTCAAAACAAACACACATCTTGACATATCTCCCACATTGATCGCAGTGTCTCCAGAAACGGCATTCAAGGAGCCAGGAGGTTTTCTCCCTACACTGTCCATTGAGTTGTCCTCAAAACCAATATACATCCTGCTATATCTCCCACATGGAAAGTGCCAGGAGGGAGAAGTGGGGATTATGTTTAGACTTTCTCGGAACTGCTTCAAATCAACTAGATATCTTTGTGCTTTAAATCTCCCAGCAGCCAAACGCAAAAGCAGCAAACATCTCGCTGTATGTCCCACATCCAAAGTGCCAAGAGAGAGCTTGCTCTCCCTGTCTTTGAGTACTGTTTTCACTGTCCCGGTTACCTCTTTGCTAACATTCTCTTCAGAGCCGCAGTGAAACCAGGAACCACGTGGAGAAGGCAGCCACACTGAAAGTGCCTGGAGGGAACATTGGGGCTTCTTCTCAGTGTCTCTGACATAGGGTTTCACTGTCCCGGGAAAGTCTCTGCTAACACCGTGCAGAGCGCTGTGCCCAATATACAGAAACGTCTTGCGGTATCTCCTACAGGGAAAGTGCCAGGAGGGAATTGCGGAGCTTGTTCTCAGTGTCTCTGAGAATTGCTCTGATTATCTGTGTGACCTCTTTGCTAAGACTCTCCAGAGAGCCGTCCTCAAAACCAACACACATCTTGACATATCTCCCACATTGATCGCAGTGTCTCCAGAAACGGCATTCAAGGAGCCAGGACCTTTTCTCCCTACACTGTCCATTGAGTTGTCCTCAAAACCAATATACATCCTGCTATATCTCCCACATGGAAAGTGCCAGGAGGGAGAAGTGGGGATTATGTTTAGACTTTCTCGGAACTGCTTCAAATCAACTAGATATCTTTGTGCTGTAAATCTCCCAACAGCCAAACGCAAAAGCAGCAAACATCTCGCTGTATGTCCCACATCCAAAGTGCCAAGAGAGAGCTTGCTCTCCCTGTCTTTGAGTACTGTTTTCACTGTCCCGGTTACCTCTTTGCTAACATTCTCTTCAGAGCCGCAGTGAAACCAGGAACCACGTGGAGAAAGCACCCACACTGAAAGTGCCTGGAGGGAACATATGGGCTTCTTCTCAGTGTCTCTGACATAGGGTTTCACTGTCCCGGGAAAGTCTCTGCTAACACCGTGCAGAGCGCTGTGCCCAATATACAGAAACGTCTTGCGGTATCTCCTACAGGGAAAGTGCCAGGAGGGAATTGCGGAGCTTGTTCTCAGTGTCTCTGAGAATTGCTCTGATTATCTGTGTGACCTCTTTGCTAAGACTCTCCAGAGAGCCGTCCTCAAAACCAACACACATCTTGACATATCTCCCACATTGATCGCAGTGTCTCCAGAAACGGCATTCAAGGAGCCAGGAGGTTTTCTCCCTACACTGTCCATTGAGTTGTCCTCAAAACCAATATACATCCTGCTATATCTCCCACATGGAAAGTGCCAGGAGGGAGAAGTGGGGATTATGTTTAGACTTTCTCGGAACTGCTTCAAATCAACTAGATATCTTTGTGCTGTAAATCTCCCAACAGCCAAACGCAAAAGCAGCAAACATCTCGCTGTATGTCCCACATCCAAAGTGCCAAGAGAGAGCTTGCTCTCCCTGTCTTTGAGTACTGTTTTCACTGTCCCGGTTACCTCTTTGCTAACATTCTCTTCAGAGCCGCAGTGAAACCAGGAACCACATGGAGAAAGCAACCACACTGAAAGTGCCTGGAGGGAACATTGGGGCTTCTTCTCAGTGTCTCTGACATAGGGTTTCACTGTCCCGGGAAAGTCTCTGCTAACACCGTGCAGAGCGCTGTGCCCAATATACAGAAACGTCTTGCGGTATCTCCTACAGGGAAAGTGCCAGGAGGGAATTGTGGAGCTTGTTCTCAGTGTCTCTGAGAATTGCTCTGATTATCTGTGTGACCTCTTTGCTAAGACTCTCAAGAGAGCCGTTCTCAAAACAAACACACATCTTGACATATCTCCCACATTGATCGCAGTGTCTCCAGAAACGGCATTCAAGGAGCCAGGAGGTTTTCTCCCTACACTGTCCATTGAGTTGTCCTCAAAACCAATATACATCCTGCTATATCTCCCACATGGAAAGTGCCAGGAGGGAGAAGTGGGGATTATGTTTAGACTTTCTCGGAACTGCTTCAAATCAACTAGATATCTTTGTGCTGTAAATCTCCCAACAGCCAAACGCAAAAGCAGCAAACATCTCGCTGTATGTCCCACATCCAAAGTGCCAAGAGAGAGCTTGCTCTCCCTGTCTTTGAGTACTGTTTTCACTGTCCCGGTTACCTCTTTGCTAAGATTCTCTTCAGAGCCGCAGTGAAACCAGGAACCACGTGGAGAAAGCACCCACACTGAAAGTGCCTGGAGGGAACATTGGGGCTTCTTCTCAGTGTCTCTGACATAGGGTTTCACTGTCCCGGGAAAGTCTCTGCTAACACCGTGCAGAGCGCTGTGCCCAATATACAGAAACGTCTTGCGGTATCTCCTACAGGGAAAGTGCCAGGAGGGAATTGCGGAGCTTGTTCTCAGTGTCTCTGAGAATTGCTCTGATTATCTGTGTGACCTCTTTGCTAAGACTCTCCAGAGAGCCGTCCTCAAAACAAACACACATCTTGACATATCTCCCACATTGATCGCAGTGTCTCCAGAAACGGCATTCAAGGAGCCAGGAGGTTTTCTCCCTACACTGTCCATTGAGTTGTCCTCAAAACCAATATACATCCTGCTATATCTCCCACATGGAAAGTGCCAGGAGGGAGAAGTGGGGATTATGTTTAGACTTTCTCGGAACTGCTTCAAATCAACTAGATATCTTTGTGCTGTAAATCTCCCAACAGCCAAACGCAAAAGCAGCAAACATCTCGCTGTATGTCCCACATCCAAAGTGCCAAGAGAGAGCTTGCTCTCCCTGTCTTTGAGTACTGTTTTCACTGTCCCGGTTACCTCTTTGCTAACATTCTCTTCAGAGCCGCAGTGAAACCAGGAACCACGTGGAGAAAGCACCCACACTGAAAGTGCCTGGAGGGAACATTGAGGCTTCTTCTCAGTGTCTCTGACATAGGGTTTCACTGTCCCGGGAAAGTCTCTGCTAACACCCTGCAGAGCGCTGTGCCCAATATACAGAAACGTCTTGCGGTATCTCCTACAGGGAAAGTGCCAGGAGGGAATTGTGGAGCTTGTTCTCAGTGTCTCTGAGAATTGCTCTGATTATCCGTGTGACCTCTTTGCTAAGACTCTCCAGAGAGACGTCCTCAAAACCAACACACATCTTGACATATCTCCCACATTGATCGCAGTGTCTCCAGAAACGGCATTCAAGGAGCCAGGAGGTTTTCTCCCTACACTGTCCATTGAGTTGTCCTCAAAACCAATATACATCCTGCTATATCTCCCACATGGAAAGTGCCAGGAGGGAGAAGTGGGGATTATGTTTAGACTTTCTCGGAACTGCTTCAAATCAACTAGATATCTTTGTGCTGTAAATCTCCCAACAGCCAAACGCAAAAGCAGCAAACATCTCGCTGTATGTCCCACATCCAAAGTGCCAAGAGAGAGCTTGCTCTCCCTGTCTTTGAGTACTGTTTTCACTGTCCCGGTTACCTCTTTGCTAAGATTCTCTTCAGAGCCGCAGTGAAACCAGGAACCACGTGGAGAAAGCACCCACACTGAAAGTGCCTGGAGGGAACATTGAGGCTTCTTCTCAGTGTCTCTGACATAGGGTTTCACTGTCCCGGGAAAGTCTCTGCTAACACCCTGCAGAGCGCTGTGCCCAATATACAGAAACGTCTTGCGGTATCTCCTACAGGGAAAGTGCCAGGAGGGAATTGTGGAGCTTGTTCTCAGTGTCTCTGAGAATTGCTCTGATTATCCGTGTGACCTCTTTGCTAAGACTCTCCAGAGAGACGTCCTCAAAACCAACACACATCTTGACATATCTCCCACATTGATCGCAGTGTCTCCAGAAACGGCATTCAAGGAGCCAGGAGGTTTTCTCCCTACACTGTCCATTGAGTTGTCCTCAAAACCAATATACATCCTGCTATATCTCCCACATGGAAAGTGCCAGGAGGGAGAAGTGGGGATTATGTTTAGACTTTCTCGGAACTGCTTCAAATCAACTAGATATCTTTGTGCTGTAAATCTCCCAACAGCCAAACGCAAAAGCAGCAAACATCTCGCTGTATGTCCCACATCCAAAGTGCCAAGAGAGAGCTTGCTCTCCCTGTCTTTGAGTACTGTTTTCACTGTCCCGGTTACCTCTTTGCTAACATTCTCTTCAGAGCTGCAGTGAAACCAGGAACCACGTGGAGAAAGCACCCACACTGAAAGTGCCTGGAGGGAACATTGGGGCTTCTTCTCAGTGTCTCTGACATAGGGTTTCACTGTCCCGGGAAAGTCTCTGCTGACACCGTGCAGAGCGCTGTGCCCAATATACAGAAACGTCTTGCGGTATCTCCTACAGGGAAAGTGCCAGGAGGGAATTGCGGAGCTTGTTCTCAGTGTCTCTGAGAATTGCTCTGATTATCTGTGTGACCTCTTTGCTAAGACTCTCCAGAGAGCCGTCCTCAAAACAAACACACATCTTGACATATCTCCCACATTGATCGCAGTGTCTCCAGAAACGGCATTCAAGGAGCCAGGAGGTTTTCTCCCTACACTGTCCATTGAGTTGTCCTCAAAACCAATATACATCCTGCTATATCTCCCACATGGAAAGTGCCAGGAGGGAGAAGTGGGGATTATGTTTAGACTTTCTCGGAACTGCTTCAAATCAACTAGATATCTTTGTGCTGTACATCTCCCAACAGCCAAACGCAAAAGCAGCAAACATCTCGCTGTATGTCCCACATCCAAAGTGCCAAGAGAGAGCTTGCTCTCCCTGTCTTTGAGTACTGTTTTCACTGTCCCGGTTACCTCTTTGCTAACATTCTCTTCAGAGCTGCAGTGAAACCAGGAACCACGTGGAGAAGGCAGCCACACTGAAAGTGCCTGGAGGGAACATTGGGGCTTCTTCTCAGTGTCTCTGACATAGGGTTTCACTGTCCCGGGAAAGTCTCTGCTAACACCGTGCAGAGCGCTGTGCCCAATATACAGAAACGTCTTGCGGTATCTCCTACAGGGAAAGTGCCAGGAGGGAATTGCGGAGCTTGTTCTCAGTGTCTCTGAGAATTGCTCTGATTATCTGTGTGACCTCTTTGCTAAGACTCTCAAGAGAGCCGTCCTCAAAACAAACACACATCTTGACATATCTCCCACATTGATCGCAGTGTCTCCAGAAACGGCATTCAAGGAGCCAGGAGGTTTTTCTCCCTACACTGTCCATTGAGTTGTCCTCAAAACCAATATACATCCTGCTATATCTCCCACATGGAAAGTGCCAGGAGGGAGAAGTGGGGATTATGTTTAGACTTTCTCGGAACTGCTTCAAATCAACTAGATATCTTTGTGCTGTAAATCTCCCAACAGCCAAACGCAAAAGCAGCAAACATCTCGCTGTATGTCCCACATCCAAAGTGCCAAGAGAGAGCTTGCTCTCCCTGTCTTTGAGTACTGTTTTCACTGTCCCGGTTACCTCTTTGCTAAGATTCTCTTCAGAGCCGCAGTGAAACCAGGAACCACGTGGAGAAAGCACCCACACTGAAAGTGCCTGGAGGGAACGTTGGGGCTTCTTCTCAGTGTCTCTGACATAGGGTTTCACTGTCCCGGGAAAGTCTCTGCTAACACCGTGCAGAGCGCTGTGCCCAATATACAGAAACGTCTTGCGGTATCTCCTACAGGGAAAGTGCCAGGAGGGAATTGCGGAGCTTGTTCTCAGTGTCTCTGAGAATTGCTCTGATTATCTGTGTGACCTCTTTGCTAAGACTCTCCAGAGAGCCGTCCTCAAAACAAACACACATCTTGACATATCTCCCACATTGATCGCAGTGTCTCCAGAAACGGCATTCAAGGAGCCAGGAGGTTTTCTCCCTACACTGTCCATTGAGTTGTCCTCAAAACCAATATACATCCTGCTATATCTCCCACATGGAAAGTGCCAGGAGGGAGAAGTGGGGATTATGTTTAGACTTTCTCGGAACTGCTTCAAATCAACTAGATATCTTTGTGCTTTAAATCTCCCAGCAGCCAAACGCAAAAGCAGCAAACATCTCGCTGTATGTCCCACATCCAAAGTGCCAAGAGAGAGCTTGCTCTCCCTGTCTTTGAGTACTGTTTTCACTGTCCCGGTTACCTCTTTGCTAACATTCTCTTCAGAGCCGCAGTGAAACCAGGAACCACGTGGAGAAGGCAGCCACACTGAAAGTGCCTGGAGGGAACATTGGGGCTTCTTCTCAGTGTCTCTGACATAGGGTTTCACTGTCCCGGGAAAGTCTCTGCTAACACCGTGCAGAGCGCTGTGCCCAATATACAGAAACGTCTTGCGGTATCTCCTACAGGGAAAGTGCCAGGAGGGAATTGCGGAGCTTGTTCTCAGTGTCTCTGAGAATTGCTCTGATTATCTGTGTGACCTCTTTGCTAAGACTCTCCAGAGAGCTGTCCTCAAAACAAACACACATCTTGACATATCTCCCACATTGATCGCAGTGTCTCCAGAAACGGCATTCAAGGAGCCAGGACCTTTTCTCCCTACACTGTCCATTGAGTTGTCCTCAAAACCAATATACATCCTGCTATATCTCCCACATGGAAAGTGCCAGGAGGGAGAAGTGGGGATTATGTTTAGACTTTCTCGGAACTGCTTCAAATCAACTAGATATCTTTGTGCTGTAAATCTCCCAACAGCCAAACGCAAAAGCAGCAAACATCTCGCTGTATGTCCCACATCCAAAGTGCCAAGAGAGAGCTTGCTCTCCCTGTCTTTGAGTACTGTTTTCACTGTCCCGGTTACCTCTTTGCTAACATTCTCTTCAGAGCTGCAGTGAAACCAGGAACCACGTGGAGAAAGCACCCACACTGAAAGTGCCTGGAGGGAACATATGGGCTTCTTCTCAGTGTCTCTGACATAGGGTTTCACTGTCCCGGGAAAGTCTCTGCTAACACCGTGCAGAGCGCTGTGCCCAATATACAGAAACGTCTTGCGGTATCTCCTACAGGGAAAGTGCCAGGAGGGAATTGCGGAGCTTGTTCTCAGTGTCTCTGAGAATTGCTCTGATTATCTGTGTGACCTCTTTGCTAAGACTCTCCAGAGAGCCGTCCTCAAAACCAACACACATCTTGACATATCTCCCACATTGATCGCAGTGTCTCCAGAAACGGCATTCAAGGAGCCAGGACCTTTTCTCCCTACACTGTCCATTGAGTTGTCCTCAAAACCAATATACATCCTGCTATATCTCCCACATGGAAAGTGCCAGGAGGGAGAAGTGGGGATTATGTTTAGACTTTCTCGGAACTGCTTCAAATCAACTAGATATCTTTGTGCTGTAAATCTCCCAACAGCCAAACGCAAAAGCAGCAAACATCTCGCTGTATGTCCCACATCCAAAGTGCCAAGAGAGAGCTTGCTCTCCCTGTCTTTGAGTACTGTTTTCACTGTCCCGGTTACCTCTTTGCTAACATTCTCTTCAGAGCCGCAGTGAAACCAGGAACCACGTGGAGAAAGCACCCACACTGAAAGTGCCTGGAGGGAACATTGAGGCTTCTTCTCAGTGTCTCTGACATAGGGTTTCACTGTCCCGGGAAAGTCTCTGCTAACACCGTGCAGAGCGCTGTGCCCAATATACAGAAACGTCTTGCGGTATCTCCTACAGGGAAAGTGCCAGGAGGGAATTGTGGAGCTTGTTCTCAGTGTCTCTGAGAATTGCTCTGATTATCCGTGTGACCTCTTTGCTAAGACTCTCCAGAGAGCCGTCCTCAAAACCAACACACATCTTGACATATCTCCCACATTGATCGCAGTGTCTCCAGAAACGGCATTCAAGGAGCCAGGAGGTTTTCTCCCTACACTGTCCATTGAGTTGTCCTCAAAACCAATATACATCCTGCTATATCTCCCACATGGAAAGTGCCAGGAGGGAGAAGTGGGGATTATGTTTAGACTTTCTCGGAACTGCTTCAAATCAACTAGATATCTTTGTGCTGTAAATCTCCCAACAGCCAAACGCAAAAGCAGCAAACATCTCGCTGTATGTCCCACATCCAAAGTGCCAAGAGAGAGCTTGCTCTCCCTGTCTTTGAGTACTGTTTTCACTGTCCCGGTTACCTCTTTGCTAACATTCTCTTCAGAGCTGCAGTGAAACCAGGAACCACGTGGAGAAAGCACCCACACTGAAAGTGCCTGGAGGGAACATTGGGGCTTCTTCTCAGTGTCTCTGACATAGGGTTTCACTGTCCCGGGAAAGTCTCTGCTAACACCGTGCAGAGCGCTGTGCCCAATATACAGAAACGTCTTGCGGTATCTCCTACAGGGAAAGTGCCAGGAGGGAATTGCGGAGCTTGTTCTCAGTGTCTCTGAGAATTGCTCTGATTATCTGTGTGACCTCTTTGCTAAGACTCTCCAGAGAGCCGTCCTCAAAACAAACACACATCTTGACATATCTCCCACATTGATCGCAGTGTCTCCAGAAACGGCATTCAAGGAGCCAGGAGGTTTTCTCCCTACACTGTCCATTGAGTTGTCCTCAAAACCAATATACATCCTGCTATATCTCCCACATGGAAAGTGCCAGGAGGGAGAAGTGGGGATTATGTTTAGACTTTCTCGGAACTGCTTCAAATCAACTAGATATCTTTGTGCTTTAAATCTCCCAGCAGCCAAACGCAAAAGCAGCAAACATCTCGCTGTATGTCCCACATCCAAAGTGCCAAGAGAGAGCTTGCTCTCCCTGTCTTTGAGTACTGTTTTCACTGTCCCGGTTACCTCTTTGCTAACATTCTCTTCAGAGCCGCAGTGAAACCAGGAACCACGTGGAGAAGGCAGCCACACTGAAAGTGCCTGGAGGGAACATTGGGGCTTCTTCTCAGTGTCTCTGACATAGGGTTTCACTGTCCCGGGAAAGTCTCTGCTAACACCGTGCAGAGCGCTGTGCCCAATATACAGAAACGTCTTGCGGTATCTCCTACAGGGAAAGTGCCAGGAGGGAATTGCGGAGCTTGTTCTCAGTGTCTCTGAGAATTGCTCTGATTATCTGTGTGACCTCTTTGCTAAGACTCTCCAGAGAGCTGTCCTCAAAACAAACACACATCTTGACATATCTCCCACATTGATCGCAGTGTCTCCAGAAACGGCATTCAAGGAGCCAGGAGGTTTTCTCCCTACACTGTCCATTGAGTTGTCCTCAAAACCAATATACATCCTGCTATATCTCCCACATGGAAAGTGCCAGGAGGGAGAAGTGGGGATTATGTTTAGACTTTCTCGGAACTGCTTCAAATCAACTAGATATCTTTGTGCTGTAAATCTCCCAACAGCCAAACGCAAAAGCAGCAAACATCTCGCTGTATGTCCCACATCCAAAGTGCCAAGAGAGAGCTTGCTCTCCCTGTCTTTGAGTACTGTTTTCACTGTCCCGGTTACCTCTTTGCTAACATTCTCTTCAGAGCTGCAGTGAAACCAGGAACCACATGGAGAAAGCACCCACACTGAAAGTGCCTGGAGGGAACATTGGGGCTTCTTCTCAGTGTCTCTGACATAGGGTTTCACTGTCCCGGGAAAGTCTCTGCTAACACCGTGCAGAGCGCTGTGCCCAATATACAGAAACGTCTTGCGGTATCTCCTACAGGGAAAGTGCCAGGAGGGAATTGCGGAGCTTGTTCTCAGTGTCTCTGAGAATTGCTCTGATTATCTGTGTGACCTCTTTGCTAAGACTCTCAAGAGAGCCGTCCTCAAAACAAACACACATCTTGACATATCTCCCACATTGATCGCAGTGTCTCCAGAAACGGCATTCAAGGAGCCAGGAGGTTTTCTCCCTACACTGTCCATTGAGTTGTCCTCAAAACCAATATACATCCTGCTATATCTCCCACATGGAAAGTGCCAGGAGGGAGAAGTGGGGATTATGTTTAGACTTTCTCGGAACTGCTTCAAATCAACTAGATATCTTTGTGCTGTAAATCTCCCAACAGCCAAACGCAAAAGCAGCAAACATCTCGCTGTATGTCCCACATCCAAAGTGCCAAGAGAGAGCTTGCTCTCCCTGTCTTTGAGTACTGTTTTCACTGTCCCGGTTACCTCTTTGCTAACATTCTCTTCAGAGCTGCAGTGAAACCAGGAACCACGTGGAGAAAGCACCCACATTGAAAGTGCCTGGAAGGAACATTGGGGCTTCTTCTCAGTGTCTCTGACATAGGGTTTCACTGTCCCGGGAAAGTCTCTGCTAACACCGTGCAGAGCGCTGTGCCCAATATACAGAAACGTCTTGTGGTATCTCCTACAGGGAAAGTGCCAGGAGGGAATTGCGGAGCTTGTTCTCAGTGTCTCTGAGAATTGCTCTGATTATCTGTGTGACCTCTTTGCTAAGACTCTCCAGAGAGCCGTCCTCAAAACCAACACACATCTTGACATATCTCCCACATTGATCGCAGTGTCTCCAGAAACGGCATTCAAGGAGCCAGGAGGTTTTCTCCCTACACTGTCCATTGAGTTGTCCTCAAAACCAATATACATCCTGCTATATCTCCCACATGGAAAGTGCCAGGAGGGAGAAGTGGGGATTATGTTTAGACTTTCTCGGAACTGCTTCAAATCAACTAGATATCTTTGTGCTGTAAATCTCCCAACAGCCAAACGCAAAAGCAGCAAACATCTCGCTGTATGTCCCACATCCAAAGTGCCAAGAGAGAGCTTGCTCTCCCTGTCTTTGAGTACTGTTTTCACTGTCCCGGTTACCTCTTTGCTAACATTCTCTTCAGAGCTGCAGTGAAACCAGGAACCACATGGAGAAAGCAACCACACTGAAAGTGCCTGGAGGGAACATTGGGGCTTCTTCTCAGTGTCTCTGACATAGGGTTTCACTGTCCCGGGAAAGTCTCTGCTAACACCGTGCAGAGCGCTGTGCCCAATATACAGAAACGTCTTGCGGTATCTCCTACAGGGAAAGTGCCAGGAGGGAATTGTGGAGCTTGTTCTCAGTGTCTCTGAGAATTGCTCTGATTATCTGTGTGACCTCTTTGCTAAGACTCTCAAGAGAGCCGTCCTCAAAACAAACACACATCTTGACATATCTCCCACATTGATCGCAGTGTCTCCAGAAACGGCATTCAAGGAGCCAGGAGGTTTTCTCCCTACACTGTCCATTGAGTTGTCCTCAAAACCAATATACATCCTGCTATATCTCCCACATGGAAAGTGCCAGGAGGGAGAAGTGGGGATTATGTTTAGACTTTCTCGGAACTGCTTCAAATCAACTAGATATCTTTGTGCTGTAAATCTCCCAACAGCCAAACGCAAAAGCAGCAAACATCTCGCTGTATGTCCCACATCCAAAGTGCCAAGAGAGAGCTTGCTCTCCCTGTCTTTGAGTACTGTTTTCACTGTCCCGGTTACCTCTTTGCTAAGATTCTCTTCAGAGCCGCAGTGAAACCAGGAACCACGTGGAGAAAGCACCCACACTGAAAGTGCCTGGAGGGAACATTGGGGCTTCTTCTCAGTGTCTCTGACATAGGGTTTCACTGTCCCGGGAAAGTCTCTGCTAACACCGTGCAGAGCGCTGTGCCCAATATACAGAAACGTCTTGCGGTATCTCCTACAGGGAAAGTGCCAGGAGGGAATTGCGGAGCTTGTTCTCAGTGTCTCTGAGAATTGCTCTGATTATCTGTGTGACCTCTTTGCTAAGACTCTCCAGAGAGCCGTCCTCAAAACAAACACACATCTTGACATATCTCCCACATTGATCGCAGTGTCTCCAGAAACGGCATTCAAGGAGCCAGGAGGTTTTCTCCCTACACTGTCCATTGAGTTGTCCTCAAAACCAATATACATCCTGCTATATCTCCCACATGGAAAGTGCCAGGAGGGAGAAGTGGGGATTATGTTTAGACTTTCTCGGAACTGCTTCAAATCAACTAGATATCTTTGTGCTGTAAATCTCCCAACAGCCAAACGCAAAAGCAGCAAACATCTCGCTGTATGTCCCACATCCAAAGTGCCAAGAGAGAGCTTGCTCTCCCTGTCTTTGAGTACTGTTTTCACTGTCCCGGTTACCTCTTTGCTAACATTCTCTTCAGAGCTGCAGTGAAACCAGGAACCACGTGGAGAAGGCAGCCACACTGAAAGTGCCTGGAGGGAACATTGGGGCTTCTTCTCAGTGTCTCTGACATAGGGTTTCACTGTCCCGGGAAAGTCTCTGCTAACACCGTGCAGAGCGCTGTGCCCAATATACAGAAACGTCTTGCGGTATCTCCTACAGGGAAAGTGCCAGGAGGGAATTGCGGAGCTTGTTCTCAGTGTCTCTGAGAATTGCTCTGATTATCTGTGTGACCTCTTTGCTAAGACTCTCAAGAGAGCCGTCCTCAAAACAAACACACATCTTGACATATCTCCCACATTGATCGCAGTGTCTCCAGAAACGGCATTCAAGGAGCCAGGAGGTTTTCTCCCTACACTGTCCATTGAGTTGTCCTCAAAACCAATATACATCCTGCTATATCTCCCACATGGAAAGTGCCAGGAGGGAGAAGTGGGGATTATGTTTAGACTTTCTCGGAACTGCTTCAAATCAACTAGATATCTTTGTGCTGTAAATCTCCCAACAGCCAAACGCAAAAGCAGCAAACATCTCGCTGTATGTCCCACATCCAAAGTGCCAAGAGAGAGCTTGCTCTCCCTGTCTTTGAGTACTGTTTTCACTGTCCCGGTTACCTCTTTGCTAAGATTCTCTTCAGAGCCGCAGTGAAACCAGGAACCACGTGGAGAAAGCACCCACACTGAAAGTGCCTGGAGGGAACGTTGGGGCTTCTTCTCAGTGTCTCTGACATAGGGTTTCACTGTCCCGGGAAAGTCTCTGCTAACACCGTGCAGAGCGCTGTGCCCAATATACAGAAACGTCTTGCGGTATCTCCTACAGGGAAAGTGCCAGGAGGGAATTGCGGAGCTTGTTCTCAGTGTCTCTGAGAATTGCTCTGATTATCTGTGTGACCTCTTTGCTAAGACTCTCCAGAGAGCCGTCCTCAAAACAAACACACATCTTGACATATCTCCCACATTGATCGCAGTGTCTCCAGAAACGGCATTCAAGGAGCCAGGAGGTTTTCTCCCTACACTGTCCATTGAGTTGTCCTCAAAACCAATATACATCCTGCTATATCTCCCACATGGAAAGTGCCAGGAGGGAGAAGTGGGGATTATGTTTAGACTTTCTCGGAACTGCTTCAAATCAACTAGATATCTTTGTGCTTTAAATCTCCCAGCAGCCAAACGCAAAAGCAGCAAACATCTCGCTGTATGTCCCACATCCAAAGTGCCAAGAGAGAGCTTGCTCTCCCTGTCTTTGAGTACTGTTTTCACTGTCCCGGTTACCTCTTTGCTAACATTCTCTTCAGAGCCGCAGTGAAACCAGGAACCACGTGGAGAAGGCAGCCACACTGAAAGTGCCTGGAGGGAACATTGGGGCTTCTTCTCAGTGTCTCTGACATAGGGTTTCACTGTCCCGGGAAAGTCTCTGCTAACACCGTGCAGAGCGCTGTGCCCAATATACAGAAACGTCTTGCGGTATCTCCTACAGGGAAAGTGCCAGGAGGGAATTGCGGAGCTTGTTCTCAGTGTCTCTGAGAATTGCTCTGATTATCTGTGTGACCTCTTTGCTAAGACTCTCCAGAGAGCCGTCCTCAAAACAAACACACATCTTGACATATCTCCCACATTGATCGCAGTGTCTCCAGAAACGGCATTCAAGGAGCCAGGACCTTTTCTCCCTACACTGTCCATTGAGTTGTCCTCAAAACCAATATACATCCTGCTATATCTCCCACATGGAAAGTGCCAGGAGGGAGAAGTGGGGATTATGTTTAGACTTTCTCGGAACTGCTTCAAATCAACTAGATATCTTTGTGCTGTAAATCTCCCAACAGCCAAACGCAAAAGCAGCAAACATCTCGCTGTATGTCCCACATCCAAAGTGCCAAGAGAGAGCTTGCTCTCCCTGTCTTTGAGTACTGTTTTCACTGTCCCGGTTACCTCTTTGCTAACATTCTCTTCAGAGCTGCAGTGAAACCAGGAACCACGTGGAGAAAGCACCCACACTGAAAGTGCCTGGAGGGAACATATGGGCTTCTTCTCAGTGTCTCTGACATAGGGTTTCACTGTCCCGGGAAAGTCTCTGCTAACACCGTGCAGAGCGCTGTGCCCAATATACAGAAACGTCTTGCGGTATCTCCTACAGGGAAAGTGCCAGGAGGGAATTGCGGAGCTTGTTCTCAGTGTCTCTGAGAATTGCTCTGATTATCTGTGTGACCTCTTTGCTAAGACTCTCCAGAGAGCCGTCCTCAAAACCAACACACATCTTGACATATCTCCCACATTGATCGCAGTGTCTCCAGAAACGGCATTCAAGGAGCCAGGACCTTTTCTCCCTACACTGTCCATTGAGTTGTCCTCAAAACCAATATACATCCTGCTATATCTCCCACATGGAAAGTGCCAGGAGGGAGAAGTGGGGATTATGTTTAGACTTTCTCGGAACTGCTTCAAATCAACTAGATATCTTTGTGCTGTAAATCTCCCAACAGCCAAACGCAAAAGCAGCAAACATCTCGCTGTATGTCCCACATCCAAAGTGCCAAGAGAGAGCTTGCTCTCCCTGTCTTTGAGTACTGTTTTCACTGTCCCGGTTACCTCTTTGCTAAGATTCTCTTCAGAGCCGCAGTGAAACCAGGAACCACGTGGAGAAAGCACCCACACTGAAAGTGCCTGGAGGGAACGTTGGGGCTTCTTCTCAGTGTCTCTGACATAGGGTTTCACTGTCCCGGGAAAGTCTCTGCTAACACCGTGCAGAGCGCTGTGCCCAATATACAGAAACGTCTTGCGGTATCTCCTACAGGGAAAGTGCCAGGAGGGAATTGCGGAGCTTGTTCTCAGTGTCTCTGAGAATTGCTCTGATTATCTGTGTGACCTCTTTGCTAAGACTCTCCAGAGAGCCGTCCTCAAAACAAACACACATCTTGACATATCTCCCACATTGATCGCAGTGTCTCCAGAAACGGCATTCAAGGAGCCAGGAGGTTTTCTCCCTACACTGTCCATTGAGTTGTCCTCAAAACCAATATACATCCTGCTATATCTCCCACATGGAAAGTGCCAGGAGGGAGAAGTGGGGATTATGTTTAGACTTTCTCGGAACTGCTTCAAATCAACTAGATATCTTTGTGCTGTAAATCTCCCAACAGCCAAACGCAAAAGCAGCAAACATCTCGCTGTATGTCCCACATCCAAAGTGCCAAGAGAGAGCTTGCTCTCCCTGTCTTTGAGTACTGTTTTCACTGTCCCGGTTACCTCTTTGCTAAGATTCTCTTCAGAGCCGCAGTGAAACCAGGAACCACGTGGAGAAAGCACCCACACTGAAAGTGCCTGGAGGGAACGTTGGGGCTTCTTCTCAGTGTCTCTGACATAGGGTTTCACTGTCCCGGGAAAGTCTCTGCTAACACCGTGCAGAGCGCTGTGCCCAATATACAGAAACGTCTTGCGGTATCTCCTACAGGGAAAGTGCCAGGAGGGAATTGCGGAGCTTGTTCTCAGTGTCTCTGAGAATTGCTCTGATTATCTGTGTGACCTCTTTGCTAAGACTCTCCAGAGAGCCGTCCTCAAAACAAACACACATCTTGACATATCTCCCACATTGATCGCAGTGTCTCCAGAAACGGCATTCAAGGAGCCAGGACCTTTTCTCCCTACACTGTCCATTGAGTTGTCCTCAAAACCAATATACATCCTGCTATATCTCCCACATGGAAAGTGCCAGGAGGGAGAAGTGGGGATTATGTTTAGACTTTCTCGGAACTGCTTCAAATCAACTAGATATCTTTGTGCTTTAAATCTCCCAGCAGCCAAACGCAAAAGCAGCAAACATCTCGCTGTATGTCCCACATCCAAAGTGCCAAGAGAGAGCTTGCTCTCCCTGTCTTTGAGTACTGTTTTCACTGTCCCGGTTACCTCTTTGCTAACATTCTCTTCAGAGCCGCAGTGAAACCAGGAACCACGTGGAGAAGGCAGCCACACTGAAAGTGCCTGGAGGGAACATTGGGGCTTCTTCTCAGTGTCTCTGACATAGGGTTTCACTGTCCCGGGAAAGTCTCTGCTAACACCGTGCAGAGCGCTGTGCCCAATATACAGAAACGTCTTGCGGTATCTCCTACAGGGAAAGTGCCAGGAGGGAATTGCGGAGCTTGTTCTCAGTGTCTCTGAGAATTGCTCTGATTATCTGTGTGACCTCTTTGCTAAGACTCTCCAGAGAGCTGTCCTCAAAACAAACACACATCTTGACATATCTCCCACATTGATCGCAGTGTCTCCAGAAACGGCATTCAAGGAGCCAGGAGGTTTTCTCCCTACACTGTCCATTGAGTTGTCCTCAAAACCAATATACATCCTGCTATATCTCCCACATGGAAAGTGCCAGGAGGGAGAAGTGGGGATTATGTTTAGACTTTCTCGGAACTGCTTCAAATCAACTAGATATCTTTGTGCTGTAAATCTCCCAACAGCCAAACGCAAAAGCAGCAAACATCTCGCTGTATGTCCCACATCCAAAGTGCCAAGAGAGAGCTTGCTCTCCCTGTCTTTGAGTACTGTTTTCACTGTCCCGGTTACCTCTTTGCTAACATTCTCTTCAGAGCTGCAGTGAAACCAGGAACCACATGGAGAAAGCACCCACACTGAAAGTGCCTGGAGGGAACATTGGGGCTTCTTCTCAGTGTCTCTGACATAGGGTTTCACTGTCCCGGGAAAGTCTCTGCTAACACCGTGCAGAGCGCTGTGCCCAATATACAGAAACGTCTTGCGGTATCTCCTACAGGGAAAGTGCCAGGAGGGAATTGCGGAGCTTGTTCTCAGTGTCTCTGAGAATTGCTCTGATTATCTGTGTGACCTCTTTGCTAAGACTCTCCAGAGAGCCGTCCTCAAAACAAACACACATCTTGACATATCTCCCACATTGATCGCAGTGTCTCCAGAAACGGCATTCAAGGAGCCAGGAGGTTTTCTCCCTACACTGTCCATTGAGTTGTCCTCAAAACCAATATACATCCTGCTATATCTCCCACATGGAAAGTGCCAGGAGGGAGAAGTGGGGATTATGTTTAGACTTTCTCGGAACTGCTTCAAATCAACTAGATATCTTTGTGCTGTAAATCTCCCAACAGCCAAACGCAAAAGCAGCAAACATCTCGCTGTATGTCCCACATCCAAAGTGCCAAGAGAGAGCTTGCTCTCCCTGTCTTTGAGTACTGTTTTCACTGTCCCGGTTACCTCTTTGCTAACATTCTCTTCAGAGCTGCAGTGAAACCAGGAACCACGTGGAGAAAGCACCCACATTGAAAGTGCCTGGAAGGAACATTGGGGCTTCTTCTCAGTGTCTCTGACATAGGGTTTCACTGTCCCGGGAAAGTCTCTGCTAACACCGTGCAGAGCGCTGTGCCCAATATACAGAAACGTCTTGTGGTATCTCCTACAGGGAAAGTGCCAGGAGGGAATTGCGGAGCTTGTTCTCAGTGTCTCTGAGAATTGCTCTGATTATCTGTGTGACCTCTTTGCTAAGACTCTCCAGAGAGCCGTCCTCAAAACCAACACACATCTTGACATATCTCCCACATTGATCGCAGTGTCTCCAGAAACGGCATTCAAGGAGCCAGGAGGTTTTCTCCCTACACTGTCCATTGAGTTGTCCTCAAAACCAATATACATCCTGCTATATCTCCCACATGGAAAGTGCCAGGAGGGAGAAGTGGGGATTATGTTTAGACTTTCTCGGAACTGCTTCAAATCAACTAGATATCTTTGTGCTGTAAATCTCCCAACAGCCAAACGCAAAAGCAGCAAACATCTCGCTGTATGTCCCACATCCAAAGTGCCAAGAGAGAGCTTGCTCTCCCTGTCTTTGAGTACTGTTTTCACTGTCCCGGTTACCTCTTTGCTAACATTCTCTTCAGAGCTGCAGTGAAACCAGGAACCACATGGAGAAAGCAACCACACTGAAAGTGCCTGGAGGGAACATTGGGGCTTCTTCTCAGTGTCTCTGACATAGGGTTTCACTGTCCCGGGAAAGTCTCTGCTAACACCGTGCAGAGCGCTGTGCCCAATATACAGAAACGTCTTGCGGTATCTCCTACAGGGAAAGTGCCAGGAGGGAATTGTGGAGCTTGTTCTCAGTGTCTCTGAGAATTGCTCTGATTATCTGTGTGACCTCTTTGCTAAGACTCTCAAGAGAGCCGTCCTCAAAACAAACACACATCTTGACATATCTCCCACATTGATCGCAGTGTCTCCAGAAACGGCATTCAAGGAGCCAGGAGGTTTTCTCCCTACACTGTCCATTGAGTTGTCCTCAAAACCAATATACATCCTGCTATATCTCCCACATGGAAAGTGCCAGGAGGGAGAAGTGGGGATTATGTTTAGACTTTCTCGGAACTGCTTCAAATCAACTAGATATCTTTGTGCTGTAAATCTCCCAACAGCCAAACGCAAAAGCAGCAAACATCTCGCTGTATGTCCCACATCCAAAGTGCCAAGAGAGAGCTTGCTCTCCCTGTCTTTGAGTACTGTTTTCACTGTCCCGGTTACCTCTTTGCTAAGATTCTCTTCAGAGCCGCAGTGAAACCAGGAACCACGTGGAGAAAGCACCCACACTGAAAGTGCCTGGAGGGAACATTGGGGCTTCTTCTCAGTGTCTCTGACATAGGGTTTCACTGTCCCGGGAAAGTCTCTGCTAACACCGTGCAGAGCGCTGTGCCCAATATACAGAAACGTCTTGCGGTATCTCCTACAGGGAAAGTGCCAGGAGGGAATTGCGGAGCTTGTTCTCAGTGTCTCTGAGAATTGCTCTGATTATCTGTGTGACCTCTTTGCTAAGACTCTCCAGAGAGCCGTCCTCAAAACAAACACACATCTTGACATATCTCCCACATTGATCGCAGTGTCTCCAGAAACGGCATTCAAGGAGCCAGGAGGTTTTCTCCCTACACTGTCCATTGAGTTGTCCTCAAAACCAATATACATCCTGCTATATCTCCCACATGGAAAGTGCCAGGAGGGAGAAGTGGGGATTATGTTTAGACTTTCTCGGAACTGCTTCAAATCAACTAGATATCTTTGTGCTGTAAATCTCCCAACAGCCAAACGCAAAAGCAGCAAACATCTCGCTGTATGTCCCACATCCAAAGTGCCAAGAGAGAGCTTGCTCTCCCTGTCTTTGAGTACTGTTTTCACTGTCCCGGTTACCTCTTTGCTAACATTCTCTTCAGAGCTGCAGTGAAACCAGGAACCACGTGGAGAAAGCACCCACACTGAAAGTGCCTGGAGGGAACATTGGGGCTTCTTCTCAGTGTCTCTGACATAGGGTTTCACTGTCCCGGGAAAGTCTCTGCTGACACCGTGCAGAGCGCTGTGCCCAATATACAGAAACGTCTTGCGGTATCTCCTACAGGGAAAGTGCCAGGAGGGAATTGCGGAGCTTGTTCTCAGTGTCTCTGAGAATTGCTCTGATTATCTGTGTGACCTCTTTGCTAAGACTCTCCAGAGAGCCGTCCTCAAAACAAACACACATCTTGACATATCTCCCACATTGATCGCAGTGTCTCCAGAAACGGCATTCAAGGAGCCAGGAGGTTTTCTCCCTACACTGTCCATTGAGTTGTCCTCAAAACCAATATACATCCTGCTATATCTCCCACATGGAAAGTGCCAGGAGGGAGAAGTGGGGATTATGTTTAGACTTTCTCGGAACTGCTTCAAATCAACTAGATATCTTTGTGCTGTACATCTCCCAACAGCCAAACGCAAAAGCAGCAAACATCTCGCTGTATGTCCCACATCCAAAGTGCCAAGAGAGAGCTTGCTCTCCCTGTCTTTGAGTACTGTTTTCACTGTCCCGGTTACCTCTTTGCTAACATTCTCTTCAGAGCTGCAGTGAAACCAGGAACCACGTGGAGAAGGCAGCCACACTGAAAGTGCCTGGAGGGAACATTGGGGCTTCTTCTCAGTGTCTCTGACATAGGGTTTCACTGTCCCGGGAAAGTCTCTGCTAACACCGTGCAGAGCGCTGTGCCCAATATACAGAAACGTCTTGCGGTATCTCCTACAGGGAAAGTGCCAGGAGGGAATTGCGGAGCTTGTTCTCAGTGTCTCTGAGAATTGCTCTGATTATCTGTGTGACCTCTTTGCTAAGACTCTCCAGAGAGCCGTCCTCAAAACAAACACACATCTTGACATATCTCCCACATTGATCGCAGTGTCTCCAGAAACGGCATTCAAGGAGCCAGGAGGTTTTCTCCCTACACTGTCCATTGAGTTGTCCTCAAAACCAATATACATCCTGCTATATCTCCCACATGGAAAGTGCCAGGAGGGAGAAGTGGGGATTATGTTTAGACTTTCTCGGAACTGCTTCAAATCAACTAGATATCTTTGTGCTTTAAATCTCCCAACAGCCAAACGCAAAAGCAGCAAACATCTCGCTGTATGTCCCACATCCAAAGTGCCAAGAGAGAGCTTGCTCTCCCTGTCTTTGAGTACTGTTTTCACTGTCCCGGTTACCTCTTTGCTAACATTCTCTTCAGAGCTGCAGTGAAACCAGGAACCACGTGGAGAAAGCACCCACACTGAAAGTGCCTGGAGGGAACATTGGGGCTTCTTCTCAGTGTCTCTGACATAGGGTTTCACTGTCCCGGGAAAGTCTCTGCTGACACCGTGCAGAGCGCTGTGCCCAATATACAGAAACGTCTTGCGGTATCTCCTACAGGGAAAGTGCCAGGAGGGAATTGCGGAGCTTGTTCTCAGTGTCTCTGAGAATTGCTCTGATTATCTGTGTGACCTCTTTGCTAAGACTCTCCAGAGAGCCGTCCTCAAAACCAACACACATCTTGACATATCTCCCACATTGATCGCAGTGTCTCCAGAAACGGCATTCAAGGAGCCAGGAGGTTTTCTCCCTACACTGTCCATTGAGTTGTCCTCAAAACCAATATACATCCTGCTATATCTCCCACATGGAAAGTGCCAGGAGGGAGAAGTGGGGATTATGTTTAGACTTTCTCGGAACTGCTTCAAATCAACTAGATATCTTTGTGCTGTACATCTCCCAACAGCCAAACGCAAAAGCAGCAAACATCTCGCTGTATGTCCCACATCCAAAGTGCCAAGAGAGAGCTTGCTCTCCCTGTCTTTGAGTACTGTTTTCACTGTCCCGGTTACCTCTTTGCTAACATTCTCTTCAGAGCTGCAGTGAAACCAGGAACCACGTGGAGAAGGCAGCCACACTGAAAGTGCCTGGAGGGAACATTGGGGCTTCTTCTCAGTGTCTCTGACATAGGGTTTCACTGTCCCGGGAAAGTCTCTGCTAACACCGTGCAGAGCGCTGTGCCCAATATACAGAAACGTCTTGCGGTATCTCCTACAGGGAAAGTGCCAGGAGGGAATTGCGGAGCTTGTTCTCAGTGTCTCTGAGAATTGCTCTGATTATCTGTGTGACCTCTTTGCTAAGACTCTCAAGAGAGCCGTCCTCAAAACAAACACACATCTTGACATATCTCCCACATTGATCGCAGTGTCTCCAGAAACGGCATTCAAGGAGCCAGGAGGTTTTCTCCCTACACTGTCCATTGAGTTGTCCTCAAAACCAATATACATCCTGCTATATCTCCCACATGGAAAGTGCCAGGAGGGAGAAGTGGGGATTATGTTTAGACTTTCTCGGAACTGCTTCAAATCAACTAGATATCTTTGTGCTGTAAATCTCCCAACAGCCAAACGCAAAAGCAGCAAACATCTCGCTGTATGTCCCACATCCAAAGTGCCAAGAGAGAGCTTGCTCTCCCTGTCTTTGAGTACTGTTTTCACTGTCCCGGTTACCTCTTTGCTAAGATTCTCTTCAGAGCCGCAGTGAAACCAGGAACCACGTGGAGAAAGCACCCACACTGAAAGTGCCTGGAGGGAACGTTGGGGCTTCTTCTCAGTGTCTCTGACATAGGGTTTCACTGTCCCGGGAAAGTCTCTGCTAACACCGTGCAGAGCGCTGTGCCCAATATACAGAAACGTCTTGCGGTATCTCCTACAGGGAAAGTGCCAGGAGGGAATTGCGGAGCTTGTTCTCAGTGTCTCTGAGAATTGCTCTGATTATCTGTGTGACCTCTTTGCTAAGACTCTCCAGAGAGCCGTCCTCAAAACAAACACACATCTTGACATATCTCCCACATTGATCGCAGTGTCTCCAGAAACGGCATTCAAGGAGCCAGGAGGTTTTCTCCCTACACTGTCCATTGAGTTGTCCTCAAAACCAATATACATCCTGCTATATCTCCCACATGGAAAGTGCCAGGAGGGAGAAGTGGGGATTATGTTTAGACTTTCTCGGAACTGCTTCAAATCAACTAGATATCTTTGTGCTTTAAATCTCCCAGCAGCCAAACGCAAAAGCAGCAAACATCTCGCTGTATGTCCCACATCCAAAGTGCCAAGAGAGAGCTTGCTCTCCCTGTCTTTGAGTACTGTTTTCACTGTCCCGGTTACCTCTTTGCTAACATTCTCTTCAGAGCCGCAGTGAAACCAGGAACCACGTGGAGAAGGCAGCCACACTGAAAGTGCCTGGAGGGAACATTGGGGCTTCTTCTCAGTGTCTCTGACATAGGGTTTCACTGTCCCGGGAAAGTCTCTGCTAACACCGTGCAGAGCGCTGTGCCCAATATACAGAAACGTCTTGCGGTATCTCCTACAGGGAAAGTGCCAGGAGGGAATTGCGGAGCTTGTTCTCAGTGTCTCTGAGAATTGCTCTGATTATCTGTGTGACCTCTTTGCTAAGACTCTCCAGAGAGCTGTCCTCAAAACAAACACACATCTTGACATATCTCCCACATTGATCGCAGTGTCTCCAGAAACGGCATTCAAGGAGCCAGGACCTTTTCTCCCTACACTGTCCATTGAGTTGTCCTCAAAACCAATATACATCCTGCTATATCTCCCACATGGAAAGTGCCAGGAGGGAGAAGTGGGGATTATGTTTAGACTTTCTCGGAACTGCTTCAAATCAACTAGATATCTTTGTGCTGTAAATCTCCCAACAGCCAAACGCAAAAGCAGCAAACATCTCGCTGTATGTCCCACATCCAAAGTGCCAAGAGAGAGCTTGCTCTCCCTGTCTTTGAGTACTGTTTTCACTGTCCCGGTTACCTCTTTGCTAACATTCTCTTCAGAGCTGCAGTGAAACCAGGAACCACGTGGAGAAAGCACCCACACTGAAAGTGCCTGGAGGGAACATATGGGCTTCTTCTCAGTGTCTCTGACATAGGGTTTCACTGTCCCGGGAAAGTCTCTGCTAACACCGTGCAGAGCGCTGTGCCCAATATACAGAAACGTCTTGCGGTATCTCCTACAGGGAAAGTGCCAGGAGGGAATTGCGGAGCTTGTTCTCAGTGTCTCTGAGAATTGCTCTGATTATCTGTGTGACCTCTTTGCTAAGACTCTCCAGAGAGCTGTCCTCAAAACAAACACACATCTTGACATATCTCCCACATTGATCGCAGTGTCTCCAGAAACGGCATTCAAGGAGCCAGGACCTTTTCTCCCTACACTGTCCATTGAGTTGTCCTCAAAACCAATATACATCCTGCTATATCTCCCACATGGAAAGTGCCAGGAGGGAGAAGTGGGGATTATGTTTAGACTTTCTCGGAACTGCTTCAAATCAACTAGATATCTTTGTGCTGTAAATCTCCCAACAGCCAAACGCAAAAGCAGCAAACATCTCGCTGTATGTCCCACATCCAAAGTGCCAAGAGAGAGCTTGCTCTCCCTGTCTTTGAGTACTGTTTTCACTGTCCCGGTTACCTCTTTGCTAACATTCTCTTCAGAGCTGCAGTGAAACCAGGAACCACGTGGAGAAAGCACCCACACTGAAAGTGCCTGGAGGGAACATATGGGCTTCTTCTCAGTGTCTCTGACATAGGGTTTCACTGTCCCGGGAAAGTCTCTGCTAACACCGTGCAGAGCGCTGTGCCCAATATACAGAAACGTCTTGCGGTATCTCCTACAGGGAAAGTGCCAGGAGGGAATTGCGGAGCTTGTTCTCAGTGTCTCTGAGAATTGCTCTGATTATCTGTGTGACCTCTTTGCTAAGACTCTCCAGAGAGCCGTCCTCAAAACCAACACACATCTTGACATATCTCCCACATTGATCGCAGTGTCTCCAGAAACGGCATTCAAGGAGCCAGGACCTTTTCTCCCTACACTGTCCATTGAGTTGTCCTCAAAACCAATATACATCCTGCTATATCTCCCACATGGAAAGTGCCAGGAGGGAGAAGTGGGGATTATGTTTAGACTTTCTCGGAACTGCTTCAAATCAACTAGATATCTTTGTGCTGTAAATCTCCCAACAGCCAAACGCAAAAGCAGCAAACATCTCGCTGTATGTCCCACATCCAAAGTGCCAAGAGAGAGCTTGCTCTCCCTGTCTTTGAGTACTGTTTTCACTGTCCCGGTTACCTCTTTGCTAACATTCTCTTCAGAGCCGCAGTGAAACCAGGAACCACGTGGAGAAAGCACCCACACTGAAAGTGCCTGGAGGGAACATTGAGGCTTCTTCTCAGTGTCTCTGACATAGGGTTTCACTGTCCCGGGAAAGTCTCTGCTAACACCGTGCAGAGCGCTGTGCCCAATATACAGAAACGTCTTGCGGTATCTCCTACAGGGAAAGTGCCAGGAGGGAATTGTGGAGCTTGTTCTCAGTGTCTCTGAGAATTGCTCTGATTATCCGTGTGACCTCTTTGCTAAGACTCTCCAGAGAGCCGTCCTCAAAACCAACACACATCTTGACATATCTCCCACATTGATCGCAGTGTCTCCAGAAACGGCATTCAAGGAGCCAGGAGGTTTTCTCCCTACACTGTCCATTGAGTTGTCCTCAAAACCAATATACATCCTGCTATATCTCCCACATGGAAAGTGCCAGGAGGGAGAAGTGGGGATTATGTTTAGACTTTCTCGGAACTGCTTCAAATCAACTAGATATCTTTGTGCTGTAAATCTCCCAACAGCCAAACGCAAAAGCAGCAAACATCTCGCTGTATGTCCCACATCCAAAGTGCCAAGAGAGAGCTTGCTCTCCCTGTCTTTGAGTACTGTTTTCACTGTCCCGGTTACCTCTTTGCTAACATTCTCTTCAGAGCTGCAGTGAAACCAGGAACCACGTGGAGAAAGCACCCACACTGAAAGTGCCTGGAGGGAACATTGGGGCTTCTTCTCAGTGTCTCTGACATAGGGTTTCACTGTCCCGGGAAAGTCTCTGCTAACACCGTGCAGAGCGCTGTGCCCAATATACAGAAACGTCTTGCGGTATCTCCTACAGGGAAAGTGCCAGGAGGGAATTGCGGAGCTTGTTCTCAGTGTCTCTGAGAATTGCTCTGATTATCTGTGTGACCTCTTTGCTAAGACTCTCCAGAGAGCCGTCCTCAAAACAAACACACATCTTGACATATCTCCCACATTGATCGCAGTGTCTCCAGAAACGGCATTCAAGGAGCCAGGAGGTTTTCTCCCTACACTGTCCATTGAGTTGTCCTCAAAACCAATATACATCCTGCTATATCTCCCACATGGAAAGTGCCAGGAGGGAGAAGTGGGGATTATGTTTAGACTTTCTCGGAACTGCTTCAAATCAACTAGATATCTTTGTGCTGTAAATCTCCCAACAGCCAAACGCAAAAGCAGCAAACATCTCGCTGTATGTCCCACATCCAAAGTGCCAAGAGAGAGCTTGCTCTCCCTGTCTTTGAGTACTGTTTTCACTGTCCCGGTTACCTCTTTGCTAACATTCTCTTCAGAGCCGCAGTGAAACCAGGAACCACGTGGAGAAAGCACCCACACTGAAAGTGCCTGGAGGGAACGTTGGGGCTTCTTCTCAGTG
The DNA here is from genome assembly GCF_964199755.1 of Larus michahellis. NCBI lineage: Eukaryota > Metazoa > Chordata > Aves > Charadriiformes > Laridae > Larus > Larus michahellis. The sequence goes on from NW_027435923.1 coordinate 1,338,704, forward strand.
TCTCTGACATAGGGTTTCACTGTCCCGGGAAAGTCTCTGCTAACACCGTGCAGAGCGCTGTGCCCAATATACAGAAACGTCTTGCGGTATCTCCTACAGGGAAAGTGCCAGGAGGGAATTGCGGAGCTTGTTCTCAGTGTCTCTGAGAATTGCTCTGATTATCTGTGTGACCTCTTTGCTAAGACTCTCCAGAGAGCCGTCCTCAAAACAAACACACATCTTGACATATCTCCCACATTGATCGCAGTGTCTCCAGAAACGGCATTCAAGGAGCCAGGAGGTTTTCTCCCTACACTGTCCATTGAGTTGTCCTCAAAACCAATATACATCCTGCTATATCTCCCACATGGAAAGTGCCAGGAGGGAGAAGTGGGGATTATGTTTAGACTTTCTCGGAACTGCTTCAAATCAACTAGATATCTTTGTGCTTTAAATCTCCCAGCAGCCAAACGCAAAAGCAGCAAACATCTCGCTGTATGTCCCACATCCAAAGTGCCAAGAGAGAGCTTGCTCTCCCTGTCTTTGAGTACTGTTTTCACTGTCCCGGTTACCTCTTTGCTAACATTCTCTTCAGAGCCGCAGTGAAACCAGGAACCACGTGGAGAAGGCAGCCACACTGAAAGTGCCTGGAGGGAACATTGGGGCTTCTTCTCAGTGTCTCTGACATAGGGTTTCACTGTCCCGGGAAAGTCTCTGCTAACACCGTGCAGAGCGCTGTGCCCAATATACAGAAACGTCTTGCGGTATCTCCTACAGGGAAAGTGCCAGGAGGGAATTGCGGAGCTTGTTCTCAGTGTCTCTGAGAATTGCTCTGATTATCTGTGTGACCTCTTTGCTAAGACTCTCCAGAGAGCTGTCCTCAAAACAAACACACATCTTGACATATCTCCCACATTGATCGCAGTGTCTCCAGAAACGGCATTCAAGGAGCCAGGACCTTTTCTCCCTACACTGTCCATTGAGTTGTCCTCAAAACCAATATACATCCTGCTATATCTCCCACATGGAAAGTGCCAGGAGGGAGAAGTGGGGATTATGTTTAGACTTTCTCGGAACTGCTTCAAATCAACTAGATATCTTTGTGCTGTAAATCTCCCAACAGCCAAACGCAAAAGCAGCAAACATCTCGCTGTATGTCCCACATCCAAAGTGCCAAGAGAGAGCTTGCTCTCCCTGTCTTTGAGTACTGTTTTCACTGTCCCGGTTACCTCTTTGCTAACATTCTCTTCAGAGCTGCAGTGAAACCAGGAACCACGTGGAGAAAGCACCCACACTGAAAGTGCCTGGAGGGAACATATGGGCTTCTTCTCAGTGTCTCTGACATAGGGTTTCACTGTCCCGGGAAAGTCTCTGCTAACACCGTGCAGAGCGCTGTGCCCAATATACAGAAACGTCTTGCGGTATCTCCTACAGGGAAAGTGCCAGGAGGGAATTGCGGAGCTTGTTCTCAGTGTCTCTGAGAATTGCTCTGATTATCTGTGTGACCTCTTTGCTAAGACTCTCCAGAGAGCCGTCCTCAAAACCAACACACATCTTGACATATCTCCCACATTGATCGCAGTGTCTCCAGAAACGGCATTCAAGGAGCCAGGACCTTTTCTCCCTACACTGTCCATTGAGTTGTCCTCAAAACCAATATACATCCTGCTATATCTCCCACATGGAAAGTGCCAGGAGGGAGAAGTGGGGATTATGTTTAGACTTTCTCGGAACTGCTTCAAATCAACTAGATATCTTTGTGCTGTAAATCTCCCAACAGCCAAACGCAAAAGCAGCAAACATCTCGCTGTATGTCCCACATCCAAAGTGCCAAGAGAGAGCTTGCTCTCCCTGTCTTTGAGTACTGTTTTCACTGTCCCGGTTACCTCTTTGCTAACATTCTCTTCAGAGCCGCAGTGAAACCAGGAACCACGTGGAGAAAGCACCCACACTGAAAGTGCCTGGAGGGAACATTGAGGCTTCTTCTCAGTGTCTCTGACATAGGGTTTCACTGTCCCGGGAAAGTCTCTGCTAACACCGTGCAGAGCGCTGTGCCCAATATACAGAAACGTCTTGCGGTATCTCCTACAGGGAAAGTGCCAGGAGGGAATTGCGGAGCTTGTTCTCAGTGTCTCTGAGAATTGCTCTGATTATCTGTGTGACCTCTTTGCTAAGACTCTCCAGAGAGCCGTCCTCAAAACAAACACACATCTTGACATATCTCCCACATTGATCGCAGTGTCTCCAGAAACGGCATTCAAGGAGCCAGGAGGTTTTCTCCCTACACTGTCCATTGAGTTGTCCTCAAAACCAATATACATCCTGCTATATCTCCCACATGGAAAGTGCCAGGAGGGAGAAGTGGGGATTATGTTTAGACTTTCTCGGAACTGCTTCAAATCAACTAGATATCTTTGTGCTGTAAATCTCCCAACAGCCAAACGCAAAAGCAGCAAACATCTCGCTGTATGTCCCACATCCAAAGTGCCAAGAGAGAGCTTGCTCTCCCTGTCTTTGAGTACTGTTTTCACTGTCCCGGTTACCTCTTTGCTAAGATTCTCTTCAGAGCCGCAGTGAAACCAGGAACCACGTGGAGAAAGCACCCACACTGAAAGTGCCTGGAGGGAACGTTGGGGCTTCTTCTCAGTGTCTCTGACATAGGGTTTCACTGTCCCGGGAAAGTCTCTGCTAACACCGTGCAGAGCGCTGTGCCCAATATACAGAAACGTCTTGCGGTATCTCCTACAGGGAAAGTGCCAGGAGGGAATTGCGGAGCTTGTTCTCAGTGTCTCTGAGAATTGCTCTGATTATCTGTGTGACCTCTTTGCTAAGACTCTCCAGAGAGCCGTCCTCAAAACAAACACACATCTTGACATATCTCCCACATTGATCGCAGTGTCTCCAGAAACGGCATTCAAGGAGCCAGGACCTTTTCTCCCTACACTGTCCATTGAGTTGTCCTCAAAACCAATATACATCCTGCTATATCTCCCACATGGAAAGTGCCAGGAGGGAGAAGTGGGGATTATGTTTAGACTTTCTCGGAACTGCTTCAAATCAACTAGATATCTTTGTGCTTTAAATCTCCCAGCAGCCAAACGCAAAAGCAGCAAACATCTCGCTGTATGTCCCACATCCAAAGTGCCAAGAGAGAGCTTGCTCTCCCTGTCTTTGAGTACTGTTTTCACTGTCCCGGTTACCTCTTTGCTAACATTCTCTTCAGAGCCGCAGTGAAACCAGGAACCACGTGGAGAAGGCAGCCACACTGAAAGTGCCTGGAGGGAACATTGGGGCTTCTTCTCAGTGTCTCTGACATAGGGTTTCACTGTCCCGGGAAAGTCTCTGCTAACACCGTGCAGAGCGCTGTGCCCAATATACAGAAACGTCTTGCGGTATCTCCTACAGGGAAAGTGCCAGGAGGGAATTGCGGAGCTTGTTCTCAGTGTCTCTGAGAATTGCTCTGATTATCTGTGTGACCTCTTTGCTAAGACTCTCCAGAGAGCCGTCCTCAAAACAAACACACATCTTGACATATCTCCCACATTGATCGCAGTGTCTCCAGAAACGGCATTCAAGGAGCCAGGACCTTTTCTCCCTACACTGTCCATTGAGTTGTCCTCAAAACCAATATACATCCTGCTATATCTCCCACATGGAAAGTGCCAGGAGGGAGAAGTGGGGATTATGTTTAGACTTTCTCGGAACTGCTTCAAATCAACTAGATATCTTTGTGCTTTAAATCTCCCAGCAGCCAAACGCAAAAGCAGCAAACATCTCGCTGTATGTCCCACATCCAAAGTGCCAAGAGAGAGCTTGCTCTCCCTGTCTTTGAGTACTGTTTTCACTGTCCCGGTTACCTCTTTGCTAACATTCTCTTCAGAGCCGCAGTGAAACCAGGAACCACGTGGAGAAGGCAGCCACACTGAAAGTGCCTGGAGGGAACATTGGGGCTTCTTCTCAGTGTCTCTGACATAGGGTTTCACTGTCCCGGGAAAGTCTCTGCTAACACCGTGCAGAGCGCTGTGCCCAATATACAGAAACGTCTTGCGGTATCTCCTACAGGGAAAGTGCCAGGAGGGAATTGCGGAGCTTGTTCTCAGTGTCTCTGAGAATTGCTCTGATTATCTGTGTGACCTCTTTGCTAAGACTCTCCAGAGAGCTGTCCTCAAAACAAACACACATCTTGACATATCTCCCACATTGATCGCAGTGTCTCCAGAAACGGCATTCAAGGAGCCAGGACCTTTTCTCCCTACACTGTCCATTGAGTTGTCCTCAAAACCAATATACATCCTGCTATATCTCCCACATGGAAAGTGCCAGGAGGGAGAAGTGGGGATTATGTTTAGACTTTCTCGGAACTGCTTCAAATCAACTAGATATCTTTGTGCTGTAAATCTCCCAACAGCCAAACGCAAAAGCAGCAAACATCTCGCTGTATGTCCCACATCCAAAGTGCCAAGAGAGAGCTTGCTCTCCCTGTCTTTGAGTACTGTTTTCACTGTCCCGGTTACCTCTTTGCTAACATTCTCTTCAGAGCTGCAGTGAAACCAGGAACCACGTGGAGAAAGCACCCACACTGAAAGTGCCTGGAGGGAACATTGGGGCTTCTTCTCAGTGTCTCTGACATAGGGTTTCACTGTCCCGGGAAAGTCTCTGCTAACACCGTGCAGAGCGCTGTGCCCAATATACAGAAACGTCTTGCGGTATCTCCTACAGGGAAAGTGCCAGGAGGGAATTGCGGAGCTTGTTCTCAGTGTCTCTGAGAATTGCTCTGATTATCTGTGTGACCTCTTTGCTAAGACTCTCCAGAGAGCCGTCCTCAAAACAAACACACATCTTGACATATCTCCCACATTGATCGCAGTGTCTCCAGAAACGGCATTCAAGGAGCCAGGAGGTTTTCTCCCTACACTGTCCATTGAGTTGTCCTCAAAACCAATATACATCCTGCTATATCTCCCACATGGAAAGTGCCAGGAGGGAGAAGTGGGGATTATGTTTAGACTTTCTCGGAACTGCTTCAAATCAACTAGATATCTTTGTGCTGTAAATCTCCCAACAGCCAAACGCAAAAGCAGCAAACATCTCGCTGTATGTCCCACATCCAAAGTGCCAAGAGAGAGCTTGCTCTCCCTGTCTTTGAGTACTGTTTTCACTGTCCCGGTTACCTCTTTGCTAACATTCTCTTCAGAGCTGCAGTGAAACCAGGAACCACGTGGAGAAAGCACCCACATTGAAAGTGCCTGGAAGGAACATTGGGGCTTCTTCTCAGTGTCTCTGACATAGGGTTTCACTGTCCCGGGAAAGTCTCTGCTAACACCGTGCAGAGCGCTGTGCCCAATATACAGAAACGTCTTGTGGTATCTCCTACAGGGAAAGTGCCAGGAGGGAATTGCGGAGCTTGTTCTCAGTGTCTCTGAGAATTGCTCTGATTATCTGTGTGACCTCTTTGCTAAGACTCTCCAGAGAGCCGTCCTCAAAACCAACACACATCTTGACATATCTCCCACATTGATCGCAGTGTCTCCAGAAACGGCATTCAAGGAGCCAGGAGGTTTTCTCCCTACACTGTCCATTGAGTTGTCCTCAAAACCAATATACATCCTGCTATATCTCCCACATGGAAAGTGCCAGGAGGGAGAAGTGGGGATTATGTTTAGACTTTCTCGGAACTGCTTCAAATCAACTAGATATCTTTGTGCTGTAAATCTCCCAACAGCCAAACGCAAAAGCAGCAAACATCTCGCTGTATGTCCCACATCCAAAGTGCCAAGAGAGAGCTTGCTCTCCCTGTCTTTGAGTACTGTTTTCACTGTCCCGGTTACCTCTTTGCTAACATTCTCTTCAGAGCCGCAGTGAAACCAGGAACCACGTGGAGAAAGCACCCACACTGAAAGTGCCTGGAGGGAACATTGGGGCTTCTTCTCAGTGTCTCTGACATAGGGTTTCACTGTCCCGGGAAAGTCTCTGCTGACACCGTGCAGAGCGCTGTGCCCAATATACAGAAACGTCTTGCGGTATCTCCTACAGGGAAAGTGCCAGGAGGGAATTGCGGAGCTTGTTCTCAGTGTCTCTGAGAATTGCTCTGATTATCTGTGTGACCTCTTTGCTAAGACTCTCCAGAGAGCCGTCCTCAAAACAAACACACATCTTGACATATCTCCCACATTGATCGCAGTGTCTCCAGAAACGGCATTCAAGGAGCCAGGACCTTTTCTCCCTACACTGTCCATTGAGTTGTCCTCAAAACCAATATACATCCTGCTATATCTCCCACATGGAAAGTGCCAGGAGGGAGAAGTGGGGATTATGTTTAGACTTTCTCGGAACTGCTTCAAATCAACTAGATATCTTTGTGCTGTAAATCTCCCAACAGCCAAACGCAAAAGCAGCAAACATCTCGCTGTATGTCCCACATCCAAAGTGCCAAGAGAGAGCTTGCTCTCCCTGTCTTTGAGTACTGTTTTCACTGTCCCGGTTACCTCTTTGCTAACATTCTCTTCAGAGCTGCAGTGAAACCAGGAACCACGTGGAGAAAGCACCCACACTGAAAGTGCCTGGAGGGAACATTGGGGCTTCTTCTCAGTGTCTCTGACATAGGGTTTCACTGTCCCGGGAAAGTCTCTGCTGACACCCTGCAGAGCGCTGTGCCCAATATACAGAAACGTCTTGCGGTATCTCCTACAGGGAAAGTGCCAGGAGGGAATTGCGGAGCTTGTTCTCAGTGTCTCTGAGAATTGCTCTGATTATCTGTGTGACCTCTTTGCTAAGACTCTCCAGAGAGCCGTCCTCAAAACAAACACACATCTTGACATATCTCCCACATTGATCGCAGTGTCTCCAGAAACGGCATTCAAGGAGCCAGGAGGTTTTCTCCCTACACTGTCCATTGAGTTGTCCTCAAAACCAATATACATCCTGCTATATCTCCCACATGGAAAGTGCCAGGAGGGAGAAGTGGGGATTATGTTTAGACTTTCTCGGAACTGCTTCAAATCAACTAGATATCTTTGTGCTGTAAATCTCCCAACAGCCAAACGCAAAAGCAGCAAACATCTCGCTGTATGTCCCACATCCAAAGTGCCAAGAGAGAGCTTGCTCTCCCTGTCTTTGAGTACTGTTTTCACTGTCCCGGTTACCTCTTTGCTAACATTCTCTTCAGAGCTGCAGTGAAACCAGGAACCACGTGGAGAAAGCACCCACACTGAAAGTGCCTGGAGGGAACATTGGGGCTTCTTCTCAGTGTCTCTGACATAGGGTTTCACTGTCCCGGGAAAGTCTCTGCTAACACCGTGCAGAGCGCTGTGCCCAATATACAGAAACGTCTTGCGGTATCTCCTACAGGGAAAGTGCCAGGAGGGAATTGCGGAGCTTGTTCTCAGTGTCTCTGAGAATTGCTCTGATTATCTGTGTGACCTCTTTGCTAAGACTCTCCAGAGAGCCGTCCTCAAAACCAACACACATCTTGACATATCTCCCACATTGATCGCAGTGTCTCCAGAAACGGCATTCAAGGAGCCAGGACCTTTTCTCCCTACACTGTCCATTGAGTTGTCCTCAAAACCAATATACATCCTGCTATATCTCCCACATGGAAAGTGCCAGGAGGGAGAAGTGGGGATTATGTTTAGACTTTCTCGGAACTGCTTCAAATCAACTAGATATCTTTGTGCTGTAAATCTCCCAACAGCCAAACGCAAAAGCAGCAAACATCTCGCTGTATGTCCCACATCCAAAGTGCCAAGAGAGAGCTTGCTCTCCCTGTCTTTGAGTACTGTTTTCACTGTCCCGGTTACCTCTTTGCTAACATTCTCTTCAGAGCTGCAGTGAAACCAGGAACCACGTGGAGAAAGCACCCACACTGAAAGTGCCTGGAGGGAACATTGGGGCTTCTTCTCAGTGTCTCTGACATAGGGTTTCACTGTCCCGGGAAAGTCTCTGCTGACACCGTGCAGAGCGCTGTGCCCAATATACAGAAACGTCTTGCGGTATCTCCTACAGGGAAAGTGCCAGGAGGGAATTGCGGAGCTTGTTCTCAGTGTCTCTGAGAATTGCTCTGATTATCTGTGTGACCTCTTTGCTAAGACTCTCCAGAGAGCCGTCCTCAAAACAAACACACATCTTGACATATCTCCCACATTGATCGCAGTGTCTCCAGAAACGGCATTCAAGGAGCCAGGAGGTTTTCTCCCTACACTGTCCATTGAGTTGTCCTCAAAACCAATATACATCCTGCTATATCTCCCACATGGAAAGTGCCAGGAGGGAGAAGTGGGGATTATGTTTAGACTTTCTCGGAACTGCTTCAAATCAACTAGATATCTTTGTGCTGTAAATCTCCCAACAGCCAAACGCAAAAGCAGCAAACATCTCGCTGTATGTCCCACATCCAAAGTGCCAAGAGAGAGCTTGCTCTCCCTGTCTTTGAGTACTGTTTTCACTGTCCCGGTTACCTCTTTGCTAACATTCTCTTCAGAGCCGCAGTGAAACCAGGAACCACGTGGAGAAAGCACCCACACTGAAAGTGCCTGGAGGGAACATTGGGGCTTCTTCTCAGTGTCTCTGACATAGGGTTTCACTGTCCCGGGAAAGTCTCTGCTAACACCGTGCAGAGCGCTGTGCCCAATATACAGAAACGTCTTGCGGTATCTCCTACAGGGAAAGTGCCAGGAGGGAATTGCGGAGCTTGTTCTCAGTGTCTCTGAGAATTGCTCTGATTATCCGTGTGACCTCTTTGCTAAGACTCTCCAGAGAGACGTCCTCAAAACCAACACACATCTTGACATATCTCCCACATTGATCGCAGTGTCTCCAGAAACGGCATTCAAGGAGCCAGGAGGTTTTCTCCCTACCCTGTCCATTGAGTTGTCCTCAAAACCAATATACATCCTGCTATATCTCCCACATGGAAAGTGCCAGGAGGGAGAAGTGGGGGTTATGTTTAGACTTTCTCAGAACTGCTTCAAATCAACTAGATATCTTTGTGCTGTAAATCTCCCAACAGCCAAACGCAAAAGCAGCAAACATCTCGCTGTATGTCCCACATCCAAAGTGCCAAGAGAGAGCTTGCTCTCCCTGTCTTTGAGTACTGTTTTCACTGTCCCGGTTACCTCTTTGCTAACATTCTCTTCAGAGCTGCAGTGAAACCAGGAACCACGTGGAGAAAGCACCCACACTGAAAGTGCCTGGAGGGAACATTGGGGCTTCTTCTCAGTGTCTCTGACATAGGGTTTCACTGTCCCGGGAAAGTCTCTGCTAACACCGTGCAGAGCGCTGTGCCCAATATACAGAAACGTCTTGCGGTATCTCCTACAGGGAAAGTGCCAGGAGGGAATTGCGGAGCTTTTTCTCAGTGTCTCTGAGAATTGCTCTGATTATCTGTGTGACCTCTTTGCTAAGACTCTCCAGAGAGCCGTCCTCAAAACAAACACACATCTTGACATATCTCCCACATTGATCGCAGTGTCTCCAGAAACGGCATTCAAGGAGCCAGGACCTTTTCTCCCTACACTGTCCATTGAGTTGTCCTCAAAACCAATATACATCCTGCTATATCTCCCACATGGAAAGTGCCAGGAGGGAGAAGTGGGGATTATGTTTAGACTTTCTCGGAACTGCTTCAAATCAACTAGATATCTTTGTGCTGTAAATCTCCCAACAGCCAAACGCAAAAGCAGCAAACATCTCGCTGTATGTCCCACATCCAAAGTGCCAAGAGAGAGCTTGCTCACCCTGTCTTTGAGTACTGTTTTCACTGTCCCGGTTACCTCTTTGCTAACATTCTCTTCAGAGCTGCAGTGAAACCAGGAACCACGTGGAGAAAGCACCCACACTGAAAGTGCCTGGAGGGAACATTGGGGCTTCTTCTCAGTGTCTCTGACATAGGGTTTCACTGTCCCGGGAAAGTCTCTGCTAACACCGTGCAGAGCGCTGTGCCCAATATACAGAAACGTCTTGCGGTATCTCCTACAGGGAAAGTGCCAGGAGGGAATTGCGGAGCTTGTTCTCAGTGTCTCTGAGAATTGCTCTGATTATCTGTGTGACCTCTTTGCTAAGACTCTCCAGAGAGACGTCCTCAAAACCAACACACATCTTGACATATCTCCCACATTGATCGCAGTGTCTCCAGAAACGGCATTCAAGGAGCCAGGACCTTTTCTCCCTACACTGTCCATTGAGTTGTCCTCAAAACCAATATACATCCTGCTATATCTCCCACATGGAAAGTGCCAGGAGGGAGAAGTGGGGATTATGTTTAGACTTTCTCGGAACTGCTTCAAATCAACTAGATATCTTTGTGCTGTAAATCTCCCAACAGCCAAACGCAAAAGCATCAAACATCTCGCTGTATGTCCCACATCCAAAGTGCCAAGAGAGAGCTTGCTCTCCCTGTCTTTGAGTACTGTTTTCACAGTCCCGGTTACCTCTTTGCTAACATTCTCTTCAGAGCTGCAGTGAAACCAGGAACCACGTGGAGAAAGCACCCACACTGAAAGTGCCTGGAGGGAACATTGGGGCTTCTTCTCAGTGTCTCTGACATAGGGTTTCACTGTCCCGGGAAAGTCTCTGCTAACACCGTGCAGAGCGCTGTGCCCAATATACAGAAACGTCTTGCGGTATCTCCTACAGGGAAAGTGCCAGGAGGGAATTGCGGAGCTTGTTCTCAGTGTCTCTGAGAATTGCTCTGATTATCTGTGTGACCTCTTTGCTAAGACTCTCCAGAGAGCCGTCCTCAAAACAAACACACATCTTGACATATCTCCCACATTGATCGCAGTGTCTCCAGAAACGGCATTCAAGGAGCCAGGACCTTTTCTCCCTACACTGTCCATTGAGTTGTCCTCAAAACCAATATACATCCTGCTATATCTCCCACATGGAAAGTGCCAGGAGGGAGAAGTGGGGATTATGTTTAGACTTTCTCGGAACTGCTTCAAATCAACTAGATATCTTTGTGCTGTAAATCTCCCAACAGCCAAACGCAAAAGCAGCAAACATCTCGCTGTATGTCCCACATCCAAAGTGCCAAGAGAGAGCTTGCTCACCCTGTCTTTGAGTACTGTTTTCACTGTCCCGGTTACCTCTTTGCTAACATTCTCTTCAGAGCTGCAGTGAAACCAGGAACCACGTGGAGAAAGCACCCACACTGAAAGTGCCTGGAGGGAACATTGGGGCTTCTTCTCAGTGTCTCTGACATAGGGTTTCACTGTCCCGGGAAAGTCTCTGCTAACACCGTGCAGAGCGCTGTGCCCAATATACAGAAACGTCTTGCGGTATCTCCTACAGGGAAAGTGCCAGGAGGGAATTGCGGAGCTTGTTCTCAGTGTCTCTGAGAATTGCTCTGATTATCTGTGTGACCTCTTTGCTAAGACTCTCCAGAGAGCCGTCCTCAAAACAAACACACATCTTGACATATCTCCCACATTGATCGCAGTGTCTCCAGAAACGGCATTCAAGGAGCCAGGAGGTTTTCTCCCTACACTGTCCATTGAGTTGTCCTCAAAACCAATATACATCCTGCTATATCTCCCACATGGAAAGTGCCAGGAGGGAGAAGTGGGGATTATGTTTAGACTTTCTCGGAACTGCTTCAAATCAACTAGATATCTTTGTGCTGTAAATCTCCCAACAGCCAAACGCAAAAGCAGCAAACATCTCGCTGTATGTCCCACATCCAAAGTGCCAAGAGAGAGCTTGCTCTCCCTGTCTTTGAGTACTGTTTTCACTGTCCCGGTTACCTCTTTGCTAAGATTCTCTTCAGAGCCGCAGTGAAACCAGGAACCACGTGGAGAAAGCACCCACACTGAAAGTGCCTGGAGGGAACGTTGGGGCTTCTTCTCAGTGTCTCTGACATAGGGTTTCACTGTCCCGGGAAAGTCTCTGCTAACACCGTGCAGAGCGCTGTGCCCAATATACAGAAACGTCTTGCGGTATCTCCTACAGGGAAAGTGCCAGGAGGGAATTGCGGAGCTTGTTCTCAGTGTCTCTGAGAATTGCTCTGATTATCTGTGTGACCTCTTTGCTAAGACTCTCCAGAGAGCCGTCCTCAAAACAAACACACATCTTGACATATCTCCCACATTGATCGCAGTGTCTCCAGAAACGGCATTCAAGGAGCCAGGAGGTTTTCTCCCTACACTGTCCATTGAGTTGTCCTCAAAACCAATATACATCCTGCTATATCTCCCACATGGAAAGTGCCAGGAGGGAGAAGTGGGGATTATGTTTAGACTTTCTCGGAACTGCTTCAAATCAACTAGATATCTTTGTGCTGTAAATCTCCCAACAGCCAAACGCAAAAGCAGCAAACATCTCGCTGTATGTCCCACATCCAAAGTGCCAAGAGAGAGCTTGCTCTCCCTGTCTTTGAGTACTGTTTTCACTGTCCCGGTTACCTCTTTGCTAAGATTCTCTTCAGAGCCGCAGTGAAACCAGGAACCACGTGGAGAAAGCACCCACACTGAAAGTGCCTGGAGGGAACGTTGGGGCTTCTTCTCAGTGTCTCTGACATAGGGTTTCACTGTCCCGGGAAAGTCTCTGCTAACACCGTGCAGAGCGCTGTGCCCAATATACAGAAACGTCTTGCGGTATCTCCTACAGGGAAAGTGCCAGGAGGGAATTGCGGAGCTTGTTCTCAGTGTCTCTGAGAATTGCTCTGATTATCTGTGTGACCTCTTTGCTAAGACTCTCCAGAGAGCCGTCCTCAAAACAAACACACATCTTGACATATCTCCCACATTGATCGCAGTGTCTCCAGAAACGGCATTCAAGGAGCCAGGAGGTTTTCTCCCTACACTGTCCATTGAGTTGTCCTCAAAACCAATATACATCCTGCTATATCTCCCACATGGAAAGTGCCAGGAGGGAGAAGTGGGGATTATGTTTAGACTTTCTCAGAACTGCTTCAAATCAACTAGATATCTTTGTGCTGTAAATCTCCCAACAGCCAAACGCAAAAGCAGCAAACATCTCGCTGTATGTCCCACATCCAAAGTGCCAAGAGAGAGCTTGCTCTCCCTGTCTTTGAGTACTGTTTTCACTGTCCCGGTTACCTCTTTGCTAACATTCTCTTCAGAGCTGCAGTGAAACCAGGAACCACGTGGAGAAAGCACCCACACTGAAAGTGCCTGGAGGGAACATTGGGGCTTCTTCTCAGTGTCTCTGACATAGGGTTTCACTGTCCCGGGAAAGTCTCTGCTAACACCGTGCAGAGCGCTGTGCCCAATATACAGAAACGTCTTGCGGTATCTCCTACAGGGAAAGTGCCAGGAGGGAATTGCGGAGCTTGTTCTCAGTGTCTCTGAGAATTGCTCTGATTATCTGTGTGACCTCTTTGCTAAGACTCTCCAGAGAGACGTCCTCAAAACCAACACACATCTTGACATATCTCCCACATTGATCGCAGTGTCTCCAGAAACGGCATTCAAGGAGCCAGGACCTTTTCTCCCTACACTGTCCATTGAGTTGTCCTCAAAACCAATATACATCCTGCTATATCTCCCACATGGAAAGTGCCAGGAGGGAGAAGTGGGGATTATGTTTAGACTTTCTCGGAACTGCTTCAAATCAACTAGATATCTTTGTGCTGTAAATCTCCCAACAGCCAAACGCAAAAGCATCAAACATCTCGCTGTATGTCCCAAATCCAAAGTGCCAAGAGAGAGCTTGCTCTCCCTGTCTTTGAGTACTGTTTTCACAGTCCCGGTTACCTCTTTGCTAACATTCTCTTCAGAGCTGCAGTGAAACCAGGAACCACGTGGAGAAAGCACCCACACTGAAAGTGCCTGGAGGGAACATTGGGGCTTCTTCTCAGTGTCTCTGACATAGGGTTTCACTGTCCCGGGAAAGTCTCTGCTAACACCGTGCAGAGCGCTGTGCCCAATATACAGAAACGTCTTGCGGTATCTCCTACAGGGAAAGTGCCAGGAGGGAATTGCGGAGCTTGTTCTCAGTGTCTCTGAGAATTGCTCTGATTATCTGTGTGACCTCTTTGCTAAGACTCTCCAGAGAGCCGTCCTCAAAACCAACACACATCTTGACATATCTCCCACATTGATCGCAGTGTCTCCAGAAACGGCATTCAAGGAGCCAGGACCTTTTCTCCCTACACTGTCCATTGAGTTGTCCTCAAAACCAATATACATCCTGCTATATCTCCCACATGGAAAGTGCCAGGAGGGAGAAGTGGGGATTATGTTTAGACTTTCTCGGAACTGCTTCAAATCAACTAGATATCTTTGTGCTGTAAATCTCCCAACAGCCAAACGCAAAAGCAGCAAACATCTCGCTGTATGTCCCACATCCAAAGTGCCAAGAGAGAGCTTGCTCTCCCTGTCTTTGAGTACTGTTTTCACTGTCCCGGTTACCTCTTTGCTAACATTCTCTTCAGAGCTGCAGTGAAACCAGGAACCACGTGGAGAAAGCACCCACACTGAAAGTGCCTGGAGGGAACATTGGGGCTTCTTCTCAGTGTCTCTGACATAGGGTTTCACTGTCCCGGGAAAGTCTCTGCTAACACCGTGCAGAGCGCTGTGCCCAATATACAGAAACGTCTTGCGGTATCTCCTACAGGGAAAGTGCCAGGAGGGAATTGCGGAGCTTGTTCTCAGTGTCTCTGAGAATTGCTCTGATTATCCGTGTGACCTCTTTGCTAAGACTCTCCAGAGAGACGTCCTCAAAACCAACACACATCTTGACATATCTCCCACATTGATCGCAGTGTCTCCAGAAACGGCATTCAAGGAGCCAGGAGGTTTTCTCCCTACCCTGTCCATTGAGTTGTCCTCAAAACCAATATACATCCTGCTATATCTCCCACATGGAAAGTGCCAGGAGGGAGAAGTGGGGATTATGTTTAGACTTTCTCAGAACTGCTTCAAATCAACTAGATATCTTTGTGCTGTAAATCTCCCAACAGCCAAACGCAAAAGCAGCAAACATCTCGCTGTATGTCCCACATCCAAAGTGCCAAGAGAGAGCTTGCTCTCCCTGTCTTTGAGTACTGTTTTCACAGTCCCGGTTACCTCTTTGCTAACATTCTCTTCAGAGCTGCAGTGAAACCAGGAACCACGTGGAGAAAGCACCCACACTGAAAGTGCCTGGAGGGAACATTGGGGCTTCTTCTCAGTGTCTCTGACATAGGGTTTCACTGTCCCGGGAAAGTCTCTGCTAACACCGTGCAGAGCGCTGTGCCCAATATACAGAAACGTCTTGCGGTATCTCCTACAGGGAAAGTGCCAGGAGGGAATTGCGGAGCTTGTTCTCAGTGTCTCTGAGAATTGCTCTGATTATCTGTGTGACCTCTTTGCTAAGACTCTCCAGAGAGCCGTCCTCAAAACAAACACACATCTTGACATATCTCCCACATTGATCGCAGTGTCTCCAGAAACGACATTCAAGGAGCCAGGACCTTTTCTCCCTACACTGTCCATTGAGTTGTCCTCAAAACCAATATACATCCTGCTATATCTCCCACATGGAAAGTGCCAGGAGGGAGAAGTGGGGATTATGTTTAGACTTTCTCGGAACTGCTTCAAATCAACTAGATATCTTTGTGCTGTAAATCTCCCAACAGCCAAACGCAAAAGCAGCAAACATCTCGCTGTATGTCCCACATCCAAAGTGCCAAGAGAGAGCTTGCTCTCCCTGTCTTTGAGTACTGTTTTCACTGTCCCGGTTACCTCTTTGCTAACATTCTCTTCAGAGCTGCAGTGAAACCAGGAACCACGTGGAGAAAGCACCCACACTGAAAGTGCCTGGAGGGAACATTGGGGCTTCTTCTCAGTGTCTCTGACATAGGGTTTCACTGTCCCGGGAAAGTCTCTGCTAACACCGTGCAGAGCGCTGTGCCCAATATACAGAAACGTCTTGCGGTATCTCCTACAGGGAAAGTGCCAGGAGGGAATTGCGGAGCTTGTTCTCAGTGTCTCTGAGAATTGCTCTGATTATCTGTGTGACCTCTTTGCTAAGACTCTCCAGAGAGCCGTCCTCAAAACAAACACACATCTTGACATATCTCCCACATTGATCGCAGTGTCTCCAGAAACGGCATTCAAGGAGCCAGGAGGTTTTCTCCCTACACTGTCCATTGAGTTGTCCTCAAAACCAATATACATCCTGCTATATCTCCCACATGGAAAGTGCCAGGAGGGAGAAGTGGGGATTATGTTTAGACTTTCTCGGAACTGCTTCAAATCAACTAGATATCTTTGTGCTGTAAATCTCCCAACAGCCAAACGCAAAAGCAGCAAACATCTCGCTGTATGTCCCACATCCAAAGTGCCAAGAGAGAGCTTGCTCTCCCTGTCTTTGAGTACTGTTTTCACTGTCCCGGTTACCTCTTTGCTAAGATTCTCTTCAGAGCCGCAGTGAAACCAGGAACCACGTGGAGAAAGCACCCACACTGAAAGTGCCTGGAGGGAACGTTGGGGCTTCTTCTCAGTGTCTCTGACATAGGGTTTCACTGTCCCGGGAAAGTCTCTGCTAACACCGTGCAGAGCGCTGTGCCCAATATACAGAAACGTCTTGCGGTATCTCCTACAGGGAAAGTGCCAGGAGGGAATTGCGGAGCTTGTTCTCAGTGTCTCTGAGAATTGCTCTGATTATCTGTGTGACCTCTTTGCTAAGACTCTCCAGAGAGCCGTCCTCAAAACAAACACACATCTTGACATATCTCCCACATTGATCGCAGTGTCTCCAGAAACGGCATTCAAGGAGCCAGGAGGTTTTCTCCCTACACTGTCCATTGAGTTGTCCTCAAAACCAATATACATCCTGCTATATCTCCCACATGGAAAGTGCCAGGAGGGAGAAGTGGGGATTATGTTTAGACTTTCTCGGAACTGCTTCAAATCAACTAGATATCTTTGTGCTGTAAATCTCCCAACAGCCAAACGCAAAAGCAGCAAACATCTCGCTGTATGTCCCACATCCAAAGTGCCAAGAGAGAGCTTGCTCTCCCTGTCTTTGAGTACTGTTTTCACTGTCCCGGTTACCTCTTTGCTAAGATTCTCTTCAGAGCCGCAGTGAAACCAGGAACCACGTGGAGAAAGCACCCACACTGAAAGTGCCTGGAGGGAACGTTGGGGCTTCTTCTCAGTGTCTCTGACATAGGGTTTCACTGTCCCGGGAAAGTCTCTGCTAACACCGTGCAGAGCGCTGTGCCCAATATACAGAAACGTCTTGCGGTATCTCCTACAGGGAAAGTGCCAGGAGGGAATTGCGGAGCTTGTTCTCAGTGTCTCTGAGAATTGCTCTGATTATCTGTGTGACCTCTTTGCTAAGACTCTCCAGAGAGCCGTCCTCAAAACAAACACACATCTTGACATATCTCCCACATTGATCGCAGTGTCTCCAGAAACGGCATTCAAGGAGCCAGGAGGTTTTCTCCCTACACTGTCCATTGAGTTGTCCTCAAAACCAATATACATCCTGCTATATCTCCCACATGGAAAGTGCCAGGAGGGAGAAGTGGGGATTATGTTTAGACTTTCTCAGAACTGCTTCAAATCAACTAGATATCTTTGTGCTGTAAATCTCCCAACAGCCAAACGCAAAAGCAGCAAACATCTCGCTGTATGTCCCACATCCAAAGTGCCAAGAGAGAGCTTGCTCTCCCTGTCTTTGAGTACTGTTTTCACTGTCCCGGTTACCTCTTTGCTAACATTCTCTTCAGAGCTGCAGTGAAACCAGGAACCACGTGGAGAAAGCACCCACACTGAAAGTGCCTGGAGGGAACATTGGGGCTTCTTCTCAGTGTCTCTGACATAGGGTTTCACTGTCCCGGGAAAGTCTCTGCTAACACCGTGCAGAGCGCTGTGCCCAATATACAGAAACGTCTTGCGGTATCTCCTACAGGGAAAGTGCCAGGAGGGAATTGCGGAGCTTGTTCTCAGTGTCTCTGAGAATTGCTCTGATTATCTGTGTGACCTCTTTGCTAAGACTCTCCAGAGAGACGTCCTCAAAACCAACACACATCTTGACATATCTCCCACATTGATCGCAGTGTCTCCAGAAACGGCATTCAAGGAGCCAGGACCTTTTCTCCCTACACTGTCCATTGAGTTGTCCTCAAAACCAATATACATCCTGCTATATCTCCCACATGGAAAGTGCCAGGAGGGAGAAGTGGGGATTATGTTTAGACTTTCTCGGAACTGCTTCAAATCAACTAGATATCTTTGTGCTGTAAATCTCCCAACAGCCAAACGCAAAAGCATCAAACATCTCGCTGTATGTCCCAAATCCAAAGTGCCAAGAGAGAGCTTGCTCTCCCTGTCTTTGAGTACTGTTTTCACAGTCCCGGTTACCTCTTTGCTAACATTCTCTTCAGAGCTGCAGTGAAACCAGGAACCACGTGGAGAAAGCACCCACACTGAAAGTGCCTGGAGGGAACATTGGGGCTTCTTCTCAGTGTCTCTGACATAGGGTTTCACTGTCCCGGGAAAGTCTCTGCTAACACCGTGCAGAGCGCTGTGCCCAATATACAGAAACGTCTTGCGGTATCTCCTACAGGGAAAGTGCCAGGAGGGAATTGCGGAGCTTGTTCTCAGTGTCTCTGAGAATTGCTCTGATTATCTGTGTGACCTCTTTGCTAAGACTCTCCAGAGAGCCGTCCTCAAAACCAACACACATCTTGACATATCTCCCACATTGATCGCAGTGTCTCCAGAAACGGCATTCAAGGAGCCAGGACCTTTTCTCCCTACACTGTCCATTGAGTTGTCCTCAAAACCAATATACATCCTGCTATATCTCCCACATGGAAAGTGCCAGGAGGGAGAAGTGGGGATTATGTTTAGACTTTCTCGGAACTGCTTCAAATCAACTAGATATCTTTGTGCTGTAAATCTCCCAACAGCCAAACGCAAAAGCAGCAAACATCTCGCTGTATGTCCCACATCCAAAGTGCCAAGAGAGAGCTTGCTCTCCCTGTCTTTGAGTACTGTTTTCACTGTCCCGGTTACCTCTTTGCTAACATTCTCTTCAGAGCTGCAGTGAAACCAGGAACCACGTGGAGAAAGCACCCACACTGAAAGTGCCTGGAGGGAACATTGGGGCTTCTTCTCAGTGTCTCTGACATAGGGTTTCACTGTCCCGGGAAAGTCTCTGCTAACACCGTGCAGAGCGCTGTGCCCAATATACAGAAACGTCTTGCGGTATCTCCTACAGGGAAAGTGCCAGGAGGGAATTGCGGAGCTTGTTCTCAGTGTCTCTGAGAATTGCTCTGATTATCCGTGTGACCTCTTTGCTAAGACTCTCCAGAGAGACGTCCTCAAAACCAACACACATCTTGACATATCTCCCACATTGATCGCAGTGTCTCCAGAAACGGCATTCAAGGAGCCAGGAGGTTTTCTCCCTACCCTGTCCATTGAGTTGTCCTCAAAACCAATATACATCCTGCTATATCTCCCACATGGAAAGTGCCAGGAGGGAGAAGTGGGGATTATGTTTAGACTTTCTCAGAACTGCTTCAAATCAACTAGATATCTTTGTGCTGTAAATCTCCCAACAGCCAAACGCAAAAGCAGCAAACATCTCGCTGTATGTCCCACATCCAAAGTGCCAAGAGAGAGCTTGCTCTCCCTGTCTTTGAGTACTGTTTTCACAGTCCCGGTTACCTCTTTGCTAACATTCTCTTCAGAGCTGCAGTGAAACCAGGAACCACGTGGAGAAAGCACCCACACTGAAAGTGCCTGGAGGGAACATTGGGGCTTCTTCTCAGTGTCTCTGACATAGGGTTTCACTGTCCCGGGAAAGTCTCTGCTAACACCGTGCAGAGCGCTGTGCCCAATATACAGAAACGTCTTGCGGTATCTCCTACAGGGAAAGTGCCAGGAGGGAATTGCGGAGCTTGTTCTCAGTGTCTCTGAGAATTGCTCTGATTATCTGTGTGACCTCTTTGCTAAGACTCTCCAGAGAGCCGTCCTCAAAACAAACACACATCTTGACATATCTCCCACATTGATCGCAGTGTCTCCAGAAACGACATTCAAGGAGCCAGGACCTTTTCTCCCTACACTGTCCATTGAGTTGTCCTCAAAACCAATATACATCCTGCTATATCTCCCACATGGAAAGTGCCAGGAGGGAGAAGTGGGGATTATGTTTAGACTTTCTCGGAACTGCTTCAAATCAACTAGATATCTTTGTGCTGTAAATCTCCCAACAGCCAAACGCAAAAGCAGCAAACATCTCGCTGTATGTCCCACATCCAAAGTGCCAAGAGAGAGCTTGCTCTCCCTGTCTTTGAGTACTGTTTTCACTGTCCCGGTTACCTCTTTGCTAACATTCTCTTCAGAGCCGCAGTGAAACCAGGAACCACGTGGAGAAAGCACCCACACTGAAAGTGCCTGGAGGGAACATTGGGGCTTCTTCTCAGTGTCTCTGACATAGGGTTTCACTGTCCCGGGAAAGTCTCTGCTAACACCGTGCAGAGCGCTGTGCCCAATATACAGAAACGTCTTGCGGTATCTCCTACAGGGAAAGTGCCAGGAGGGAATTGTGGAGCTTGTTCTCAGTGTCTCTGAGAATTGCTCTGATTATCTGTGTGACCTCTTTGCTAAGACTCTCCAGAGAGCCGTCCTCAAAACAAACACACATCTTGACATATCTCCCACATTGATCGCAGTGTCTCCAGAAACGGCATTCAAGGAGCCAGGACCTTTTCTCCCTACACTGTCCATTGAGTTGTCCTCAAAACCAATATACATCCTGCTATATCTCCCACATGGAAAGTGCCAGGAGGGAGAAGTGGGGATTATGTTTAGACTTTCTCGGAACTGCTTCAAATCAACTAGATATCTTTGTGCTGTAAATCTCCCAACAGCCAAACGCAAAAGCAGCAAACATCTCGCTGTATGTCCCACATCCAAAGTGCCAAGAGAGAGCTTGCTCTCCCTGTCTTTGAGTACTGTTTTCACTGTCCCGGTTACCTCTTTGCTAACATTCTCTTCAGAGCCGCAGTGAAACCAGGAACCACGTGGAGAAAGCACCCACACTGAAAGTGCCTGGAGGGAACATTGGGGCTTCTTCTCAGTGTCTCTGACATAGGGTTTCACTGTCCCGGGAAAGTCTCTGCTAACACCGTGCAGAGCGCTGTGCCCAATATACAGAAACGTCTTGCGGTATCTCCTACAGGGAAAGTGCCAGGAGGGAATTGCGGAGCTTGTTCTCAGTGTCTCTGAGAATTGCTCTGATTATCTGTGTGACCTCTTTGCTAAGACTCTCCAGAGAGCCGTCCTCAAAACAAACACACATCTTGACATATCTCCCACATTGATCGCAGTGTCTCCAGAAACGACATTCAAGGAGCCAGGACCTTTTCTCCCTACACTGTCCATTGAGTTGTCCTCAAAACCAATATACATCCTGCTATATCTCCCACATGGAAAGTGCCAGGAGGGAGAAGTGGGGATTATGTTTAGACTTTCTCGGAACTGCTTCAAATCAACTAGATATCTTTGTGCTGTAAATCTCCCAACAGCCAAATGCAAAAGCAGCAAACATCTCGCTGTATGTCCCACATCCAAAGTGCCAAGAGAGAGCTTGCTCTCCCTGTCTTTGAGTACTGTTTTCACTGTCCCGGTTACCTCTTTGCTAACATTCTCTTCAGAGCCGCAGTGAAACCAGGAACCACGTGGAGAAAGCACCCACACTGAAAGTGCCTGGAGGGAACATTGGGGCTTCTTCTCAGTGTCTCTGACATAGGGTTTCACTGTCCCGGGAAAGTCTCTGCTAACACCGTGCAGAGCGCTGTGCCCAATATACAGAAACGTCTTGCGGTATCTCCTACAGGGAAAGTGCCAGGAGGGAATTGCGGAGCTTGTTCTCAGTGTCTCTGAGAATTGCTCTGATTATCTGTGTGACCTCTTTGCTAAGACTCTCCAGAGAGCCGTCCTCAAAACAAACACACATCTTGACATATCTCCCACATTGATCGCAGTGTCTCCAGAAACGGCATTCAAGGAGCCAGGAGGTTTTCTCCCTACACTGTCCATTGAGTTGTCCTCAAAACCAATATACATCCTGCTATATCTCCCACATGGAAAGTGCCAGGAGGGAGAAGTGGGGATTATGTTTAGACTTTCTCGGAACTGCTTCAAATCAACTAGATATCTTTGTGCTGTAAATCTCCCAGCAGCCAAACGCAAAAGCAGCAAACATCTCGCTGTATGTCCCACATCCAAAGTGCCAAGAGAGAGCTTGCTCTCCCTGTCTTTGAGTACTGTTTTCACTGTCCCGGTTACCTCTTTGCTAACATTCTCTTCAGAGCCGCAGTGAAACCAGGAACCACGTGGAGAAGGCAGCCACACTGAAAGTGCCTGGAGGGAACATTGGGGCTTCTTCTCAGTGTCTCTGACATAGGGTTTCACTGTCCCGGGAAAGTTTCTGCTAACACCGTGCAGAGCGCTGTGCCCAATATACAGAAACGTCTTGCGGTATCTCCTACAGGGAAAGTGCCAATAGGGAATTGCGGAGCTTGTTCTCAGTGTCTCTGAGAATTGCTCTGATTATCCCTGTGACCTCTTTGCTAAGACTCTCCAGAGAGCCGTCCTCAAAACAAACACACATCTTGACATATCTCCCACATTGATCGCAGTGTCTCCAGAAACGGCATTCAAGGAGCCAGGAGGTTTTCTCCCTACACTGTCCATTGAGTTGTCCTCAAAACCAATATACATCCTGCTATATCTCCCACATGGAAAGTGCCAGGAGGGAGAAGTGGGGATTATGTTTAGACTTTCTCGGAACTGCTTCAAATCAACTAGATATCTTTGTGCTTTAAATCTCCCAGCAGCCAAACGCAAAAGCAGCAAACATCTCGCTGTATGTCCCACATCCAAAGTGCCAAGAGAGAGCTTGCTCTCCCTGTCTTTGAGTACTGTTTTCACTGTCCCGGTTACCTCTTTGCTAACATTCTCTTCAGAGCCGCAGTGAAACCAGGAACCACGTGGAGAAGGCAGCCACACTGAAAGTGCCTGGAGGGAACATTGGGGCTTCTTGTCACTGTCTCTGACATAGGGTTTCACTGTCCCGGGAAAGTCTCTGCTAACACCGTGCAGAGCGCTGTGCCCAATATACAGAAACGTCTTGCTGTATCTCCTACAGGGAAAGTGCCAGGAGGGAACTGCAGAGCTTGTTCTCAGTGTCTCTGAGAATTGCTCTGATTATCTGTGTGACCTCTTTGCTAAGACTCTCCAGAGAGCCGTCCTCAAAACCAACACACATGTTGACATATCTCCCACATTGATCGCAGTGTCTCCAGGAACGGCATTCAAGGAGCCAGGAATTTTTCTGCCCACACTGTCCATAGAGTTGTCCTCAAAACCAATATACATCCTGCTATATCTCCCACATGGAAAGTGCCAGGAGGGAAAAGTGAGGATTATGCTTAGACTTTCTCGGAACTGCTTCAAATCAACTAGATATCTTTGTGCTGTAAATCTCCCAACAGCCAAACGCAAAAGCAGCAAACATCTCGCTGTATGTCCCACATCCAAAGTGCCAAGAGAGTAATGTAGAGCTTGCTCTCCCTGTCTTTGAGTACTGTTTTCACTGTCCCAGTTACCTCTTTGCTAACATTCTCTTCAGAGCTGCAGTGAAACCAGGAACCATGTGGAGAAGGCACCCACACTGAAGATGCCTGGAAGGAACGTTGGGGCTTCTTCTCAGTGTCTCTGACATAGGGTTTCACTGTCCCGGGAAAGTCTCTGCTAACACCCTGCAGAGCGCTGTGCCCAATATACAGAAACATCTTGTGGTATCTCCTACAGGGAAAGTGCCAGGAGGGAATTGCGGAGCTTGTTCTCAGTGTCTCTGAGAATTGCTCTGATTATCCGTGTGACCTCTTTGCTAAGACTCTCCAGAGAGCCGTCCTCAAAACCAACACACATGTTGACATATCTCCCACATTGATCGCAGTGTCTCCAGGAACGGCATTCAAGGAGCCAGGAATTTTTCTGCCCACACTGTCCATAGAGTTGTCCTCAAAACCAATATACATCCTGCTATATCTCCCACATGGAAAGTGCCAGGAGGGAGAAGTGGGGATTATGCTTAGACTTTCTCGGAACTGCTTCAAATCAACTAGATATCTTTGTGCTGTAAATCTCCCAACAGCCAAACGCAAAAGCAGCAAACATCTCGCTGTATGTCCCACATCCAAAGTGCCAAGAGAGAGCTTGCTCTCCCTGTCTTTGAGTACTGTTTTCACTGTCCCGGTTACCTCTTTGCTAACATTCTCTTCAGAGCCGCAGTGAAACCAGGAACCACGTGGAGAAGGCACCCACACTGAAGATGCCTGGAAGGAACATTGGGGCTTCTTCTCACTGTCTCTGACATAGGGTTTCACTGTCCCGGGAAAGTCTCTGCTAACACCCTGCAGAGCGCTGTGCCCAATATACAGAAACATCTTGCGGTATCTCCTACAGGGAAAGTGCCGGGAGGAATTGTGGAGCTTGTTCTCAGTGTCTCTGAGAATTGCTCTGATTATCCGTGTGACCTCTTTGCTAAGACTCTCCAGAGAGACGTCCTCAAAACCAACACACATCTTGACATATCTCCCACATTGATCGCAGTGTCTCCAGGAACGGCATTCAAGGAGCCAGGACCTTTTCTCCCTACACTGTCCATTGAGTTGTCCTCAAAACCAATATACATCCTGCTATATCTCCCACATGGAAAGTGCCAGGAGGGAAAAGTGAGGATTATGCTTAGACTTTCTCGGAACTGCTTCAAATCAACTAGATATCTTTGTGCTGTAAATCTCCCAACAGCCAAACGCAAAAGCAGCAAACATCTCGCTGTATGTCCCACATCCAAAGTGCCAAGAGAGTAATGTAGAGCTTGCTCTCCCTGTCTTTGAGTACTGTTTTCACTGTCCCAGTTACCTCTTTGCTAACATTCTCTTCAGAGCTGCAGTGAAACCAGGAACCATGTGGAGAAGGCACCCACACTGAAGATGCCTGGAAGGAACGTTGGGGCTTCTTCTCAGTGTCTCTGACATAGGGTTTCACTGTCCCGGGAAAGTCTCTGCTAACACCCTGCAGAGCGCTGTGCCCAATATACAGAAACATCTTGCGGTATCTCCTACAGGGAAAGTGCCAGGAGGGAATTGCGGAGCTTGTTCTCAGTGTCTCTGAGAATTGCTCTGATTATCCGTGTGACCTCTTTGCTAAGACTCTCCAGAGAGCCGTCCTCAAAACCAACACACATCTTGACATATCTCCCACATTGATCGCAGTGTCTCCAGGAACGGCATTCAAGGAGCCAGGAATTTTTCTGCCCACACTGTCCATAGAGTTGTCCTCAAAACCAATATACATCCTGCTATATCTCCCACATGGAAAGTGCCAGGAGGGAAAAGTGAGGATTATGCTTAGACTTTCTCGGAACTGCTTCAAATCAACTAGATATCTTTGTGCTGTAAATCTCCCAACAGCCAAACGCAAAAGCAGCAAACATCTCGCTGTATGTCCCACATCCAAAGTGCCAAGAGAGAGCTTGCTCTCCCTGTCTTTGAGTACTGTTTTCACTGTCCCGGTTACCTCTTTGCTAACATTCTCTTCAGAGCTGCAGTGAAACCAGGAACCATGTGGAGAAGGCACCCACACTGAAGATGCCTGGAAGGAACATTGGGGCTTCTTCTCACTGTCTCTGACATAGGGTTTCACTGTCCCGGGAAAGTCTCTGCTAACACCCTGCAGAGCGCTGTGCCCAATATACAGAAACATCTTGCGGTATCTCCTACAGGGAAAGTGCCGGGAGGAATTGTGGAGCTTGTTCTCAGTGTCTCTGAGAATTGCTCTGATTATCCGTGTGACCTCTTTGCTAAGACTCTCCAGAGAGACGTCCTCAAAACCAACACACATCTTGACATATCTCCCACATTGATCGCAGTGTCTCCAGGAACGGCATTCAAGGAGCCAGGACCTTTTCTCCCTACACTGTCCATTGAGTTGTCCTCAAAACCAATATACATCCTGCTATATCTCCCACATGGAAAGTGCCAGGAGGGAAAAGTGAGGATTATGCTTAGACTTTCTCGGAACTGCTTCAAATCAACTAGATATCTTTGTGCTGTAAATCTCCCAACAGCCAAACGCAAAAGCAGCAAACATCTCGCTATATGTCCCACATCCAAAGTGCCAAGAGAGTAATGTAGAGCTTGCTCTCCCTGTCTTTGAGTACTGTTTTCACTGTCCCGGTTACCTCTTTGCTAACGTACTCTTCAGAGCTGCAGTGAAACCAAGAACCACGTGGACAAGGCACCCACACTGAAAGTGCCTGGAGGGAACATTGGGGCTTCTTCTCAGTGTCTCTGACATAGGGTTTCACTGTCCCGGGAAAGTCTCTGCTAACACCGTGCAGAGCGCTGTGCCCAATATACAGAAACGTCTTGCAGTATCTCCTACAGGGAAAGTGCCAGGAGGGAATTGTGGAGCTTGTTCTCAGTGTCTCTGAGAATTGCTCTGATTATCCCTGTGACCTCTTTGCTAAGACTCTCCAGAGAGACGTCCTCAAAACCAACACACATCTTGACATATCTCCCACATTGATCGCAGTGTCTCCAGGAACGGCATTCAAGGAGCCAGGAATTTTTCTGCCCACACTCTTCGGGGACAGTTCCTTAAAACCAATATACATCCTGCTATATCTCCCACATGGAAAGTGCCAGGAGGGAGAAGTGGGGATTATGTTTAGACTTTCTCGGAACTGCTTCAAATCAACTAGATATCTTTGTGCTGTAAATCTCCCAACAGCCAAACGCAAAAGCAGCAAACATCTCGCTGTATGTCCCACATCCAAAGTGCCAAGAGAGTAATGTAGAGCTTGCTCTCCCTGTCTTTGAGTACTGTTTTCACTGTCCCGGTTACCTCTTTGCTAACATTCTCTTCAGAGCTGCAGTGAAACCAGGAACCACGTGGAGAAGGCACCCACACTAAAAGTGCCTGGAAGGAACGTTGGGGCTTCTTGTCACTGTCTCTGACATAGGGTTTCACTGTCCCGGGAAAGTCTCTGCTAACACCCTGCAGAGCGCTGTGCCCAATATACAGAAACGTCTTGCGGTATCTCCTACAGGGAAAGTGCCAGGAGGGAATTGCGGAGCTTGTTCTCAGTGTCTCTGAGAATTGCTCTGATTATCCGTGTGACCTCTTTGCTAAGACTCTCCAGAGAGATGTCCTCAAAACCAACACACATGTTGACATATCTCCCACATTGATCGCAGTGTCTCCAGGAACGGCATTCAAGGAGCCAGGAACTTTTCTCCCTACACTGTCCATTGAGTTGTCCTCAAAACCAATATACATCCTGCTATATCTCCCACATGGAAAGTGCCAGGAGGGAGAAGTGGGGATTATGTTTAGACTTTCTCGGAACTGCTTCAAATCAACTAGATATCTTTGTGCTGTAAATCTCCCAACAGCCAAACGCAAAAGCAGCAAACATCTCGCTGTATGTCCCACATCCAAAGTGCCAAGAGAGAGCTTGCTCTCCCTGTCTTTGAGTACTGTTTTCACTGTCCCGGTTACCTCTTTGCTAACATTCTCTTCAGAGCTGCAGTGAAACCAGGAACCATGTGGAGAAGGCACCCACACTGAAAGTGCCTGGAGGGAACATTGGGGCTTCTTCTCAGTGTCTCTGATGTCGGGTTTTACTGTCCCAGGAAAGTCTCTGCTAACAGCCTGCAGAGCGCTGTGCCCAATATACAGAAACGTCTTGCAGTATCTCCTACAGGGAAAGTGCCAGGAGGGAATTGTGGAGCTTGTTCTCAGTGTCTCTGAGAATTGCTCTGATTATCCCTGTGACCTCTTTGCTAAGACTCTCCAGAGAGCCGTCCTCAAAACCAACACACATCTTGACATATCTCCCACATTGATCGCAGTGTCTCCAGGAACGGCATTCAAGGAGCCAGGAATTTTTCTGCCCACACTCTTCGGGGACAGTTCCTTAAAACCAATATACATCCTGCTATATCTCCCACATGGAAAGTGCCAGGAGGGAAAAGTGAGGATTATGCTTAGACTTTCTCGGAACTGCTTCAAATCAACTAGATATCTTTGTGCTGTAAATCTCCCAACAGCCAAACGCAAAAGCAGCAAACATCTCGCTATATGTCCCACATCCAAAGTGCCAAGAGAGTAATGTAGAGCTTGCTCTCCCTGTCTTTGAGTACTGTTTTCACTGTCCCGGTTACCTCTTTGCTAACATTCTCTTCAGAGCTGCAGTGAAACCAGGAACCACGTGGAGAAGGCACCCACACTAAAAGTGCCTGGAAGGAACGTTGGGGCTTCTTGTCACTGTCTCTGACATAGGGTTTCACTGTCCCGGGAAAGTCTCTGCTAACACCGTGCAGAGCGCTGTGCCCAATATACAGAAACGTCTTGCTGTATCTCCTACAGGGAAAGTGCCAGGAGGGAATTGCGGAGCTTGTTCTCAGTGTCTCTGAGAATTGCTCTGATTATCTGTGTGACCTCTTTGCTAAGACTCTCCAGAGAGCCGTCCTCAAAACCAACACACATGTTGACATATCTCCCACATTGATCGCAGTGTCTCCAGGAACGGCATTCAAGGAGCCAGGAATTTTTCTGCCCACACTGTCCATAGAGTTGTCCTCAAAACCAATATACATCCTGCTATATCTCCCACATGGAAAGTGCCAGGAGGGAAAAGTGAGGATTATGCTTAGACTTTCTCGGAACTGCTTCAAATCAACTAGATATCTTTGTGCTGTAAATCTCCCAACAGCCAAACGCAAAAGCAGCAAACATCTCGCTGTATGTCCCACATCCAAAGTGCCAAGAGAGTAATGTAGAGCTTGCTCTCCCTGTCTTTGAGTACTGTTTTCACTGTCCCAGTTACCTCTTTGCTAACATTCTCTTCAGAGCTGCAGTGAAACCAGGAACCATGTGGAGAAGGCACCCACACTGAAGATGCCTGGAAGGAACGTTGGGGCTTCTTCTCAGTGTCTCTGACATAGGGTTTCACTGTCCCGGGAAAGTCTCTGCTAACACCCTGCAGAGCGCTGTGCCCAATATACAGAAACATCTTGCGGTATCTCCTACAGGGAAAGTGCCAGGAGGGAATTGCGGAGCTTGTTCTCAGTGTCTCTGAGAATTGCTCTGATTATCCGTGTGACCTCTTTGCTAAGACTCTCCAGAGAGACGTCCTCAAAACCAACACACATGTTGACATATCTCCCACATTGATCGCAGTGTCTCCAGGAACGGCATTCAAGGAGCCAGGAACTTTTCTCCCTACACTGTCCATTGAGTTGTCCTCAAAACCAATATACATCCTGCTATATCTCCCACATGGAAAGTGCCAGGAGGGAGAAGTGGGGATTATGTTTAGACTTTCTCGGAACTGCTTCAAATCAACTAGATATCTTTGTGCTGTAAATCTCCCAACAGCCAAACGCAAAAGCAGCAAACATCTCGCTGTATGTCCCACATCCAAAGTGCCAAGAGAGTAATGTAGAGCTTGCTCTCCCTGTCTTTGAGTACTGTTTTCACTGTCCCGGTTACCTCTTTGCTAACATTCTCTTCAGAGCTGCAGTGAAACCAGGAACCACGTGGAGAAGGCACCCACACTAAAAGTGCCTGGAAGGAACGTTGGGGCTTCTTGTCACTGTCTCTGACATAGGGTTTCACTGTCCCGGGAAAGTCTCTGCTAACACCGTGCAGAGCGCTGTGCCCAATATACAGAAACGTCTTGCTGTATCTCCTACAGGGAAAGTGCCAGGAGGGAATTGCGGAGCTTGTTCTCAGTGTCTCTGAGAATTGCTCTGATTATCCGTGTGACCTCTTTGCTAAGACTCTCCAGAGAGATGTCCTCAAAACCAACACACATGTTGACATATCTCCCACATTGATCGCAGTGTCTCCAGGAACGGCATTCAAGGAGCCAGGAACTTTTCTCCCTACACTGTCCATTGAGTTGTCCTCAAAACCAATATACATCCTGCTATATCTCCCACATGGAAAGTGCCAGGAGGGAGAAGTGGGGATTATGTTTAGACTTTCTCGGAACTGCTTCAAATCAACTAGATATCTTTGTGCTGTAAATCTCCCAACAGCCAAACGCAAAAGCAGCAAACATCTCGCTGTATGTCCCACATCCAAAGTGCCAAGAGAGAGCTTGCTCTCCCTGTCTTTGAGTACTGTTTTCACTGTCCCGGTTACCTCTTTGCTAACATTCTCTTCAGAGCTGCAGTGAAACCAGGAACCATGTGGAGAAGGCACCCACACTGAAAGTGCCTGGAGGGAACATTGGGGCTTCTTCTCAGTGTCTCTGATGTCGGGTTTTACTGTCCCAGGAAAGTCTCTGCTAACACCCTGCAGAGCGCTGTGCCCAATATACAGAAACGTCTTGCAGTATCTCCTACAGGGAAAGTGCCAGGAGGGAATTGTGGAGCTTGTTCTCAGTGTCTCTGAGAATTGCTCTGATTATCCCTGTGACCTCTTTGCTAAGACTCTCCAGAGAGCCGTCCTCAAAACCAACACACATCTTGACATATCTCCCACATTGATCGCAGTGTCTCCAGGAACGGCATTCAAGGAGCCAGGAATTTTTCTGCCCACACTCTTCGGGGACAGTTCCTTAAAACCAATATACATCCTGCTATATCTCCCACATGGAAAGTGCCAGGAAGGAGAAGTGGGGATTATGTTTAGACTTTCTCGGAACTGCTTCAAATCAACTAGATATCTTTGTGCTGTAAATCTCCCAACAGCCAAACGCAAAAGCAGCAAACATCTCGCTGTATGTCCCACATTGAAAGTGCCAAGAGAGTAATGTAGAGCTTGCTCTCCCTGTCTTTGAGTACTGTTTTCACTGTCCCAGTTACCTCTTTGCTAACATTCTCTTCAGAGCTGCAGTGAAACCAGGAACCACGTGGAGAAGGCACCCACACTAAAAGTGCCTGGAAGGAACGTTGGGGCTTCTTCTCACTGTCTCTGACATAGGGTTTCACTGTCCCGGGAAAGTCTCTGCTAACACCCTGCAGAGCGCTGTGCCCAATATACAGAAACGTCTTGCTGTATCTCCTACAGGGAAAGTGCCAGGAGGGAACTGTGGAGCTTGTTCTCAGTGTCTCTGAGAATTGCTCTGATTATCCGTGTGACCTCTTTGCTAAGACTCTCCAGAGAGCCGTCCTCAAAACCAACACACATGTTGACATATCTCCCACATTGATCGCAGTGTCTCCAGGAACGGCATTCAAGGAGCCAGGAATTTTTCTGCCCACACTGTCCATAGAGTTGTCCTCAAAACCAATATACATCCTGCTATATCTCCCACATGGAAAGTGCCAGGAGGGAAAAGTGAGGATTATGCTTAGACTTTCTCGGAACTGCTTCAAATCAACTAGATATCTTTGTGCTGTAAATCTCCCAACAGCCAAACGCAAAAGCAGCAAACATCTCGCTGTATGTCCCACATCCAAAGTGCCAAGAGAGTAATGTAGAGCTTGCTCTCCCTGTCTTTGAGTACTGTTTTCACTGTCCCAGTTACCTCTTTGCTAACATTCTCTTCAGAGCTGCAGTGAAACCAGGAACCATGTGGAGAAGGCACCCACACTGAAGATGCCTGGAAGGAACGTTGGGGCTTCTTCTCAGTGTCTCTGACATAGGGTTTCACTGTCCCGGGAAAGTCTCTGCTAACACCCTGCAGAGCGCTGTGCCCAATATACAGAAACATCTTGCGGTATCTCCTACAGGGAAAGTGCCAGGAGGGAATTGCGGAGCTTGTTCTCAGTGTCTCTGAGAATTGCTCTGATTATCCGTGTGACCTCTTTGCTAAGACTCTCCAGAGAGACGTCCTCAAAACCAACACACATGTTGACATATCTCCCACATTGATCGCAGTGTCTCCAGGAACGGCATTCAAGGAGCCAGGAACTTTTCTCCCTACACTGTCCATTGAGTTGTCCTCAAAACCAATATACATCCTGCTATATCTCCCACATGGAAAGTGCCAGGAGGGAGAAGTGGGGATTATGTTTAGACTTTCTCGGAACTGCTTCAAATCAACTAGATATCTTTGTGCTGTAAATCTCCCAACAGCCAAACGCAAAAGCAGCAAACATCTCGCTGTATGTCCCACATCCAAAGTGCCAAGAGAGAGCTTGCTCTCCCTGTCTTTGAGTACTGTTTTCACTGTCCCGGTTACCTCTTTGCTAACATTCTCTTCAGAGCTGCAGTGAAACCAGGAACCATGTGGAGAAGGCACCCACACTGAAAGTGCCTGGAGGGAACATTGGGGCTTCTTCTCAGTGTCTCTGATGTCGGGTTTTACTGTCCCAGGAAAGTCTCTGCTAACACCCTGCAGAGCGCTGTGCCCAATATACAGAAACGTCTTGCAGTATCTCCTACAGGGAAAGTGCCAGGAGGGAATTGTGGAGCTTGTTCTCAGTGTCTCTGAGAATTGCTCTGATTATCCCTGTGACCTCTTTGCTAAGACTCTCCAGAGAGCCGTCCTCAAAACCAACACACATCTTGACATATCTCCCACATTGATCGCAGTGTCTCCAGGAACGGCATTCAAGGAGCCAGGAATTTTTCTGCCCACACTCTTCGGGGACAGTTCCTTAAAACCAATATACATCCTGCTATATCTCCCACATGGAAAGTGCCAGGAGGGAGAAGTGGGGATTATGTTTAGACTTTCTCGGAACTGCTTCAAATCAACTAGATATCTTTGTGCTGTAAATCTCCCAACAGCCAAACGCAAAAGCAGCAAACATCTCGCTGTATGTCCCACATCCAAAGTGCCAAGAGAGTAATGTAGAGCTTGCTCTCCCTGTCTTTGAGTACTGTTTTCACTGTCCCAGTTACCTCTTTGCTAACATTCTCTTCAGAGCTGCAGTGAAACCAGGAACCACGTGGAGAAGGCACCCACACTAAAAGTGCCTGGAAGGAACGTTGGGGCTTCTTGTCACTGTCTCTGACATAGGGTTTCACTGTCCCGGGAAAGTCTCTGCTAACACCGTGCAGAGCGCTGTGCCCAATATACAGAAACGTCTTGCTGTATCTCCTACAGGGAAAGTGCCGGGAGGGAATTGCGGAGCTTGTTCTCAGTGTCTCTGAGAATTGCTCTGATTATCTGTGTGACCTCTTTGCTAAGACTCTCCAGAGAGCCGTCCTCAAAACAAACACACATGTTGACATATCTCCCACATTGATCGCAGTGTCTCCAGGAACGGCATTCAAGGAGCCAGGAATTTTTCTGCCCACACTGTCCATAGAGTTGTCCTCAAAACCAATATACATCCTGCTATATCTCCCACATGGAAAGTGCCAGGAGGGAAAAGTGAGGATTATGCTTAGACTTTCTCGGAACTGCTTCAAATCAACTAGATATCTTTGTGCTGTAAATCTCCCAACAGCCAAACGCAAAAGCAGCAAACATCTCGCTGTATGTCCCACATTGAAAGTGCCAAGAGAGTAATGTAGAGCTTGCTCTCCCTGTCTTTGAGTACTGTTTTCACTGTCCCAGTTACCTCTTTGCTAACATTCTCTTCAGAGCTGCAGTGAAACCAGGAACCATGTGGAGAAGGCACCCACACTGAAGATGCCTGGAAGGAACGTTGGGGCTTCTTCTCAGTGTCTCTGACATAGGGTTTCACTGTCCCGGGAAAGTCTCTGCTAACACCCTGCAGAGCGCTGTGCCCAATATACAGAAACGTGTTGCGGTATCTCCTACAGGGAAAGTGCCAGGAGGGAATTGCGGAGCTTGTTCTCAGTGTCTCTGAGAATTGCTCTGATTATCCGTGTGACCTCTTTGCTAAGACTCTCCAGAGAGCCGTCCTCAAAACAAACACACATCTTGACATATCTCCCACATTGATCGCAGTGTCTCCAGGAACGGCATTCAAGGAGCCAGGACCTTTTCTCCCTACACTGTCCATTGAGTTGTCCTCAAAACCAATATACATCCTGCTATATCTCCCACATGGAAAGTGCCAGGAGGGAAAAGTGGGGATTATGCTTAGACTTTCTCGGAACTGCTTCAAATCAACTAGATATCTTTGTGCTGTAAATCTCCCAACAGCCAAACGCAAAAGCAGCAAACATCTCGCTGTATGTCCCACATCCAAAGTGCCAACAGAGAGCTTGCTCTCCCTGTCTTTGAGTACTGTTTTCACTGTCCCAGTTACCTCTTTGCTAACATTCTCTTCAGAGCTGCAGTGAAACCAGGAACCACGTGGAGAAGGCACCCACACTAAAAGTGCCTGGAAGGAACGTTGGGGCTTCTTCTCACTGTCTCTGACATAGGGTTTCACTGTCCCGGGAAAGTCTCTGCTAACACCCTGCAGAGCGCTGTGCCCAATATACAGAAACGTCTTGCTGTATCTCCTACAGGGAAAGTGCCAGGAGGGAACTGTGGAGCTTGTTCTCAGTGTCTCTGAGAATTGCTCTGATTATCTGTGTGACCTCTTTGCTAAGACTCTCCAGAGAGCCGTCCTCAAAACCAACACACATGTTGACATATCTCCCACATTGATCGCAGTGTCTCCAGGAACGGCATTCAAGGAGCCAGGAATTTTTCTGCCCACACTGTCCATAGAGTTGTCCTCAAAACCAATATACATCCTGCTATATCTCCCACATGGAAAGTGCCAGGAGGGAAAAGTGAGGATTATGCTTAGACTTTCTCGGAACTGCTTCAAATCAACTAGATATCTTTGTGCTGTAAATCTCCCAACAGCCAAACGCAAAAGCAGCAAACATCTCGCTGTATGTCCCACATCCAAAGTGCCAAGAGAGTAATGTAGAGCTTGCTCTCCCTGTCTTTGAGTACTGTTTTCACTGTCCCAGTTACCTCTTTGCTAACATTCTCTTCAGAGCTGCAGTGAAACCAGGAACCATGTGGAGAAGGCACCCACACTGAAGATGCCTGGAAGGAACGTTGGGGCTTCTTCTCAGTGTCTCTGACATAGGGTTTCACTGTCCCGGGAAAGTCTCTGCTAACACCCTGCAGAGCGCTGTGCCCAATATACAGAAACATCTTGCGGTATCTCCTACAGGGAAAGTGCCAGGAGGGAATTGCGGAGCTTGTTCTCAGTGTCTCTGAGAATTGCTCTGATTATCCGTGTGACCTCTTTGCTAAGACTCTCCAGAGAGACGTCCTCAAAACCAACACACATGTTGACATATCTCCCACATTGATCGCAGTGTCTCCAGGAACGGCATTCAAGGAGCCAGGAACTTTTCTCCCTACACTGTCCATTGAGTTGTCCTCAAAACCAATATACATCCTGCTATATCTCCCACATGGAAAGTGCCAGGAGGGAGAAGTGGGGATTATGTTTAGACTTTCTCGGAACTGCTTCAAATCAACTAGATATCTTTGTGCTGTAAATCTCCCAACAGCCAAACGCAAAAGCAGCAAACATCTCGCTGTATGTCCCACATCCAAAGTGCCAAGAGAGAGCTTGCTCTCCCTGTCTTTGAGTACTGTTTTCACTGTCCCGGTTACCTCTTTGCTAACATTCTCTTCAGAGCTGCAGTGAAACCAGGAACCATGTGGAGAAGGCACCCACACTGAAAGTGCCTGGAGGGAACATTGGGGCTTCTTCTCAGTGTCTCTGATGTCGGGTTTTACTGTCCCAGGAAAGTCTCTGCTAACACCCTGCAGAGCGCTGTGCCCAATATACAGAAACGTCTTGCAGTATCTCCTACAGGGAAAGTGCCAGGAGGGAATTGTGGAGCTTGTTCTCAGTGTCTCTGAGAATTGCTCTGATTATCCCTGTGACCTCTTTGCTAAGACTCTCCAGAGAGCCGTCCTCAAAACCAACACACATCTTGACATATCTCCCACATTGATCGCAGTGTCTCCAGGAACGGCATTCAAGGAGCCAGGAATTTTTCTGCCCACACTCTTCGGGGACAGTTCCTTAAAACCAATATACATCCTGCTATATCTCCCACATGGAAAGTGCCAGGAGGGAGAAGTGGGGATTATGTTTAGACTTTCTCGGAACTGCTTCAAATCAACTAGATATCTTTGTGCTGTAAATCTCCCAACAGCCAAACGCAAAAGCAGCAAACATCTCGCTGTATGTCCCACATCCAAAGTGCCAAGAGAGTAATGTAGAGCTTGCTCTCCCTGTCTTTGAGTACTGTTTTCACTGTCCCAGTTACCTCTTTGCTAACATTCTCTTCAGAGCTGCAGTGAAACCAGGAACCACGTGGAGAAGGCACCCACACTAAAAGTGCCTGGAAGGAACGTTGGGGCTTCTTGTCACTGTCTCTGACATAGGGTTTCACTGTCCCGGGAAAGTCTCTGCTAACACCGTGCAGAGCGCTGTGCCCAATATACAGAAACGTCTTGCTGTATCTCCTACAGGGAAAGTGCCGGGAGGGAATTGCGGAGCTTGTTCTCAGTGTCTCTGAGAATTGCTCTGATTATCTGTGTGACCTCTTTGCTAAGACTCTCCAGAGAGCCGTCCTCAAAACAAACACACATGTTGACATATCTCCCACATTGATCGCAGTGTCTCCAGGAACGGCATTCAAGGAGCCAGGAATTTTTCTGCCCACACTGTCCATAGAGTTGTCCTCAAAACCAATATACATCCTGCTATATCTCCCACATGGAAAGTGCCAGGAGGGAAAAGTGAGGATTATGCTTAGACTTTCTCGGAACTGCTTCAAATCAACTAGATATCTTTGTGCTGTAAATCTCCCAACAGCCAAACGCAAAAGCAGCAAACATCTCGCTGTATGTCCCACATTGAAAGTGCCAAGAGAGTAATGTAGAGCTTGCTCTCCCTGTCTTTGAGTACTGTTTTCACTGTCCCAGTTACCTCTTTGCTAACATTCTCTTCAGAGCTGCAGTGAAACCAGGAACCATGTGGAGAAGGCACCCACACTGAAGATGCCTGGAAGGAACGTTGGGGCTTCTTCTCAGTGTCTCTGACATAGGGTTTCACTGTCCCGGGAAAGTCTCTGCTAACACCCTGCAGAGCGCTGTGCCCAATATACAGAAACGTGTTGCGGTATCTCCTACAGGGAAAGTGCCAGGAGGGAATTGCGGAGCTTGTTCTCAGTGTCTCTGAGAATTGCTCTGATTATCCGTGTGACCTCTTTGCTAAGACTCTCCAGAGAGACGTCCTCAAAACCAACACACATGTTGACATATCTCCCACATTGATCGCAGTGTCTCCAGGAACGGCATTCAAGGAGCCAGGAACTTTTCTCCCTACACTGTCCATTGAGTTGTCCTCAAAACCAATATACATCCTGCTATATCTCCCACATGGAAAGTGCCAGGAGGGAGAAGTGGGGATTATGTTTAGACTTTCTCGGAACTGCTTCAAATCAACTAGATATCTTTGTGCTGTAAATCTCCCAACAGCCAAACGCAAAAGCAGCAAACATCTCGCTGTATGTCCCACATCCAAAGTGCCAAGAGAGAGCTTGCTCTCCCTGTCTTTGAGTACTGTTTTCACTGTCCCGGTTACCTCTTTGCTAACATTCTCTTCAGAGCTGCAGTGAAACCAGGAACCATGTGGAGAAGGCACCCACACTGAAAGTGCCTGGAGGGAACATTGGGGCTTCTTCTCAGTGTCTCTGATGTCGGGTTTTACTGTCCCAGGAAAGTCTCTGCTAACACCCTGCAGAGCGCAGTGCCCAATATACAGAAACGTCTTGTGGTATCTCCTACAGCGAAAGTGCCAGGAGGGAATTGTCGATCTTGGTCTCAGTGTCTCTGAGAATTGCTCTGATTATCCGTGTGACCTCTTTGCTAAGACTCTCCAGAGAGCCGTCCTCAAAACAAACACACATCTTGACATATCTCCCACATTGATCGCAGTGTCTCCAGGAACGGCATTCAAGGAGCCAGGACCTTTTCTCCCTACACTGTCCATTGAGTTGTCCTCAAAACCAATATACATCCTGCTATATCTCCCACATGGAAAGTGCCAGGAGGGAAAAGTGGGGATTATGCTTAGACTTTCTCGGAACTGCTTCAAATCAACTAGATATCTTTGTGCTGTAAATCTCCCAACAGCCAAACGCAAAAGCAGCAAACATCTCGCTGTATGTCCCACATCCAAAGTGCCAAGAGAGAGCTTGCTCTCCCTGTCTTTGAGTACTGTTTTCACTGTCCCGGTTACCTCTTTGCTAACATTCTCTTCAGAGCCGCAGTGAAACCAGGAACCATGTGGAGAAGGCACCCACACTGAAGATGCCTGGAAGGAACGTTGGGGCTTCTTCTCAGTGTCTCTGACATAGGGTTTCACTGTCCCGGGAAAGTCTCTGCTAACACCCTGCAGAGCGCTGTGCCCAATATACAGAAACATCTTGCGGTATCTCCTACAGGGAAAGTGCCAGGAGGGAATTGTGGAGCTTGTTCTCAGTGTCTCTGAGAATTGCTCTGATTATCCGTGTGACCTCTTTGCTAAGACTCTCCAGAGAGCCGTCCTCAAAACCAACACACATCTTGACATATCTCCCACATTGATCGCAGTGTCTCCAGGAACGGCATTCAAGGAGCCAGGAACTTTTCTCCCTACACTGTCCATTGAGTTGTCCTCAAAACCAATATACATCCTGCTATATCTCCCACATGGAAAGTGCCAGGAGGGAGAAGTGGGGATTATGTTTAGACTTTCTCGGAACTGCTTCAAATCAACTAGATATCTTTGTGCTGTAAATCTCCCAACAGCCAAACGCAAAAGCAGCAAACATCTCGCTGTATGTCCCACATCCAAAGTGCCAAGAGAGTAATGTAGAGCTTGCTCTCCCTGTCTTTGAGTACTGTTTTCACTGTCCCAGTTACCTCTTTGCTAACATTCTCTTCAGAGCTGCAGTGAAACCAGGAACCACGTGGAGAATGCACCCACACTAAAAGTGCCTGGAAGGAACGTTGGGGCTTCTTCTCACTGTCTCTGACATAGGGTTTCACTGTCCCGGGAAAGTCTCTGCTAACACCGTGCAGAGCGCTGTGCCCAATATACAGAAACGTCTTGCTGTATCTCCTACAGGGAAAGTGCCAGGAGGGAATTGCGGAGCTTGTTCTCAGTGTCTCTGAGAATTGCTCTGATTATCTGTGTGACCTCTTTGCTAAGACTCTCCAGAGAGCCGTCCTCAAAACCAACCCACATGTTGACATATCTCCCACATTGATCGCAGTGTCTCCAGGAACGGCATTCAAGGAGCCAGGAATTTTTCTGCCCACACTGTCCATAGAGTTGTCCTCAAAACCAATATACATCCTGCTATATCTCCCACATGGAAAGTGCCAGGAGGGAAAAGTGAGGATTATGCTTAGACTTTCTCGGAACTGCTTCAAATCAACTAGATATCTTTGTGCTGTAAATCTCCCAACAGCCAAACGCAAAAGCAGCAAACATCTCGCTGTATGTCCCACATTGAAAGTGCCAAGAGAGTAATGTAGAGCTTGCTCTCCCTGTCTTTGAGTACTGTTTTCACTGTCCCGGTTACCTCTTTGCTAACATTCTCTTCAGAGCTGCAGTGAAACCAGGAACCATGTGGAGAAGGCACCCACACTGAAGATGCCTGGAAGGAACGTTGGGGCTTCTTCTCAGTGTCTCTGACATAGGGTTTCACTGTCCCGGGAAAGTCTCTGCTAACACCGTGCAGAGCGCTGTGCCCAATATACAGAAACGTCTTGCGGTATCTCCTACAGGGAAAGTGCCAGGAGGAATTGTGGAGCTTGTTCTCAGTGTCTCTGAGAATTGCTCTGATTATCCGTGTGACCTCTTTGCTAAGACTCTCCAGAGAGCCGTCCTCAAAACCAACACACATCTTGACATATCTCCCACATTGATCGCAGTGTCTCCAGGAACGGCATTCAAGGAGCCAGGAACTTTTCTCCCTACACTGTCCATTGAGTTGTCCTCAAAACCAATATACATCCTGCTATATCTCCCACATGGAAAGTGCCAGGAGGGAGAAGTGGGGATTATGTTTAGACTTTCTCGGAACTGCTTC
The DNA here is from genome assembly GCF_964199755.1 of Larus michahellis. NCBI lineage: Eukaryota > Metazoa > Chordata > Aves > Charadriiformes > Laridae > Larus > Larus michahellis. The sequence continues at coordinate 1,378,654 of NW_027435923.1, forward strand.
AAATCAACTAGATATCTTTGTGCTGTAAATCTCCCAACAGCCAAACGCAAAAGCAGCAAACATCTCGCTGTATGTCCCACATCCAAAGTGCCAAGAGAGAGCTTGCTCTCCCTGTCTTTGAGTACTGTTTTCACTGTCCCGGTTACCTCTTTGCTAACATTCTCTTCAGAGCTGCAGTGAAACCAGGAACCATGTGGAGAAGGCACCCACACTGAAAGTGCCTGGAGGGAACATTGCGGCTTCTTCTCAGTGTCTCTGACATAGGGTTTCACTGTCCCGGGAAAGTCTCTGCTAACACCCTGCAGAGCGCAGTGCCCAATATACAGAAACGTCTTGTGGTATCTCCTACAGGGAAAGTGCCAGGAGGGAATTGCGGAGCTTGTTCTCAGTGTCTCTGAGAATTGCTCTGATTATCCGTGTGACCTCTTTGCTAAGACTCTCCAGAGAGCCGTCCTCAAAACAAACACACATCTTGACATATCTCCCACATTGATCGCAGTGTCTCCAGGAACGGCATTCAAGGAGCCAGGACCTTTTCTCCCTACACTGTCCATTGAGTTGTCCTCAAAACCAATATACATCCTGCTATATCTCCCACATGGAAAGTGCCAGGAGGGAAAAGTGGGGATTATGCTTAGACTTTCTCGGAACTGCTTCAAATCAACTAGATATCTTTGTGCTGTAAATCTCCCAACAGCCAAACGCAAAAGCAGCAAACATCTCGCTGTATGTCCCACATCCAAAGTGCCAAGAGAGAGCTTGCTCTCCCTGTCTTTGAGTACTGTTTTCACTGTCCCGGTTACCTCTTTGCTAACATTCTCTTCAGAGCTGCAGTGAAACCAGGAACCATGTGGAGAAGGCACCCACACTGAAGATGCCTGGAAGGAACGTTGGGGCTTCTTCTCAGTGTCTCTGACATAGGGTTTCACTGTCCCGGGAAAGTCTCTGCTAACACCCTGCAGAGCGCTGTGCCCAATATACAGAAACATCTTGCGGTATCTCCTACAGGGAAAGTGCCAGGAGGAATTGTGGAGCTTGTTCTCAGTGTCTCTGAGAATTGCTCTGATTATCCCTGTGACCTCTTTGCTAAGACTCTCCGGAGAGACGTCCTCAAAACAAACACACATCTTGACATATCTCCCACATTGATCGCAGTGTCTCCAGGAACGGCATTCAAGGAGCCAGGACCTTTTCTCCCTACACTGTCCATTGAGTTGTCCTCAAAACCAATATACATCCTGCTATATCTCCCACATGGAAAGTGCCAGGAGGGAGAAGTGGGGATTATGTTTAGACTTTCTCGGAACTGCTTCAAATCAACTAGATATCTTTGTGCTGTAAATCTCCCAACAGCCAAACGCAAAAGCAGCAAACATCTCGCTGTATGTCCCACATCCAAAGTGCCAAGAGAGAGCTTGCTCTCCCTGTCTTTGAGTACTGTTTTCACTGTCCCGGTTACCTCTTTGCTAACATTCTCTTCAGAGCTGCAGTGAAACCAGGAACCACGTGGAGAAAGCACCCACACTGAAAGTGCCTGGAGGGAACATTGGGGCTTCTTCTCAGTGTCTCTGACATAGGGTTTCACTGTCCCGGGAAAGTCTCTGCTAACACCCTGCAGAGCGCTGTGCCCAATATACAGAAACGTCTTGCGGTATCTCCTACGGGGAAAGTGCCGGGAGGGAATTGTGGAGCTTGTTCTCAGTGTCTCTGAGAATTGCTCTGATTATCTGTGTGACCTCTTTGCTAAGACTCTCCAGAGAGCCGTCCTCAAAACAAACACACATCTTGACATATCTCCCACATTGATCGCAGTGTCTCCAGAAACGGCATTCAAGGAGCCAGGAGGTTTTCTCCCTACACTGTCCATTGAGTTGTCCTCAAAACCAATATACATCCTGCTATATCTCCCACATGGAAAGTGCCAGGAGGGAGAAGTGGGGATTATGTTTAGACTTTCTCGGAACTGCTTCAAATCAACTAGATATCTTTGTGCTGTAAATCTCCCAACAGCCAAACGCAAAAGCAGCAAACATCTCGCTGTATGTCCCACATCCAAAGTGACAAGAGAGTAATGTAGAGCTTGCTCTCCCTGTCTTTGAGTACTGTTTTCACTGTCCCAGTTACCTCTTTGCTAACATTCTCTTCAGAGCTGCAGTGAAACCAGGAACCACGTGGAGAAGGCACCCACACTAAAAGTGCCTGGAAGGAACGTTGGGGCTTCTTCTCACTGTCTCTGACATAGGGTTTCACTGTCCCGGGAAAGTCTCTGCTAACACCGTGCAGAGCGCTGTGCCCAATATACAGAAACGTCTTGCTGTATCTCCTACAGGGAAAGTGCCAGGAGGGAATTGCGGAGCTTGTTCTCAGTGTCTCTGAGAATTGCTCTGATTATCTGTGTGACCTCTTTGCTAAGACTCTCCAGAGAGCCGTCCTCAAAACCAACCCACATGTTGACATATCTCCCACATTGATCGCAGTGTCTCCAGGAACGGCATTCAAGGAGCCAGGAATTTTTCTGCCCACACTGTCCATAGAGTTGTCCTCAAAACCAATATACATCCTGCTATATCTCCCACATGGAAAGTGCCAGGAGGGAAAAGTGAGGATTATGCTTAGACTTTCTCGGAACTGCTTCAAATCAACTAGATATCTTTGTGCTGTAAATCTCCCAACAGCCAAACGCAAAAGCAGCAAACATCTCGCTGTATGTCCCACATTGAAAGTGCCAAGAGAGTAATGTAGAGCTTGCTCTCCCTGTCTTTGAGTACTGTTTTCACTGTCCCAGTTACCTCTTTGCTAACATTCTCTTCAGAGCTGCAGTGAAACCAGGAACCATGTGGAGAAGGCACCCACACTGAAGATGCCTGGAAGGAACGTTGGGGCTTCTTCTCAGTGTCTCTGACATAGGGTTTCACTGTCCCGGGAAAGTCTCTGCTAACACCGTGCAGAGCGCTGTGCCCAATATACAGAAACGTCTTGCGGTATCTCCTACAGGGAAAGTGCCAGGAGGAATTGTGGAGCTTGTTCTCAGTGTCTCTGAGAATTGCTCTGATTATCCGTGTGACCTCTTTGCTAAGACTCTCCAGAGAGCCGTCCTCAAAACCAACACACATCTTGACATATCTCCCACATTGATCGCAGTGTCTCCAGGAACGGCATTCAAGGAGCCAGGAACTTTTCTCCCTACACTGTCCATTGAGTTGTCCTCAAAACCAATATACATCCTGCTATATCTCCCACATGGAAAGTGCCAGGAGGGAGAAGTGGGGATTATGTTTAGACTTTCTCGGAACTGCTTCAAATCAACTAGATATCTTTGTGCTGTAAATCTCCCAACAGCCAAACGCAAAAGCAGCAAACATCTCGCTGTATGTCCCACATCCAAAGTGCCAAGAGAGAGCTTGCTCTCCCTGTCTTTGAGTACTGTTTTCACTGTCCCGGTTACCTCTTTGCTAACATTCTCTTCAGAGCTGCAGTGAAACCAGGAACCACGTGGAGAAGGCAGCCACACTGAAAGTGCCTGGAGGGAACATTGGGGCTTCTTCTCAGTGTCTCTGACATAGGGTTTCACTGTCCCGGGAAAGTCTCTGCTAACACCCTGCAGAGCGCTGTGCCCAATATACAGAAACGTCTTGCGGTATCTCCTACGGGGAAAGTGCCGGGAGGGAATTGTGGAGCTTGTTCTCAGTGTCTCTGAGAATTGCTCTGATTATCTGTGTGACCTCTTTGCTAAGACTCTCCAGAGAGCCGTCCTCAAAACAAACACACATCTTGACATATCTCCCACATTGATCGCAGTGTCTCCAGAAACGGCATTCAAGGAGCCAGGAGGTTTTCTCCCTACACTGTCCATTGAGTTGTCCTCAAAACCAATATACATCCTGCTATATCTCCCACATGGAAAGTGCCAGGAGGGAGAAGTGGGGATTATGTTTAGACTTTCTCGGAACTGCTTCAAATCAACTAGATATCTTTGTGCTGTAAATCTCCCAACAGCCAAACGCAAAAGCAGCAAACATCTCGCTGTATGTCCCACATCCAAAGTGACAAGAGAGTAATGTAGAGCTTGCTCTCCCTGTCTTTGAGTACTGTTTTCACTGTCCTGGTTACCTCTTTGCTAACATTCTCTTCAGAGCTGCAGTGAAACCAGGAACCATGTGGAGAAGGCACCCACACTGGAAATGCCTGTTAGGAACGTTGGGGCTTCTTCTCACTGTCGCTGACATAGGGTTTCACTGTCCCGGGAAAGTCTCTGCTAACACCCTGCAGAGCGCTGTGCCCAATATACAGAAACATCTTGCGGTATCTCCTACAGGGAAAGTGCCAGGAGGAATTGTGGAGCTTGGTCTCAGTGTCTCTGAGAATTGCTCTGATTATCTGTGTGACCTCTTTGCTAAGACTCTCCAGAGAGCCGTCCTCAAAACAAACACAGATGTTGACATATCTCCCACATTGATCGCAGTGTCTCCAGGAACGGCATTCAAGGAGCCAGGACCTTTTCTCCCTACACTGTCCATTGAGTTGTCCTCAAAACCAATATACATCCTGCTATATCTCCCACATGGAAAGTGCCAGGAGGGAGAAGTGGGGATTATGTTTAGACTTTCTCGGAACTGCTTCAAATCAACTAGATATCTTTGTGCTGTAAATCTCCCAACAGCCAAACGCAAAAGCAGCAAACATCTCGCTGTATGTCCCACATCCAAAGTGCCAAGAGAGAGCTTGCTCTCCCTGTCTTTGAGTACTGTTTTCACTGTCCCGGTTACCTCTTTGCTAACATTCTCTTCAGAGCTGCAGTGAAACCAGGAACCACGTGGAGAAAGCACCCACACTGAAAGTGCCTGGAGGGAACATTGGGGCTTCTTCTCAGTGTCTCTGACATAGGGTTTCACTGTCCCGGGAAAGTCTCTGCTAACACCCTGCAGAGCGCTGTGCCCAATATACAGAAACGTCTTGCGGTATCTCCTACGGGGAAAGTGCCGGGAGGGAATTGTGGAGCTTGTTCTCAGTGTCTCTGAGAATTGCTCTGATTATCTGTGTGACCTCTTTGCTAAGACTCTCCAGAGAGCCGTCCTCAAAACAAACACACATCTTGACATATCTCCCACATTGATCGCAGTGTCTCCAGAAACGGCATTCAAGGAGCCAGGACCTTTTCTCCCTACACTGTCCATTGAGTTGTCCTCAAAACCAATATACATCCTGCTATATCTCCCACATGGAAAGTGCCAGGAGGGAGAAGTGGGGATTATGTTTAGACTTTCTCGGAACTGCTTCAAATCAACTAGATATCTTTGTGCTGTAAATCTCCCAACAGCCAAACGCAAAAGCAGCAAACATCTCGCTGTATGTCCCACATCCAAAGTGCCAAGAGAGTAATGTAGAGCTTGCTCTCCCTGTCTTTGAGTACTGTTTTCACTGTCCTGGTTACCTCTTTGCTAACATTCTCTTCAGAGCTGCAGTGAAACCAGGAACCATGTGGAGAAGGCACCCACACTGGAAATGCCTGTTAGGAACGTTGGGGCTTCTTCTCACTGTCACTGACATAGGGTTTCACTGTCCCAAGAAAGTCTCTGCTAACACCCTGCAGAGCGCTGTGCCCAATATACAGAAACATCTTGCGGTATCTCCTACAGGGAAAGTGCCAGGAGGAATTGTGGAGCTTGGTCTCAGTGTCTCTGAGAATTGCTCTGATTATCCCTGTGACCTCTTTGCTAAGACTCTCCAGAGAGACGCCCTCAAAACCAACACAGATGTTGACATATCTCCCACATTGATCGCAGTGTCTCCAGGAACGGCATTCAAGGAGCCAGGAACTTTTCTCCCTACACTGTCCATTGAGTTGTTCTCAAAACCAATATACATCCTGCTATATCTCCCACATGGAAAGTGCCAGGAGGGAAAAGTGAGGATTATGCTTAGACTTTCTCGGAACTGCTTCAAATCAACTAGATATCTTTGTGCTGTAAATCTCCCAACAGCCAAACAAAAAAAGGAGCAAACATCTCGCTATATGTCCCACATCCAAAGTGCCAAGAGAGTAATGTAGAGCTTGCTCTCCCTGTCTTTGAGTACTGTTTTCACTGTCCCGGTTACCTCTTTGCTAACGTACTCTTCAGAGCTGCAGTGAAACCAGGAACCATGTGGAGAAGGCACCCACACTGAAAGTGCCTGGAGGGAACATTGGGGCTTCTTCTCAGTGTCTCTGACATAGGGTTTCACTGTCCCGGGAAAGTCTCTGCTAACACCGTGCAGAGCGCTGTGCCCAATATACAGAAACGTCTTGCGGTATCTCCTACAGGGAAAGTGCCAGGAGGGAATTGTGGAGCTTGTTCTCAGTGTCTCTGAGAATTGCTCTGATTATCTGTGTGACCTCTTTGCTAAGACTCTCCAGAGAGCCGTCCTCAAAACAAACACACATCTTGACATATCTCCCACATTGATCGCAGTGTCTCCAGGAAAGGCATTCAAGGAGCCAGGAATTTTTCTGCCCACACTGTCCATTGAGTTGTCCTCAAAACCAATATACATCCTGCTATATCTCCCACATGGAAAGTGCCAGGAGGGAGAAGTGGGGATTATGTTTAGACTTTCTCAGAACTGCTTCAAATCAACTAGATATCTTTGTGCTGTAAATCTCCCAACAGCCAAACGCAAAAGCAGCAAACATCTCGCTGTATGTCCCACATCCAAAGTGCCAAGAGAGAGCTTGCTCTCCCTGTCTTTGAGTACTGTTTTCACTGTCCCGGTTACCTCTTTGCTAACATTCTCTTCAGAGCTGCAGTGAAACCAGGAACCATGTGGACAAGGCACCCACACTGAAAGTGCCTGGAGGGAACATTGGGGCTTCTTCTCAGTGTCTCTGATGTCGGGTTTTACTGTCCCGGGAAAGTCTCTGCTAACACCGTGCAGAGCGCTGTGCCCAATATACAGAAACATCTTGCGGTATCTCCTACAGGGAAAGTGCCGGGAGGGAATTGTGGAGCTTCTTCTCAGTGTCTCTGAGAATTGCTCTGATTATCTGTGTGACCTCTTTGCTAAGACTCTCCAGAGAGCCGTCCTCAAAACCAACACACATCTTGACATATCTCCCACATTGATCGCAGTGTCTCCAGAAACGGCATTCAAGGAGCCAGGAATTTTTCTGCCCACACTCTTCGGGGACAGTTCCTTAAAAACAATATACATCCTGCTATATCTCCCACATGGAAAGTGCCAGGAGGGAGAAGTGGGGATTATGTTTAGACTTTCTCGGAACTGCTTCAAATCAACTAGATATCTTTGTGCTGTAAATCTCCCAACAGCCAAACGCAAAAGCAGCAAACATCTCGCTGTATGTCCCACATCCAAAGTGCCAAGAGAGAGCTTGCTCTCCCTGTCTTTGAGTACTGTTTTCACTGTCCCGGTTACCTCTTTGCTAACATTCTCTTCAGAGCTGCAGTGAAACCAGGAACCACGTGGAGAAAGCACCCACACTGAAAGTGCCTGGAGGGAACATTGGGGCTTCTTCTCAGTGTCTCTGACATAGGGTTTCACTGTCCCGGGAAAGTCTCTGCTAACACCCTGCAGAGCGCTGTGCCCAATATACAGAAACGTCTTGCGGTATCTCCTACGGGGAAAGTGCCGGGAGGGAATTGTGGAGCTTGTTCTCAGTGTCTCTGAGAATTGCTCTGATTATCTGTGTGACCTCTTTGCTAAGACTCTCCAGAGAGCCGTCCTCAAAACCAACACACATCTTGACATATCTCCCACATTGATCGCAGTGTCTCCAGAAACGGCATTCAAGGAGCCAGGAGGTTTTCTCCCTACACTGTCCATTGAGTTGTCCTCAAAACCAATATACATCCTGCTATATCTCCCACATGGAAAGTGCCAGGAGGGAGAAGTGGGGATTATGTTTAGACTTTCTCGGAACTGCTTCAAATCAACTAGATATCTTTGTGCTGTAAATCTCCCAACAGCCAAACGCAAAAGCAGCAAACATCTCGCTGTATGTCCCACATCCAAAGTGCCAAGAGAGTAATGTAGAGCTTGCTCTCCCTGTCTTTGAGTACTGTTTTCACTGTCCTGGTTACCTCTTTGCTAACATTCTCTTCAGAGCTGCAGTGAAACCAGGAACCATGTGGAGAAGGCACCCACACTGGAAATGCCTGTTAGGAACGTTGGGGCTTCTTCTCACTGTCGCTGACATAGGGTTTCACTGTCCCAAGAAAGTCTCTGCTAACACCGTGCAGAGCGCTGTGCCCAATATACAGAAACATCTTGCGGTATCTCCTACAGGGAAAGTGCCAGGAGGAATTGTGGAGCTTGGTCTCAGTGTCTCTGAGAATTGCTCTGATTATCCGTGTGACCTCTTTGCTAAGACTCTCCAGAGAGACGTCCTAAAAACCAACACAGATGTTGACATATCTCCCACATTGATCGCAGTGTCTCCAGAAACGGCATTCAAGGAGCCAGGAGGTTTTCTCCCTACACTGTCCATTGAGTTGTCCTCAAAACCAATATACATCCTGCTATATCTCCCACATGGAAAGTGCCAGGAGGGAAAAGTGGGGATTATGCTTAGACTTTCTCGGAACTGCTTCAAATCAACTAGATATCTTTGTGCTGTAAATCTCCCAACAGCCAAACGCAAAAGCAGCAAACATCTCGCTATATGTCCCACATCCAAAGTGCCAAGAGAGAGCTTGCTCTCCCTGTCTTTGAGTACTGTTTTCACTGTCCCGGTTACCTCTTTGCTAACATTCTCTTCAGAGCTGCAGTGAAACCAGGAACCATGTGGAGAAGGCACCCACACTGAAAGTGCCTGGAGGGAACATTGGGGCTTCTTCTCAGTGTCTCTGATGTCGGGTTTTACTGTCCCGGGAAAGTCTCTGCTAACACCGTGCAGAGCGCTGTGCCCAATATACAGAAACGTCTTGTGGTATCTCCTACAGGGAAAGTGCCGGGAGGGAATTGTGGAGCTTGTTCTCAGTGTCTCTGAGAATTGCTCTGATTATCTGTGTGACCTCTTTGCTAAGACTCTCCAGAGAGCCGTCCTCAAAACCAACACACATCTTGACATATCTCCCACATTGATCGCAGTGTCTCCAGGAACGGCATTCAAGGAGCCAGGAATTTTTCTGCCCACACTCTTCGGGGACAGTTCCTTAAAAACAATATACATCCTGCTATATCTCCCACATGGAAAATGCCAGGAGGGAGAAGTGGGGATTATGTTTAGACTTTCTCGGAACTGCTTCAAATCAACTAGATATCTTTGTGCTGTAAATCTCCCAACAGCCAAACGCAAAAGCAGCAAACATCTCGCTGTATGTCCCACATCCAAAGTGCCAAGAGAGTAATGTAGAGCTTGCTCTCCCTGTCTTTGAGTACTGTTTTCACTGTCCCGGTTACCTCTTTGCTAACATTCTCTTCAGAGCTGCAGTGAAACCAGGAACCACGTGGAGAAGGCACCCACACTAAAAGTGCCTGGAAGGAACGTTGGGGCTTCTTGTCACTGTCTCTGACATAGGGTTTCACTGTCCCGGGAAAGTCTCTGCTAACACCATGCAGAGCGCTGTGCCCAATATACAGAAACGTCTTGCGGTATCTCCTACAGGGAAAGTGCCAGGAGGAATTGTGGAGCTTGTTCTCAGTGTCTCTGAGAATTGCTCTGATTATCCGTGTGACCTCTTTGCTAAGACTCTCCAGAGAGCCGTCCTCAAAACAAACACACATCTTGACATATCTCCCACATTGATCGCAGTGTCTCCAGGAACGGCATTCAAGGAGCCAGGAATTTTTCTGCCCACACTGTCCATTGAGTTGTCCTCAAAACCAATATACATCCTGCTATATCTCCCACATGGAAAGTGCCAGGAGGGAGAAGTGGGGATTATGTTTAGACTTTCTCGGAACTGCTTCAAATCAACTAGATATCTTTGTGCTGTAAATCTCCCAACAGCCAAACGCAAAAGCAGCAAACATCTCGCTGTATGTCCCACATCCAAAGTGCCAAGAGAGTAATGTAGAGCTTGCTCTCCCTGTCTTTGAGTACTGTTTTCACTGTCCTGGTTACCTCTTTGCTAACATTCTCTTCAGAGCTGCAGTGAAACCAGGAACCATGTGGAGAAGGCACCCACACTGGAAATGCCTGTTAGGAACGTTGGGGCTTCTTCTCACTGTCGCTGACATAGGGTTTCACTGTCCCAAGAAAGTCTCTGCTAACACCGTGCAGAGCGCTGTGCCCAATATACAGAAACATCTTGCGGTATCTCCTACAGGGAAAGTGCCAGGAGGAATTGTGGAGCTTGGTCTCAGTGTCTCTGAGAATTGCTCTGATTATCTGTGTGACCTCTTTGCTAAGACTCTCCAGAGAGACGTCCTAAAAACCAACACAGATGTTGACATATCTCCCACATTGATCGCAGTGTCTCCAGGAACGGCATTCAAGGAGCCAGGAGGTTTTCTCCCTACACTGTCCATTGAGTTGTCCTCAAAACCAATATACATCCTGCTATATCTCCCACATGGAAAGTGCCAGGAGGGAAAAGTGGGGATTATGCTTAGACTTTCTCGGAACTGCTTCAAATCAACTAGATATCTTTGTGCTGTAAATCTCCCAACAGCCAAACGCAAAAGCAGCAAACATCTCGCTATATGTCCCACATCCAAAGTGCCAAGAGAGAGCTTGCTCTCCCTGTCTTTGAGTACTGTTTTCACTGTCCCGGTTACCTCTTTGCTAACATTCTCTTCAGAGCTGCAGTGAAACCAGGAACCATGTGGAGAAAGCACCCACACTGAAAGTGCCTGGAGGGAACATTGGGGCTTCTTCTCAGTGTCTCTGATGTCGGGTTTTACTGTCCCGGGAAAGTCTCTGCTAACACCGTGCAGAGCGCTGTGCCCAATATACAGAAACGTCTTGTGGTATCTCCTACAGGGAAAGTGCCAGGAGGGAATTGCGGAGCTTGTTCTCAGTGTCTCTGAGAATTGCTCTGATTATCTGTGTGACCTCTTTGCTAAGACTCTCCAGAGAGCCGTCCTCAAAACAAACACACATCTTGACATATCTCCCACATTGATCGCAGTGTCTCCAGAAACGGCATTCAAGGAGCCAGGAATTTTTCTGCCCACACTCTTCGGGGACAGTTCCTTAAAAACAATATACATCCTGCTATATCTCCCACATGGAAAATGCCAGGAGGGAGAAGTGGGGATTATGTTTAGACTTTCTCGGAACTGCTTCAAATCAACTAGATATCTTTGTGCTGTAAATCTCCCAACAGCCAAACGCAAAAGCAGCAAACATCTCGCTGTATGTCCCACATCCAAAGTGCCAAGAGAGAGCTTGCTCTCCCTGTCTTTGAGTACTGTTTTCACTGTCCCGGTTACCTCTTTGCTAACATTCTCTTCAGAGCTGCAGTGAAACCAGGAACCATGTGGAGAAGGCACCCACACTGAAAGTGCCTGGAGGGAACATTGGGGCTTCTTCTCAGTGTCTCTGATGTCGGGTTTTACTGTCCCAGGAAAGTCTCTGCTAACACCCTGCAGAGCGCTGTGCCCAATATACAGAAACGTCTTGCGGTATCTCCTACAGGGAAAGTGCCAGGAGGGAATTGCGGAGCTTGTTCTCAGTGTCTCTGAGAATTGCTCTGATTATCTGTGTGACCTCTTTGCTAAGACTCTCCAGAGAGACGTCCTCAAAACCAACACACATGTTGACATATCTCCCACATTGATCGCAGTGTCTCCAGGAACGGCATTCAAGGAGCCAGGACCTTTTCTCCCTACACTGTCCATTGAGTTGTCCTCAAAACCAATTACATCCTGCTATATCTCCCACATGGAAAGTGCCAGGAGGGAAAAGTGAGGATTATGCTTAGACTTTCTCGGAACTGCTTCAAATCAACTAGATATCTTTGTGCTGTAAATCTCCCAACAGCCAAACGCAAAAGCAGCAAACATCTCGCTATATGTCCCACATCCAAAGTGCCAAGAGAGAGCTTGCTCTCCCTGTCTTTGAGTACTGTTTTCACTGTCCCGGTTACCTCTTTGCTAACATTCTCTTCAGAGCTGCAGTGAAACCAGGAACCACGTGGAGAAAGCACCCACACTGAAAGTGCCTGGAGGGAACATTGGGGCTTCTTCTCAGTGTCTCTGACATAGGGTTTCACTGTCCCGGGAAAGTCTCTGCTAACACCGTGCAGAGCGCTGTGCCCAATATACAGAAACGTCTTGCGGTATCTCCTACAGGGAAAGTGCCAGGAGGGAATTGCGGAGCTTGTTCTCAGTGTCTCTGAGAATTGCTCTGATTATCTGTGTGACCTCTTTGCTAAGACTCTCCAGAGAGCCGTCCTCAAAACCAACACACATCTTGACATATCTCCCACATTGATCGCAGTGTCTCCAGAAACGGCATTCAAGGAGCCAGGAGGTTTTCTCCCTACACTGTCCATTGAGTTGTCCTCAAAACCAATATACATCCTGCTATATCTCCCACATGGAAAGTGCCAGGAGGGAGAAGTGGGGATTATGTTTAGACTTTCTCGGAACTGCTTCAAATCAACTAGATATCTTTGTGCTGTAAATCTCCCAACAGCCAAACGCAAAAGCAGCAAACATCTCGCTGTATGTCCCACATCCAAAGTGCCAAGAGAGAGCTTGCTCTCCCTGTCTTTGAGTACTGTTTTCACTGTCCCGGTTACCTCTTTGCTAACATTCTCTTCAGAGCTGCAGTGAAACCAGGAACCACGTGGAGAAAGCACCCACACTGAAAGTGCCTGGAGGGAACATTGGGGCTTCTTCTCAGTGTCTCTGACATAGGGTTTCACTGTCCCGGGAAAGTCTCTGCTAACACCGTGCAGAGCGCTGTGCCCAATATACAGAAACGTCTTGCGGTATCTCCTACAGGGAAAGTGCCAGGAGGGAATTGCGGAGCTTGTTCTCAGTGTCTCTGAGAATTGCTCTGATTATCTGTGTGACCTCTTTGCTAAGACGCTCCAGAGAGACGTCCTCAAAACAAACACACATCTTGACATATCTCCCACATTGATCGCAGTGTCTCCAGGAACGGCATTCAAGGAGCCAGGAGGTTTTCTCCCTACACTGTCCATTGAGTTGTCCTCAAAACCAATATACATCCTGCTATATCTCCCACATGGAAAGTGCCAGGAGGGAGAAGTGGGGATTATGTTTAGACTTTCTCGGAACTGCTTCAAATCAACTAGATATCTTTGTGCTGTAAATCTCCCAACAGCCAAACGCAAAAGCAGCAAACATCTCGCTGTATGTCCCACATCCAAAGTGCCAAGAGAGAGCTTGCTCTCCCTGTCTTTGAGTACTGTTTTCACTGTCCCGGTTACCTCTTTGCTAACATTCTCTTCAGAGCTGCAGTGAAACCAGGAACCATGTGGAGAAGGCACCCACACTGAAAGTGCCTGGAGGGAACATTGGGGCTTCTTCTCAGTGTCTCTGACATAGGGTTTCACTGTCCCGGGAAAGTCTCTGCTAACACCGTGCAGAGCGCTGTGCCCAATATACAGAAACGTCTTGCGGTATCTCCTACAGGGAAAGTGCCAGGAGGGAATTGCGGAGCTTGTTCTCAGTGTCTCTGAGAATTGCTCTGATTATCTGTGTGACCTCTTTGCTAAGACTCTCCAGAGAGCCGTCCTCAAAACCAACACACATCTTGACATATCTCCCACATTGATCGCAGTGTCTCCAGAAACGGCATTCAAGGAGCCAGGAATTTTTCTGCCCACACTCTTCGGGGACAGTTCCTTAAAAACAATATACATCCTGCTATATCTCCCACATGGAAAATGCCAGGAGGGAGAAGTGGGGATTATGTTTAGACTTTCTCGGAACTGCTTCAAATCAACTAGATATCTTTGTGCTGTAAATCTCCCAACAGCCAAACGCAAAAGCAGCAAACATCTCGCTGTATGTCCCACATCCAAAGTGCCAAGAGAGTAATGTAGAGCTTGCTCTCCCTGTCTTTGAGTACTGTTTTCACTGTCCCGGTTACCTCTTTGCTAACATTCTCTTCAGAGCTGCAGTGAAACCAGGAACCATGTGGAGAAGGCACCCACACTGAAAGTGCCTGGAGGGAACATTGGGGCTTCTTCTCAGTGTCTCTGACATAGGGTTTCACTGTCCCAGGAAAGTCTCTGCTAACACCCTGCAGAGCGCTGTGCCCAATATACAGAAACGTCTTGCGGTATCTCCTACAGGGAAAGTGCCAGGAGGGAATTGCGGAGCTTGTTCTCAGTGTCTCTGAGAATTGCTCTGATTATCCCTGTGACCTCTTTGCTAAGACTCTCCAGAGAGCCGTCCTCAAAACCAACACACATCTTGACATATCTCCCACATTGATCGCAGTGTCTCCAGGAACGGCATTCAAGGAGCCAGGAGGTTTTCTCCCTACACTGTCCATTGAGTTGTCCTCAAAACCAATATACATCCTGCTATATCTCCCACATGGAAAGTGCCAGGAGGGAAAAGTGAGGATTATGCTTAGACTTTCTCGGAACTGCTTCAAATCAACTAGATATCTTTGTGCTGTAAATCTCCCAACAGCCAAACGCAAAAGCAGCAAACATCTCGCTATATGTCCCACATCCAAAGTGCCAAGAGAGAGCTTGCTCTCCCTGTCTTTGAGTACTGTTTTCACTGTCCCGGTTACCTCTTTGCTAACATTCTCTTCAGAGCTGCAGTGAAACCAGGAACCACGTGGAGAAAGCACCCACACTGAAAGTGCCTGGAGGGAACATTGGGGCTTCTTCTCAGTGTCTCTGACATAGGGTTTCACTGTCCCGGGAAAGTCTCTGCTAACACCGTGCAGAGCGCTGTGCCCAATATACAGAAACGTCTTGCGGTATCTCCTACAGGGAAAGTGCCAGGAGGGAATTGCGGAGCTTGTTCTCAGTGTCTCTGAGAATTGCTCTGATTATCCCTGTGACCTCTTTGCTAAGACTCTCCAGAGAGCCGTCCTCAAAACCAACACACATCTTGACATATCTCCCACATTGATCGCAGTGTCTCCAGAAACGGCATTCAAGGAGCCAGGAGGTTTTCTCCCTACACTGTCCATTGAGTTGTCCTCAAAACCAATATACATCCTGCTATATCTCCCACATGGAAAGTGCCAGGAGGGAGAAGTGGGGATTATGTTTAGACTTTCTCGGAACTGCTTCAAATCAACTAGATATCTTTGTGCTGTAAATCTCCCAACAGCCAAACGCAAAAGCAGCAAACATCTCGCTGTATGTCCCACATCCAAAGTGCCAAGAGAGAGCTTGCTCTCCCTGTCTTTCAGTACTGTTTTCACTGTCCCGGTTACCTCTTTGCTAACATTCTCTTCAGAGCTGCAGTGAAACCAGGAACCATGTGGAGAAGGCACCAACACTGAAAGTGCCTGGAGGGAACATTGGGGCTTCTTCTCAGTGTCTCTGATGTCGGGTTTTACTGTCCCAGGAAAGTCTCTGCTAACACCCTGCAGAGCGCTGTGCCCAATATACAGAAACGTCTTGCGGTATCTCCTACAGGGAAAGTGCCAGGAGGGAATTGCGGAGCTTGTTCTCAGTGTCTCTGAGAATTGCTCTGATTATCCCTGTGACCTCTTTGCTAAGACTCTCCAGAGAGACGTCCTCAAAACCAACACAGATGTTGACATATCTCCCACATTGATCGCAGTGTCTCCAGGAACGGCATTCAAGGAGCCAGGACCTTTTCTCCCTACACTGTCCATTGAGTTGTCCTCAAAACCAATATACATCCTGCTATATCTCCCACATGGAAAGTGCCAGGAGGGAAAAGTGAGGATTATGCTTAGACTTTCTCGGAACTGCTTCAAATCAACTAGATATCTTTGTGCTGTAAATCTCCCAACAGCCAAACGCAAAAGCAGCAAACATCTCGCTATATGTCCCACATCCAAAGTGCCAAGAGAGAGCTTGCTCTCCCTGTCTTTGAGTACTGTTTTCACTGTCCCGGTTACCTCTTTGCTAACATTCTCTTCAGAGCTGCAGTGAAACCAGGAACCACGTGGAGAAAGCACCCACACTGAAAGTGCCTGGAGGGAACATTGGGGCTTCTTCTCAGTGTCTCTGACATAGGGTTTCACTGTCCCGGGAAAGTCTCTGCTAACACCGTGCAGAGCGCTGTGCCCAATATACAGAAACGTCTTGCGGTATCTCCTACAGGGAAAGTGCCAGGAGGGAATTGCGGAGCTTGTTCTCAGTGTCTCTGAGAATTGCTCTGATTATCTGTGTGACCTCTTTGCTAAGACTCTCCAGAGAGCCGTCCTCAAAACCAACACACATCTTGACATATCTCCCACATTGATCGCAGTGTCTCCAGAAACGGCATTCAAGGAGCCAGGAGGTTTTCTCCCTACACTGTCCATTGAGTTGTCCTCAAAACCAATATACATCCTGCTATATCTCCCACATGGAAAGTGCCAGGAGGGAGAAGTGGGGATTATGTTTAGACTTTCTCGGAACTGCTTCAAATCAACTAGATATCTTTGTGCTGTAAATCTCCCAACAGCCAAACGCAAAAGCAGCAAACATCTCGCTGTATGTCCCACATCCAAAGTGCCAAGAGAGAGCTTGCTCTCCCTGTCTTTGAGTACTGTTTTCACTGTCCCGGTTACCTCTTTGCTAACATTCTCTTCAGAGCTGCAGTGAAACCAGGAACCACGTGGAGAAAGCACCCACACTGAAAGTGCCTGGAGGGAACATTGGGGCTTCTTCTCAGTGTCTCTGACATAGGGTTTCACTGTCCCGGGAAAGTCTCTGCTAACACCGTGCAGAGCGCTGTGCCCAATATACAGAAATGTCTTGCGGTATCTCCTACAGGGAAAGTGCCAGGAGGGAATTGCGGAGCTTGTTCTCAGTGTCTCTGAGAATTGCTCTGATTATCTGTGTGACCTCTTTGCTAAGACTCTCCAGAGAGCCGTCCTCAAAACCAACACACATCTTGACATATCTCCCACATTGATCGCAGTGTCTCCAGAAACGGCATTCAAGGAGCCAGGAGGTTTTCTCCCTACACTGTCCATTGAGTTGTCCTCAAAACCAATATACATCCTGCTATATCTCCCACATGGAAAGTGCCAGGAGGGAGAAGTGGGGATTATGTTTAGACTTTCTCGGAACTGCTTCAAATCAACTAGATATCTTTGTGCTGTAAATCTCCCAACAGCCAAACGCAAAAGCAGCAAACATCTCGCTGTATGTCCCACATCCAAAGTGCCAAGAGAGAGCTTGCTCTCCCTGTCTTTCAGTACTGTTTTCACTGTCCCGGTTACCTCTTTGCTAACATTCTCTTCAGAGCTGCAGTGAAACCAGGAACCATGTGGAGAAGGCACCAACACTGAAAGTGCCTGGAGGGAACATTGGGGCTTCTTCTCAGTGTCTCTGATGTCGGGTTTTACTGTCCCAGGAAAGTCTCTGCTAACACCGTGCAGAGCGCTGTGCCCAATATACAGAAACGTCTTGCGGTATCTCCTACAGGGAAAGTGCCAGGAGGGAATTGCGGAGCTTGTTCTCAGTGTCTCTGAGAATTGCTCTGATTATCTGTGTGACCTCTTTGCTAAGACTCTCCAGAGAGCCGTCCTCAAAACCAACACACATCTTGACATATCTCCCACATTGATCGCAGTGTCTCCAGAAACGGCATTCAAGGAGCCAGGAGGTTTTCTCCCTACACTGTCCATTGAGTTGTCCTCAAAACCAATATACATCCTGCTATATCTCCCACATGGAAAGTGCCAGGAGGGAGAAGTGGGGATTATGTTTAGACTTTCTCGGAACTGCTTCAAATCAACTAGATATCTTTGTGCTGTAAATCTCCCAACAGCCAAACGCAAAAGCAGCAAACATCTTGCTGTATGTCCCACATCCAAAGTGCCAAGAGAGAGCTTGCTCTCCCTGTCTTTGAGTACTGTTTTCACTGTCCCGGTTACCTCTTTGCTAACATTCTCTTCAGAGCTGCAGTGAAACCAGGAACCACGTGGAGAAAGCACCCACACTGAAAGTGCCTGGAGGGAACATTGGGGCTTCTTCTCAGTGTCTCTGACATAGGGTTTCACTGTCCCGGGAAAGTCTCTGCTAACACCGTGCAGAGCGCTGTGCCCAATATACAGAAACGTCTTGCGGTATCTCCTACAGGGAAAGTGCCAGGAGGGAATTGCGGAGCTTGTTCTCAGTGTCTCTGAGAATTGCTCTGATTATCTGTGTGACCTCTTTGCTAAGACTCTCCAGAGAGACGTCCTCAAAACCAACACACATCTTGACATATCTCCCACATTGATCGCAGTGTCTCCAGAAACGGCATTCAAGGAGCCAGGACCTTTTCTCCCTACACTGTCCATTGAGTTGTCCTCAAAACCAATATACATCCTGCTATATCTCCCACATGGAAAGTGCCAGGAGGGAGAAGTGGGGATTATGTTTAGACTTTCTCGGAACTGCTTCAAATCAACTAGATATCTTTGTGCTGTAAATCTCCCAACAGCCAAACGCAAAAGCAGCAAACATCTCGCTGTATGTCCCACATCCAAAGTGCCAAGAGAGAGCTTGCTCTCCCTGTCTTTGAGTACTGTTTTCACTGTCCCGGTTACCTCTTTGCTAACATTCTCTTCAGAGCTGCAGTGAAACCAGGAACCACGTGGAGAAAGCACCCACACTGAAAGTGCCTGGAGGGAACATTGGGGCTTCTTCTCAGTGTCTCTGACATAGGGTTTCACTGTCCCGGGAAAGTCTCTGCTAACACCGTGCAGAGCGCTGTGCCCAATATACAGAAACGTCTTGCGGTATCTCCTACAGGGAAAGTGCCAGGAGGGAATTGCGGAGCTTGTTCTCAGTGTCTCTGAGAATTGCTCTGATTATCTGTGTGACCTCTTTGCTAAGACTCTCCAGAGAGACGTCCTCAAAACCAACACACATCTTGACATATCTCCCACATTGATCGCAGTGTCTCCAGAAACGGCATTCAAGGAGCCAGGACCTTTTCTCCCTACACTGTCCATTGAGTTGTCCTCAAAACCAATATACATCCTGCTATATCTCCCACATGGAAAGTGCCAGGAGGGAGAAGTGGGGATTATGTTTAGACTTTCTCGGAACTGCTTCAAATCAACTAGATATCTTTGTGCTGTAAATCTCCCAACAGCCAAACGCAAAAGCAGCAAACATCTCGCTGTATGTCCCACATCCAAAGTGCCAAGAGAGAGCTTGTTCTCCCTGTCTTTGAGTACTGTTTTCACTGTCCCGGTTACCTCTTTGCTAACATTCTCTTCAGAGCTGCAGTGAAACCAGGAACCACGTGGAGAAAGCACCCACACTGAAAGTGCCTGGAGGGAACATTGGGGCTTCTTCTCAGTGTCTCTGACATAGGGTTTCACTGTCCCGGGAAAGTCTCTGCTAACACCGTGCAGAGCGCTGTGCCCAATATACAGAAACGTCTTGCGGTATCTCCTACAGGGAAAGTGCCAGGAGGGAATTGCGGAGCTTGTTCTCAGTGTCTCTGAGAATTGCTCTGATTATCTGTGTGACCTCTTTGCTAAGACTCTCCAGAGAGCCGTCCTCAAAACCAACACACATCTTGACATATCTCCCACATTGATCGCAGTGTCTCCAGAAACGGCATTCAAGGAGCCAGGACCTTTTCTCCCTACACTGTCCATTGAGTTGTCCTCAAAACCAATTACATCCTGCTATATCTCCCACATGGAAAGTGCCAGGAGGGAGAAGTGGGGATTATGTTTAGACTTTCTCGGAACTGCTTCAAATCAACTAGATATCTTTGTGCTGTAAATCTCCCAACAGCCAAATGCAAAAGCAGCAAACATCTCGCTGTATGTCCCACATCCAAAGTGCCAAGAGAGAGCTTGCTCTCCCTGTCTTTGAGTACTGTTTTCAATGTCCCGGTTACCTCTTTGCTAACATTCTCTTCAGAGCTGCAGTGAAACCAGGAACCACGTGGAGAAAGCACCCACACTGAAAGTGCCTGGAGGGAACATTGGGGCTTCTTCTCAGTGTCTCTGACATAGGGTTTCACTGTCCCGGGAAAGTCTCTGCTAACACCGTGCAGAGCGCTGTGCCCAATATACAGAAACGTCTTGCGGTATCTCCTACAGGGAAAGTGCCAGGAGGGAATTGCGGAGCTTGTTCTCAGTGTCTCTGAGAATTGCTCTGATTATCTGTGTGACCTCTTTGCTAAGACGCTCCAGAGAGACGTCCTCAAAACAAACACACATCTTGACATATCTCCCACATTGATCGCAGTGTCTCCAGAAACGGCATTCAAGGAGCCAGGACCTTTTCTCCCTACACTGTCCATTGAGTTGTCCTCAAAACCAATTACATCCTGCTATATCTCCCACATGGAAAGTGCCAGGAGGGAGAAGTGGGGATTATGTTTAGACTTTCTCGGAACTGCTTCAAATCAACTAGATATCTTTGTGCTGTAAATCTCCCAACAGCCAAACGCAAAAGCAGCAAACATCTCGCTGTATGTCCCACATCCAAAGTGCCAAGAGAGAGCTTGCTCTCCCTGTCTTTGAGTACTGTTTTCACTGTCCCGGTTACCTCTTTGCTAACATTCTCTTCAGAGCCGCAGTGAAACCAGGAACCACGTGGAGAAAGCACCCACACTGAAAGTGCCTGGAGGGAACATTGGGGCTTCTTCTCAGTGTCTCTGACATAGGGTTTCACTGTCCCGGGAAAGTCTCTGCTAACACCGTGCAGAGCGCTGTGCCCAATATACAGAAACGTCTTGCGGTATCTCCTACAGGGAAAGTGCCAGGAGGGAATTGCGGAGCTTGTTCTCAGTGTCTCTGAGAATTGCTCTGATTATCTGTGTGACCTCTTTGCTAAGACTCTCCAGAGAGCCGTCCTCAAAACCAACACACATCTTGACATATCTCCCACATTGATCGCAGTGTCTCCAGAAACGGCATTCAAGGAGCCAGGACCTTTTCTCCCTACACTGTCCATTGAGTTGTCCTCAAAACCAATTACATCCTGCTATATCTCCCACATGGAAAGTGCCAGGAGGGAGAAGTGGGGATTATGTTTAGACTTTCTCGGAACTGCTTCAAATCAACTAGATATCTTTGTGCTGTAAATCTCCCAACAGCCAAACGCAAAAGCAGCAAACATCTCGCTGTATGTCCCACATCCAAAGTGCCAAGAGAGAGCTTGCTCTCCCTGTCTTTGAGTACTGTTTTCACTGTCCCGGTTACCTCTTTGCTAACATTCTCTTCAGAGCTGCAGTGAAACCAGGAACCACGTGGAGAAAGCACCCACACTGAAAGTGCCTGGAGGGAACATTGGGGCTTCTTCTCAGTGTCTCTGACATAGGGTTTCACTGTCCCGGGAAAGTCTCTGCTAACACCGTGCAGAGCGCTGTGCCCAATATACAGAAACGTCTTGCGGTATCTCCTACAGGGAAAGTGCCAGGAGGGAATTGCGGAGCTTGTTCTCAGTGTCTCTGAGAATTGCTCTGATTATCTGTGTGACCTCTTTGCTAAGACTCTCCAGAGAGCCGTCCTCAAAACAAACACACATCTTGACATATCTCCCACATTGATCGCAGTGTCTCCAGAAACGGCATTCAAGGAGCCAGGAGGTTTTCTCCCTACACTGTCCATTGAGTTGTCCTCAAAACCAATATACATCCTGCTATATCTCCCACATGGAAAGTGCCAGGAGGGAGAAGTGGGGATTATGTTTAGACTTTCTCGGAACTGCTTCAAATCAACTAGATATCTTTGTGCTGTAAATCTCCCAACAGCCAAACGCAAAAGCAGCAAACATCTCGCTGTATGTCCCACATCCAAAGTGCCAAGAGAGAGCTTGCTCTCCCTGTCTTTGAGTACTGTTTTCACTGTCCCGGTTACCTCTTTGCTAACATTCTCTTCAGAGCTGCAGTGAAACCAGGAACCACGTGGAGAAAGCACCCACACTGAAAGTGCCTGGAGGGAACATTGGGGCTTCTTCTCAGTGTCTCTGACATAGGGTTTCACTGTCCCGGGAAAGTCTCTGCTAACACCGTGCAGAGCGCTGTGCCCAATATACAGAAACGTCTTGCGGTATCTCCTACAGGGAAAGTGCCAGGAGGGAATTGCGGAGCTTGTTCTCAGTGTCTCTGAGAATTGCTCTGATTATCTGTGTGACCTCTTTGCTAAGACGCTCCAGAGAGACGTCCTCAAAACAAACACACATCTTGACATATCTCCCACATTGATCGCAGTGTCTCCAGAAACGGCATTCAAGGAGCCAGGACCTTTTCTCCCTACACTGTCCATTGAGTTGTCCTCAAAACCAATTACATCCTGCTATATCTCCCACATGGAAAGTGCCAGGAGGGAGAAGTGGGGATTATGTTTAGACTTTCTCGGAACTGCTTCAAATCAACTAGATATCTTTGTGCTGTAAATCTCCCAACAGCCAAACGCAAAAGCAGCAAACATCTCGCTGTATGTCCCACATCCAAAGTGCCAAGAGAGAGCTTGCTCTCCCTGTCTTTGAGTACTGTTTTCACTGTCCCGGTTACCTCTTTGCTAACATTCTCTTCAGAGCCGCAGTGAAACCAGGAACCACGTGGAGAAAGCACCCACACTGAAAGTGCCTGGAGGGAACATTGGGGCTTCTTCTCAGTGTCTCTGACATAGGGTTTCACTGTCCCGGGAAAGTCTCTGCTAACACCGTGCAGAGCGCTGTGCCCAATATACAGAAACGTCTTGCGGTATCTCCTACAGGGAAAGTGCCAGGAGGGAATTGCGGAGCTTGTTCTCAGTGTCTCTGAGAATTGCTCTGATTATCTGTGTGACCTCTTTGCTAAGACTCTCCAGAGAGCCGTCCTCAAAACCAACACACATCTTGACATATCTCCCACATTGATCGCAGTGTCTCCAGAAACGGCATTCAAGGAGCCAGGACCTTTTCTCCCTACACTGTCCATTGAGTTGTCCTCAAAACCAATTACATCCTGCTATATCTCCCACATGGAAAGTGCCAGGAGGGAGAAGTGGGGATTATGTTTAGACTTTCTCGGAACTGCTTCAAATCAACTAGATATCTTTGTGCTGTAAATCTCCCAACAGCCAAACGCAAAAGCAGCAAACATCTCGCTGTATGTCCCACATCCAAAGTGCCAAGAGAGAGCTTGCTCTCCCTGTCTTTGAGTACTGTTTTCACTGTCCCGGTTACCTCTTTGCTAACATTCTCTTCAGAGCTGCAGTGAAACCAGGAACCACGTGGAGAAAGCACCCACACTGAAAGTGCCTGGAGGGAACATTGGGGCTTCTTCTCAGTGTCTCTGACATAGGGTTTCACTGTCCCGGGAAAGTCTCTGCTAACACCGTGCAGAGCGCTGTGCCCAATATACAGAAACGTCTTGCGGTATCTCCTACAGGGAAAGTGCCAGGAGGGAATTGCGGAGCTTGTTCTCAGTGTCTCTGAGAATTGCTCTGATTATCTGTGTGACCTCTTTGCTAAGACTCTCCAGAGAGCCGTCCTCAAAACAAACACACATCTTGACATATCTCCCACATTGATCGCAGTGTCTCCAGAAACGGCATTCAAGGAGCCAGGAGGTTTTCTCCCTACACTGTCCATTGAGTTGTCCTCAAAACCAATATACATCCTGCTATATCTCCCACATGGAAAGTGCCAGGAGGGAGAAGTGGGGATTATGTTTAGACTTTCTCGGAACTGCTTCAAATCAACTAGATATCTTTGTGCTGTAAATCTCCCAACAGCCAAACGCAAAAGCAGCAAACATCTCGCTGTATGTCCCACATCCAAAGTGCCAAGAGAGAGCTTGCTCTCCCTGTCTTTGAGTACTGTTTTCACTGTCCCGGTTACCTCTTTGCTAACATTCTCTTCAGAGCTGCAGTGAAACCAGGAACCACGTGGAGAAAGCACCCACACTGAAAGTGCCTGGAGGGAACATTGGGGCTTCTTCTCAGTGTCTCTGACATAGGGTTTCACTGTCCCGGGAAAGTCTCTGCTAACACCGTGCAGAGCGCTGTGCCCAATATACAGAAACGTCTTGCGGTATCTCCTACAGGGAAAGTGCCAGGAGGGAATTGCGGAGCTTGTTCTCAGTGTCTCTGAGAATTGCTCTGATTATCTGTGTGACCTCTTTGCTAAGACGCTCCAGAGAGACGTCCTCAAAACAAACACACATCTTGACATATCTCCCACATTGATCGCAGTGTCTCCAGAAACAGCATTCAAGGAGCCAGGACCTTTTCTCCCTACACTGTCCATTGAGTTGTCCTCAAAACCAATTACATCCTGCTATATCTCCCACATGGAAAGTGCCAGGAGGGAGAAGTGGGGATTATGTTTAGACTTTCTCGGAACTGCTTCAAATCAACTAGATATCTTTGTGCTGTAAATCTCCCAACAGCCAAACGCAAAAGCAGCAAACATCTCGCTGTATGTCCCACATCCAAAGTGCCAAGAGAGAGCTTGCTCTCCCTGTCTTTGAGTACTGTTTTCACTGTCCCGGTTACCTCTTTGCTAACATTCTCTTCAGAGCCGCAGTGAAACCAGGAACCACGTGGAGAAAGCACCCACACTGAAAGTGCCTGGAGGGAACATTGGGGCTTCTTCTCAGTGTCTCTGACATAGGGTTTCACTGTCCCGGGAAAGTCTCTGCTAACACCGTGCAGAGCGCTGTGCCCAATATACAGAAACGTCTTGCGGTATCTCCTACAGGGAAAGTGCCAGGAGGGAATTGCGGAGCTTGTTCTCAGTGTCTCTGAGAATTGCTCTGATTATCTGTGTGACCTCTTTGCTAAGACTCTCCAGAGAGCCGTCCTCAAAACCAACACACATCTTGACATATCTCCCACATTGATCGCAGTGTCTCCAGAAACGGCATTCAAGGAGCCAGGACCTTTTCTCCCTACACTGTCCATTGAGTTGTCCTCAAAACCAATTACATCCTGCTATATCTCCCACATGGAAAGTGCCAGGAGGGAGAAGTGGGGATTATGTTTAGACTTTCTCGGAACTGCTTCAAATCAACTAGATATCTTTGTGCTGTAAATCTCCCAACAGCCAAACGCAAAAGCAGCAAACATCTCGCTGTATGTCCCACATCCAAAGTGCCAAGAGAGAGCTTGCTCTCCCTGTCTTTGAGTACTGTTTTCACTGTCCCGGTTACCTCTTTGCTAACATTCTCTTCAGAGCTGCAGTGAAACCAGGAACCACGTGGAGAAAGCACCCACACTGAAAGTGCCTGGAGGGAACATTGGGGCTTCTTCTCAGTGTCTCTGACATAGGGTTTCACTGTCCCGGGAAAGTCTCTGCTAACACCGTGCAGAGCGCTGTGCCCAATATACAGAAACGTCTTGCGGTATCTCCTACAGGGAAAGTGCCAGGAGGGAATTGCGGAGCTTGTTCTCAGTGTCTCTGAGAATTGCTCTGATTATCTGTGTGACCTCTTTGCTAAGACTCTCCAGAGAGCCGTCCTCAAAACAAACACACATCTTGACATATCTCCCACATTGATCGCAGTGTCTCCAGAAACGGCATTCAAGGAGCCAGGAGGTTTTCTCCCTACACTGTCCATTGAGTTGTCCTCAAAACCAATATACATCCTGCTATATCTCCCACATGGAAAGTGCCAGGAGGGAGAAGTGGGGATTATGTTTAGACTTTCTCGGAACTGCTTCAAATCAACTAGATATCTTTGTGCTGTAAATCTCCCAACAGCCAAACGCAAAAGCAGCAAACATCTCGCTGTATGTCCCACATCCAAAGTGCCAAGAGAGAGCTTGCTCTCCCTGTCTTTGAGTACTGTTTTCACTGTCCCGGTTACCTCTTTGCTAACATTCTCTTCAGAGCTGCAGTGAAACCAGGAACCACGTGGAGAAAGCACCCACACTGAAAGTGCCTGGAGGGAACATTGGGGCTTCTTCTCAGTGTCTCTGACATAGGGTTTCACTGTCCCGGGAAAGTCTCTGCTAACACCGTGCAGAGCGCTGTGCCCAATATACAGAAACGTCTTGCGGTATCTCCTACAGGGAAAGTGCCAGGAGGGAATTGCGGAGCTTGTTCTCAGTGTCTCTGAGAATTGCTCTGATTATCTGTGTGACCTCTTTGCTAAGACTCTCCAGAGAGCCGTCCTCAAAACCAACACACATCTTGACATATCTCCCACATTGATCGCAGTGTCTCCAGAAACGGCATTCAAGGAGCCAGGAGGTTTTCTCCCTACACTGTCCATTGAGTTGTCCTCAAAACCAATATACATCCTGCTATATCTCCCACATGGAAAGTGCCAGGAGGGAGAAGTGGGGATTATGTTTAGACTTTCTCGGAACTGCTTCAAATCAACTAGATATCTTTGTGCTGTAAATCTCCCAACAGCCAAACGCAAAAGCAGCAAACATCTCGCTGTATGTCCCACATCCAAAGTGCCAAGAGAGAGCTTGCTCTCCCTGTCTTTGAGTACTGTTTTCACTGTCCCGGTTACCTCTTTGCTAACATTCTCTTCAGAGCCGCAGTGAAACCAGGAACCACGTGGAGAAAGCACCCACACTGAAAGTGCCTGGAGGGAACATTGGGGCTTCTTCTCAGTGTCTCTGACATAGGGTTTCACTGTCCCGGGAAAGTCTCTGCTAACACCGTGCAGAGCGCTGTGCCCAATATACAGAAACGTCTTGCGGTATCTCCTACAGGGAAAGTGCCAGGAGGGAATTGCGGAGCTTGTTCTCAGTGTCTCTGAGAATTGCTCTGATTATCTGTGTGACCTCTTTGCTAAGACTCTCCAGAGAGCCGTCCTCAAAACCAACACACATCTTGACATATCTCCCACATTGATCGCAGTGTCTCCAGAAACGGCATTCAAGGAGCCAGGACCTTTTCTCCCTACACTGTCCATTGAGTTGTCCTCAAAACCAATTACATCCTGCTATATCTCCCACATGGAAAGTGCCAGGAGGGAGAAGTGGGGATTATGTTTAGACTTTCTCGGAACTGCTTCAAATCAACTAGATATCTTTGTGCTGTAAATCTCCCAACAGCCAAACGCAAAAGCAGCAAACATCTCGCTGTATGTCCCACATCCAAAGTGCCAAGAGAGAGCTTGCTCTCCCTGTCTTTGAGTACTGTTTTCACTGTCCCGGTTACCTCTTTGCTAACATTCTCTTCAGAGCTGCAGTGAAACCAGGAACCACGTGGAGAAAGCACCCACACTGAAAGTGCCTGGAGGGAACATTGGGGCTTCTTCTCAGTGTCTCTGACATAGGGTTTCACTGTCCCGGGAAAGTCTCTGCTAACACCGTGCAGAGCGCTGTGCCCAATATACAGAAACGTCTTGCGGTATCTCCTACAGGGAAAGTGCCAGGAGGGAATTGCGGAGCTTGTTCTCAGTGTCTCTGAGAATTGCTCTGATTATCTGTGTGACCTCTTTGCTAAGACTCTCCAGAGAGCCGTCCTCAAAACCAACACACATCTTGACATATCTCCCACATTGATCGCAGTGTCTCCAGAAACGGCATTCAAGGAGCCAGGAGGTTTTCTCCCTACACTGTCCATTGAGTTGTCCTCAAAACCAATTACATCCTGCTATATCTCCCACATGGAAAGTGCCAGGAGGGAGAAGTGGGGATTATGTTTAGACTTTCTCGGAACTGCTTCAAATCAACTAGATATCTTTGTGCTGTAAATCTCCCAACAGCCAAACGCAAAAGCAGCAAACATCTCGCTGTATGTCCCACATCCAAAGTGCCAAGAGAGAGCTTGCTCTCCCTGTCTTTGAGTACTGTTTTCACTGTCCCGGTTACCTCTTTGCTAACATTCTCTTCAGAGCTGCAGTGAAACCAGGAACCACGTGGAGAAAGCACCCACACTGAAAGTGCCTGGAGGGAACATTGGGGCTTCTTCTCAGTGTCTCTGACATAGGGTTTCACTGTCCCGGGAAAGTCTCTGCTAACACCGTGCAGAGCGCTGTGCCCAATATACAGAAACGTCTTGCGGTATCTCCTACAGGGAAAGTGCCAGGAGGGAATTGCGGAGCTTGTTCTCAGTGTCTCTGAGAATTGCTCTGATTATCTGTGTGACCTCTTTGCTAAGACTCTCCAGAGAGCCGTCCTCAAAACCAACACACACCTTGACATATCTCCCACATTGATCGCAGTGTCTCCAGAAACGGCATTCAAGGAGCCAGGAGGTTTTCTCCCTACACTGTCCATTGAGTTGTCCTCAAAACCAATATACATCCTGCTATATCTCCCACATGGAAAGTGCCAGGAGGGAGAAGTGGGGATTATGTTTAGACTTTCTCGGAACTGCTTCAAATCAACTAGATATCTTTGTGCTGTAAATCTCCCAACAGCCAAACGCAAAAGCAGCAAACATCTCGCTGTATGTCCCACATCCAAAGTGCCAAGAGAGAGCTTGCTCTCCCTGTCTTTGAGTACTGTTTTCACTGTCCCGGTTACCTCTTTGCTAACATTCTCTTCAGAGCCGCAGTGAAACCAGGAACCACGTGGAGAAAGCACCCACACTGAAAGTGCCTGGAGGGAACATTGGGGCTTCTTCTCAGTGTCTCTGACATAGGGTTTCACTGTCCCGGGAAAGTCTCTGCTAACACCGTGCAGAGCGCTGTGCCCAATATACAGAAACGTCTTGCGGTATCTCCTACAGGGAAAGTGCCAGGAGGGAATTGCGGAGCTTGTTCTCAGTGTCTCTGAGAATTGCTCTGATTATCTGTGTGACCTCTTTGCTAAGACTCTCCAGAGAGCCGTCCTCAAAACCAACACACACCTTGACATATCTCCCACATTGATCGCAGTGTCTCCAGAAACGGCATTCAAGGAGCCAGGAGGTTTTCTCCCTACACTGTCCATTGAGTTGTCCTCAAAACCAATATACATCCTGCTATATCTCCCACATGGAAAGTGCCAGGAGGGAGAAGTGGGGATTATGTTTAGACTTTCTCGGAACTGCTTCAAATCAACTAGATATCTTTGTGCTGTAAATCTCCCAACAGCCAAACGCAAAAGCAGCAAACATCTCGCTGTATGTCCCACATCCAAAGTGCCAAGAGAGAGCTTGCTCTCCCTGTCTTTGAGTACTGTTTTCACTGTCCCGGTTACCTCTTTGCTAACATTCTCTTCAGAGCCGCAGTGAAACCAGGAACCACGTGGAGAAAGCACCCACACTGAAAGTGCCTGGAGGGAACATTGGGGCTTCTTCTCAGTGTCTCTGACATAGGGTTTCACTGTCCCGGGAAAGTCTCTGCTAACACCGTGCAGAGCGCTGTGCCCAATATACAGAAACGTCTTGCGGTATCTCCTACAGGGAAAGTGCCAGGAGGGAATTGCGGAGCTTGTTCTCAGTGTCTCTGAGAATTGCTCTGATTATCTGTGTGACCTCTTTGCTAAGACTCTCCAGAGAGAC
Source organism: Larus michahellis (assembly GCF_964199755.1). Classification (NCBI taxonomy): domain Eukaryota; kingdom Metazoa; phylum Chordata; class Aves; order Charadriiformes; family Laridae; genus Larus; species Larus michahellis. The sequence continues at coordinate 1,408,068 of NW_027435923.1, forward strand.
GTCCTCAAAACAAACACACATCTTGACATATCTCCCACATTGATCGCAGTGTCTCCAGAAACGGCATTCAAGGAGCCAGGACCTTTTCTCCCTACACTGTCCATTGAGTTGTCCTCAAAACCAATATACATCCTGCTATATCTCCCACATGGAAAGTGCCAGGAGGGAGAAGTGGGGATTATGCTTAGACTTTCTCGGAACTGCTTCAAATCAACTAGATATCTTTGTGCTGTAAATCTCCCAACAGCCAAACGCAAAAGCAGCAAACATCTCGCTGTATGTCCCACATCCAAAGTGCCAAGAGAGAGCTTGCTCTCCCTGTCTTTGAGTACTGTTTTCACTGTCCCGGTTACCTCTTTGCTAGCATTCTCTTCAGAGCCGCAGTGAAACCAGGAACCACGTGGAGAAAGCACCCACACTGAAAGTGCCTGGAGGGAACATTGGGGCTTCTTCTCAGTGTCTCTGACATAGGGTTTCACTGTCCCGGGAAAGTCTCTGCTAACACCGTGCAGAGCGCTGTGCCCAATATACAGAAACGTCTTGCGGTATCTCCTACAGGGAAAGCGCCAGGAGGGAATTGTCGAGCTTGTTCTCAGTGTCTCTGAGAATTGCTCTGATTATCTGTGTGACCTCTTTGCTAAGACTCTCCAGAGAGCCGTCCTCAAAACAAACACACATCTTGACATATCTCCCACATTGATCGCAGTGTCTCCAGAAACGGCATTCAAGGAGCCAGGACCTTTTCTCCCTACACTGTCCATTGAGTTGTCCTCAAAACCAATATACATCCTGCTATATCTCCCACATGGAAAGTGCCAGGAGGGAGAAGTGGGGATTATGTTTAGACTTTCTCGGAACTGCTTCAAATCAACTAGATATCTTTGTGCTGTAAATCTCCCAACAGCCAAACGCAAAAGCAGCAAACATCTCGCTGTATGTCCCACATCCAAAGTGCCAAGAGAGAGCTTGCTCTCCCTGTCTTTGAGTACTGTTTTCACTGTCCCGGTTACCTCTTTGCTAACATTCTCTTCAGAGCTGCAGTGAAACCAGGAACCACGTGGAGAAAGCACCCACACTGAAAGTGCCTGGAGGGAACATTGGGGCTTCTTCTCAGTGTCTCTGACATAGGGTTTCACTGTCCCGGGAAAGTCTCTGCTAACACCGTGCAGAGCGCTGTGCCCAATATACAGAAACGTCTTGCGGTATCTCCTACAGGGAAAGTGCCAGGAGGGAATTGCGGAGCTTGTTCTCAGTGTCTCTGAGAATTGCTCTGATTATCTGTGTGACCTCTTTGCTAAGACTCTCCAGAGAGCCGTCCTCAAAACCAACACACATCTTGACATATCTCCCACATTGATCGCAGTGTCTCCAGAAACGGCATTCAAGGAGCCAGGAGGTTTTCTCCCTACACTGTCCATTGAGTTGTCCTCAAAACCAATTACATCCTGCTATATCTCCCACATGGAAAGTGCCAGGAGGGAGAAGTGGGGATTATGTTTAGACTTTCTCGGAACTGCTTCAAATCAACTAGATATCTTTGTGCTGTAAATCTCCCAACAGCCAAACGCAAAAGCAGCAAACATCTCGCTGTATGTCCCACATCCAAAGTGCCAAGAGAGAGCTTGCTCTCCCTGTCTTTGAGTACTGTTTTCACTGTCCCGGTTACCTCTTTGCTAACATTCTCTTCAGAGCTGCAGTGAAACCAGGAACCACGTGGAGAAAGCACCCACACTGAAAGTGCCTGGAGGGAACATTGGGGCTTCTTCTCAGTGTCTCTGACATAGGGTTTCACTGTCCCGGGAAAGTCTCTGCTAACACCGTGCAGAGCGCTGTGCCCAATATACAGAAACGTCTTGCGGTATCTCCTACAGGGAAAGTGCCAGGAGGGAATTGCGGAGCTTGTTCTCAGTGTCTCTGAGAATTGCTCTGATTATCTGTGTGACCTCTTTGCTAAGACTCTCCAGAGAGCCGTCCTCAAAACCAACACACACCTTGACATATCTCCCACATTGATCGCAGTGTCTCCAGAAACGGCATTCAAGGAGCCAGGAGGTTTTCTCCCTACACTGTCCATTGAGTTGTCCTCAAAACCAATATACATCCTGCTATATCTCCCACATGGAAAGTGCCAGGAGGGAGAAGTGGGGATTATGTTTAGACTTTCTCGGAACTGCTTCAAATCAACTAGATATCTTTGTGCTGTAAATCTCCCAACAGCCAAACGCAAAAGCAGCAAACATCTCGCTGTATGTCCCACATCCAAAGTGCCAAGAGAGAGCTTGCTCTCCCTGTCTTTGAGTACTGTTTTCACTGTCCCGGTTACCTCTTTGCTAACATTCTCTTCAGAGCCGCAGTGAAACCAGGAACCACGTGGAGAAAGCACCCACACTGAAAGTGCCTGGAGGGAACATTGGGGCTTCTTCTCAGTGTCTCTGACATAGGGTTTCACTGTCCCGGGAAAGTCTCTGCTAACACCGTGCAGAGCGCTGTGCCCAATATACAGAAACGTCTTGCGGTATCTCCTACAGGGAAAGTGCCAGGAGGGAATTGCGGAGCTTGTTCTCAGTGTCTCTGAGAATTGCTCTGATTATCTGTGTGACCTCTTTGCTAAGACTCTCCAGAGAGCCGTCCTCAAAACCAACACACACCTTGACATATCTCCCACATTGATCGCAGTGTCTCCAGAAACGGCATTCAAGGAGCCAGGAGGTTTTCTCCCTACACTGTCCATTGAGTTGTCCTCAAAACCAATATACATCCTGCTATATCTCCCACATGGAAAGTGCCAGGAGGGAGAAGTGGGGATTATGTTTAGACTTTCTCGGAACTGCTTCAAATCAACTAGATATCTTTGTGCTGTAAATCTCCCAACAGCCAAACGCAAAAGCAGCAAACATCTCGCTGTATGTCCCACATCCAAAGTGCCAAGAGAGAGCTTGCTCTCCCTGTCTTTGAGTACTGTTTTCACTGTCCCGGTTACCTCTTTGCTAACATTCTCTTCAGAGCCGCAGTGAAACCAGGAACCACGTGGAGAAAGCACCCACACTGAAAGTGCCTGGAGGGAACATTGGGGCTTCTTCTCAGTGTCTCTGACATAGGGTTTCACTGTCCCGGGAAAGTCTCTGCTAACACCGTGCAGAGCGCTGTGCCCAATATACAGAAACGTCTTGCGGTATCTCCTACAGGGAAAGTGCCAGGAGGGAATTGCGGAGCTTGTTCTCAGTGTCTCTGAGAATTGCTCTGATTATCTGTGTGACCTCTTTGCTAAGACTCTCCAGAGAGACGTCCTCAAAACAAACACACATCTTGACATATCTCCCACATTGATCGCAGTGTCTCCAGAAACGGCATTCAAGGAGCCAGGACCTTTTCTCCCTACACTGTCCATTGAGTTGTCCTCAAAACCAATATACATCCTGCTATATCTCCCACATGGAAAGTGCCAGGAGGGAGAAGTGGGGATTATGCTTAGACTTTCTCGGAACTGCTTCAAATCAACTAGATATCTTTGTGCTGTAAATCTCCCAACAGCCAAACGCAAAAGCAGCAAACATCTCGCTGTATGTCCCACATCCAAAGTGCCAAGAGAGAGCTTGCTCTCCCTGTCTTTGAGTACTGTTTTCACTGTCCCGGTTACCTCTTTGCTAGCATTCTCTTCAGAGCCGCAGTGAAACCAGGAACCACGTGGAGAAAGCACCCACACTGAAAGTGCCTGGAGGGAACATTGGGGCTTCTTCTCAGTGTCTCTGACATAGGGTTTCACTGTCCCGGGAAAGTCTCTGCTAACACCGTGCAGAGCGCTGTGCCCAATATACAGAAACGTCTTGCGGTATCTCCTACAGGGAAAGCGCCAGGAGGGAATTGTCGAGCTTGTTCTCAGTGTCTCTGAGAATTGCTCTGATTATCTGTGTGACCTCTTTGCTAAGACTCTCCAGAGAGCCGTCCTCAAAACAAACACACATCTTGACATATCTCCCACATTGATCGCAGTGTCTCCAGAAACGGCATTCAAGGAGCCAGGACCTTTTCTCCCTACACTGTCCATTGAGTTGTCCTCAAAACCAATATACATCCTGCTATATCTCCCACATGGAAAGTGCCAGGAGGGAGAAGTGGGGATTATGTTTAGACTTTCTCGGAACTGCTTCAAATCAACTAGATATCTTTGTGCTGTAAATCTCCCAACAGCCAAACGCAAAAGCAGCAAACATCTCGCTGTATGTCCCACATCCAAAGTGCCAAGAGAGAGCTTGCTCTCCCTGTCTTTGAGTACTGTTTTCACTGTCCCGGTTACCTCTTTGCTAACATTCTCTTCAGAGCTGCAGTGAAACCAGGAACCACGTGGAGAAAGCACCCACACTGAAAGTGCCTGGAGGGAACATTGGGGCTTCTTCTCAGTGTCTCTGACATAGGGTTTCACTGTCCCGGGAAAGTCTCTGCTAACACCGTGCAGAGCGCTGTGCCCAATATACAGAAACGTCTTGCGGTATCTCCTACAGGGAAAGCGCCAGGAGGGAATTGTCGAGCTTGTTCTCAGTGTCTCTGAGAATTGCTCTCATTATCCCTGTGACCTCTTTGCTAAGACTCTCCAGAGAGCCGTCCTCAAAACAAACACACATCTTGACATATCTCCCACATTGATCGCAGTGTCTCCAGAAACGGCATTCAAGGAGCCAGGAGGTTTTCTCCCTACACTGTCCATTGAGTTGTCCTCAAAACCAATATACATCCTGCTATATCTCCCACATGGAAAGTGCCAGGAGGGAGAAGTGGGGATTATGTTTAGACTTTCTCGGAACTGCTTCAAATCAACTAGATATCTTTGTGCTGTAAATCTCCCAACAGCCAAACGCAAAAGCAGCAAACATCTCGCTGTATGTCCCACATCCAAAGTGCCAAGAGAGAGCTTGCTCTCCCTGTCTTTGAGTACTGTTTTCACTGTCCCGGTTACCTCTTTGCTAACATTCTCTTCAGAGCCGCAGTGAAACCAGGAACCACGTGGAGAAAGCACCCACACTGAAAGTGCCTGGAGGGAACATTGGGGCTTCTTCTCAGTGTCTCTGACATAGGGTTTCACTGTCCCGGGAAAGTCTCTGCTAACACCGTGCAGAGCGCTGTGCCCAATATACAGAAACGTCTTGCGGTATCTCCTACAGGGAAAGTGCCAGGAGGGAATTGCGGAGCTTGTTCTCAGTGTCTCTGAGAATTGCTCTGATTATCTGTGTGACCTCTTTGCTAAGACTCTCCAGAGAGCCGTCCTCAAAACCAACACACATCTTGACATATCTCCCACATTGATCGCAGTGTCTCCAGAAACGGCATTCAAGGAGCCAGGAGGTTTTCTCCCTACACTGTCCATTGAGTTGTCCTCAAAACCAATATACATCCTGCTATATCTCCCACATGGAAAGTGCCAGGAGGGAGAAGTGGGGATTATGTTTAGACTTTCTCGGAACTGCTTCAAATCAACTAGATATCTTTGAGCTGTAAATCTCCCAACAGCCAAACGCAAAAGCAGCAAACATCTCGCTGTATGTCCCACATCCAAAGTGCCAAGAGAGAGCTTGCTCTCCCTGTCTTTGAGTACTGTTTTCACTGTCCCGGTTACCTCTTTGCTAACATTCTCTTCAGAGCTGCAGTGAAACCAGGAACCACGTGGAGAAAGCACCCACACTGAAAGTGCCTGGAGGGAACATTGGGGCTTCTTCTCAGTGTCTCTGACATAGGGTTTCACTGTCCCGGGAAAGTCTCTGCTAACACCGTGCAGAGCGCTGTGCCCAATATACAGAAACGTCTTGCGGTATCTCCTACAGGGAAAGTGCCAGGAGGGAATTGCGGAGCTTGTTCTCAGTGTCTCTGAGAATTGCTCTGATTATCTGTGTGACCTCTTTGCTAAGACTCTCCAGAGAGCCGTCCTCAAAACCAACACACACCTTGACATATCTCCCACATTGATCGCAGTGTCTCCAGAAACGGCATTCAAGGAGCCAGGAGGTTTTCTCCCTACACTGTCCATTGAGTTGTCCTCAAAACCAATATACATCCTGCTATATCTCCCACATGGAAAGTGCCAGGAGGGAGAAGTGGGGATTATGTTTAGACTTTCTCGGAACTGCTTCAAATCAACTAGATATCTTTGTGCTGTAAATCTCCCAACAGCCAAACGCAAAAGCAGCAAACATCTCGCTGTATGTCCCACATCCAAAGTGCCAAGAGAGAGCTTGCTCTCCCTGTCTTTGAGTACTGTTTTCACTGTCCCGGTTACCTCTTTGCTAACATTCTCTTCAGAGCCGCAGTGAAACCAGGAACCACGTGGAGAAAGCACCCACACTGAAAGTGCCTGGAGGGAACATTGGGGCTTCTTCTCAGTGTCTCTGACATAGGGTTTCACTGTCCCGGGAAAGTCTCTGCTAACACCGTGCAGAGCGCTGTGCCCAATATACAGAAACGTCTTGCGGTATCTCCTACAGGGAAAGTGCCAGGAGGGAATTGCGGAGCTTGTTCTCAGTGTCTCTGAGAATTGCTCTGATTATCTGTGTGACCTCTTTGCTAAGACTCTCCAGAGAGCCGTCCTCAAAACCAACACACACCTTGACATATCTCCCACATTGATCGCAGTGTCTCCAGAAACGGCATTCAAGGAGCCAGGAGGTTTTCTCCCTACACTGTCCATTGAGTTGTCCTCAAAACCAATATACATCCTGCTATATCTCCCACATGGAAAGTGCCAGGAGGGAGAAGTGGGGATTATGTTTAGACTTTCTCGGAACTGCTTCAAATCAACTAGATATCTTTGTGCTGTAAATCTCCCAACAGCCAAACGCAAAAGCAGCAAACATCTCGCTGTATGTCCCACATCCAAAGTGCCAAGAGAGAGCTTGCTCTCCCTGTCTTTGAGTACTGTTTTCACTGTCCCGGTTACCTCTTTGCTAACATTCTCTTCAGAGCCGCAGTGAAACCAGGAACCACGTGGAGAAAGCACCCACACTGAAAGTGCCTGGAGGGAACATTGGGGCTTCTTCTCAGTGTCTCTGACATAGGGTTTCACTGTCCCGGGAAAGTCTCTGCTAACACCGTGCAGAGCGCTGTGCCCAATATACAGAAACGTCTTGCGGTATCTCCTACAGGGAAAGTGCCAGGAGGGAATTGCGGAGCTTGTTCTCAGTGTCTCTGAGAATTGCTCTGATTATCTGTGTGACCTCTTTGCTAAGACTCTCCAGAGAGACGTCCTCAAAACAAACACACATCTTGACATATCTCCCACATTGATCGCAGTGTCTCCAGAAACGGCATTCAAGGAGCCAGGACCTTTTCTCCCTACACTGTCCATTGAGTTGTCCTCAAAACCAATATACATCCTGCTATATCTCCCACATGGAAAGTGCCAGGAGGGAGAAGTGGGGATTATGCTTAGACTTTCTCGGAACTGCTTCAAATCAACTAGATATCTTTGTGCTGTAAATCTCCCAACAGCCAAACGCAAAAGCAGCAAACATCTCGCTGTATGTCCCACATCCAAAGTGCCAAGAGAGAGCTTGCTCTCCCTGTCTTTGAGTACTGTTTTCACTGTCCCGGTTACCTCTTTGCTAGCATTCTCTTCAGAGCCGCAGTGAAACCAGGAACCACGTGGAGAAAGCACCCACACTGAAAGTGCCTGGAGGGAACATTGGGGCTTCTTCTCAGTGTCTCTGACATAGGGTTTCACTGTCCCGGGAAAGTCTCTGCTAACACCGTGCAGAGCGCTGTGCCCAATATACAGAAACGTCTTGCGGTATCTCCTACAGGGAAAGCGCCAGGAGGGAATTGTCGAGCTTGTTCTCAGTGTCTCTGAGAATTGCTCTGATTATCTGTGTGACCTCTTTGCTAAGACTCTCCAGAGAGCCGTCCTCAAAACAAACACACATCTTGACATATCTCCCACATTGATCGCAGTGTCTCCAGAAACGGCATTCAAGGAGCCAGGACCTTTTCTCCCTACACTGTCCATTGAGTTGTCCTCAAAACCAATATACATCCTGCTATATCTCCCACATGGAAAGTGCCAGGAGGGAGAAGTGGGGATTATGTTTAGACTTTCTCGGAACTGCTTCAAATCAACTAGATATCTTTGTGCTGTAAATCTCCCAACAGCCAAACGCAAAAGCAGCAAACATCTCGCTGTATGTCCCACATCCAAAGTGCCAAGAGAGAGCTTGCTCTCCCTGTCTTTGAGTACTGTTTTCACTGTCCCGGTTACCTCTTTGCTAACATTCTCTTCAGAGCTGCAGTGAAACCAGGAACCACGTGGAGAAAGCACCCACACTGAAAGTGCCTGGAGGGAACATTGGGGCTTCTTCTCAGTGTCTCTGACATAGGGTTTCACTGTCCCGGGAAAGTCTCTGCTAACACCGTGCAGAGCGCTGTGCCCAATATACAGAAACGTCTTGCGGTATCTCCTACAGGGAAAGTGCCAGGAGGGAATTGCGGAGCTTGTTCTCAGTGTCTCTGAGAATTGCTCTGATTATCTGTGTGACCTCTTTGCTAAGACTCTCCAGAGAGCCGTCCTCAAAACCAACACACATCTTGACATATCTCCCACATTGATCGCAGTGTCTCCAGAAACGGCATTCAAGGAGCCAGGAGGTTTTCTCCCTACACTGTCCATTGAGTTGTCCTCAAAACCAATTACATCCTGCTATATCTCCCACATGGAAAGTGCCAGGAGGGAGAAGTGGGGATTATGTTTAGACTTTCTCGGAACTGCTTCAAATCAACTAGATATCTTTGTGCTGTAAATCTCCCAACAGCCAAACGCAAAAGCAGCAAACATCTCGCTGTATGTCCCACATCCAAAGTGCCAAGAGAGAGCTTGCTCTCCCTGTCTTTGAGTACTGTTTTCACTGTCCCGGTTACCTCTTTGCTAACATTCTCTTCAGAGCTGCAGTGAAACCAGGAACCACGTGGAGAAAGCACCCACACTGAAAGTGCCTGGAGGGAACATTGGGGCTTCTTCTCAGTGTCTCTGACATAGGGTTTCACTGTCCCGGGAAAGTCTCTGCTAACACCGTGCAGAGCGCTGTGCCCAATATACAGAAACGTCTTGCGGTATCTCCTACAGGGAAAGTGCCAGGAGGGAATTGCGGAGCTTGTTCTCAGTGTCTCTGAGAATTGCTCTGATTATCTGTGTGACCTCTTTGCTAAGACTCTCCAGAGAGCCGTCCTCAAAACCAACACACACCTTGACATATCTCCCACATTGATCGCAGTGTCTCCAGAAACGGCATTCAAGGAGCCAGGAGGTTTTCTCCCTACACTGTCCATTGAGTTGTCCTCAAAACCAATATACATCCTGCTATATCTCCCACATGGAAAGTGCCAGGAGGGAGAAGTGGGGATTATGTTTAGACTTTCTCGGAACTGCTTCAAATCAACTAGATATCTTTGTGCTGTAAATCTCCCAACAGCCAAACGCAAAAGCAGCAAACATCTCGCTGTATGTCCCACATCCAAAGTGCCAAGAGAGAGCTTGCTCTCCCTGTCTTTGAGTACTGTTTTCACTGTCCCGGTTACCTCTTTGCTAACATTCTCTTCAGAGCCGCAGTGAAACCAGGAACCACGTGGAGAAAGCACCCACACTGAAAGTGCCTGGAGGGAACATTGGGGCTTCTTCTCAGTGTCTCTGACATAGGGTTTCACTGTCCCGGGAAAGTCTCTGCTAACACCGTGCAGAGCGCTGTGCCCAATATACAGAAACGTCTTGCGGTATCTCCTACAGGGAAAGTGCCAGGAGGGAATTGCGGAGCTTGTTCTCAGTGTCTCTGAGAATTGCTCTGATTATCTGTGTGACCTCTTTGCTAAGACTCTCCAGAGAGCCGTCCTCAAAACCAACACACACCTTGACATATCTCCCACATTGATCGCAGTGTCTCCAGAAACGGCATTCAAGGAGCCAGGAGGTTTTCTCCCTACACTGTCCATTGAGTTGTCCTCAAAACCAATATACATCCTGCTATATCTCCCACATGGAAAGTGCCAGGAGGGAGAAGTGGGGATTATGTTTAGACTTTCTCGGAACTGCTTCAAATCAACTAGATATCTTTGTGCTGTAAATCTCCCAACAGCCAAACGCAAAAGCAGCAAACATCTCGCTGTATGTCCCACATCCAAAGTGCCAAGAGAGAGCTTGCTCTCCCTGTCTTTGAGTACTGTTTTCACTGTCCCGGTTACCTCTTTGCTAACATTCTCTTCAGAGCCGCAGTGAAACCAGGAACCACGTGGAGAAAGCACCCACACTGAAAGTGCCTGGAGGGAACATTGGGGCTTCTTCTCAGTGTCTCTGACATAGGGTTTCACTGTCCCGGGAAAGTCTCTGCTAACACCGTGCAGAGCGCTGTGCCCAATATACAGAAACGTCTTGCGGTATCTCCTACAGGGAAAGTGCCAGGAGGGAATTGCGGAGCTTGTTCTCAGTGTCTCTGAGAATTGCTCTGATTATCTGTGTGACCTCTTTGCTAAGACTCTCCAGAGAGACGTCCTCAAAACAAACACACATCTTGACATATCTCCCACATTGATCGCAGTGTCTCCAGAAACGGCATTCAAGGAGCCAGGACCTTTTCTCCCTACACTGTCCATTGAGTTGTCCTCAAAACCAATATACATCCTGCTATATCTCCCACATGGAAAGTGCCAGGAGGGAGAAGTGGGGATTATGCTTAGACTTTCTCGGAACTGCTTCAAATCAACTAGATATCTTTGTGCTGTAAATCTCCCAACAGCCAAACGCAAAAGCAGCAAACATCTCGCTGTATGTCCCACATCCAAAGTGCCAAGAGAGAGCTTGCTCTCCCTGTCTTTGAGTACTGTTTTCACTGTCCCGGTTACCTCTTTGCTAGCATTCTCTTCAGAGCCGCAGTGAAACCAGGAACCACGTGGAGAAAGCACCCACACTGAAAGTGCCTGGAGGGAACATTGGGGCTTCTTCTCAGTGTCTCTGACATAGGGTTTCACTGTCCCGGGAAAGTCTCTGCTAACACCGTGCAGAGCGCTGTGCCCAATATACAGAAACGTCTTGCGGTATCTCCTACAGGGAAAGCGCCAGGAGGGAATTGTCGAGCTTGTTCTCAGTGTCTCTGAGAATTGCTCTGATTATCTGTGTGACCTCTTTGCTAAGACTCTCCAGAGAGCCGTCCTCAAAACAAACACACATCTTGACATATCTCCCACATTGATCGCAGTGTCTCCAGAAACGGCATTCAAGGAGCCAGGACCTTTTCTCCCTACACTGTCCATTGAGTTGTCCTCAAAACCAATATACATCCTGCTATATCTCCCACATGGAAAGTGCCAGGAGGGAGAAGTGGGGATTATGTTTAGACTTTCTCGGAACTGCTTCAAATCAACTAGATATCTTTGTGCTGTAAATCTCCCAACAGCCAAACGCAAAAGCAGCAAACATCTCGCTGTATGTCCCACATCCAAAGTGCCAAGAGAGAGCTTGCTCTCCCTGTCTTTGAGTACTGTTTTCACTGTCCCGGTTACCTCTTTGCTAACATTCTCTTCAGAGCTGCAGTGAAACCAGGAACCACGTGGAGAAAGCACCCACACTGAAAGTGCCTGGAGGGAACATTGGGGCTTCTTCTCAGTGTCTCTGACATAGGGTTTCACTGTCCCGGGAAAGTCTCTGCTAACACCGTGCAGAGCGCTGTGCCCAATATACAGAAACGTCTTGCGGTATCTCCTACAGGGAAAGCGCCAGGAGGGAATTGTCGAGCTTGTTCTCAGTGTCTCTGAGAATTGCTCTCATTATCCCTGTGACCTCTTTGCTAAGACTCTCCAGAGAGCCGTCCTCAAAACAAACACACATCTTGACATATCTCCCACATTGATCGCAGTGTCTCCAGAAACGGCATTCAAGGAGCCAGGAGGTTTTCTCCCTACACTGTCCATTGAGTTGTCCTCAAAACCAATATACATCCTGCTATATCTCCCACATGGAAAGTGCCAGGAGGGAGAAGTGGGGATTATGTTTAGACTTTCTCGGAACTGCTTCAAATCAACTAGATATCTTTGTGCTGTAAATCTCCCAACAGCCAAACGCAAAAGCAGCAAACATCTCGCTGTATGTCCCACATCCAAAGTGCCAAGAGAGAGCTTGCTCTCCCTGTCTTTGAGTACTGTTTTCACTGTCCCGGTTACCTCTTTGCTAACATTCTCTTCAGAGCCGCAGTGAAACCAGGAACCACGTGGAGAAAGCACCCACACTGAAAGTGCCTGGAGGGAACATTGGGGCTTCTTCTCAGTGTCTCTGACATAGGGTTTCACTGTCCCGGGAAAGTCTCTGCTAACACCGTGCAGAGCGCTGTGCCCAATATACAGAAACGTCTTGCGGTATCTCCTACAGGGAAAGTGCCAGGAGGGAATTGCGGAGCTTGTTCTCAGTGTCTCTGAGAATTGCTCTGATTATCTGTGTGACCTCTTTGCTAAGACTCTCCAGAGAGCCGTCCTCAAAACCAACACACATCTTGACATATCTCCCACATTGATCGCAGTGTCTCCAGAAACGGCATTCAAGGAGCCAGGAGGTTTTCTCCCTACACTGTCCATTGAGTTGTCCTCAAAACCAATATACATCCTGCTATATCTCCCACATGGAAAGTGCCAGGAGGGAGAAGTGGGGATTATGTTTAGACTTTCTCGGAACTGCTTCAAATCAACTAGATATCTTTGAGCTGTAAATCTCCCAACAGCCAAACGCAAAAGCAGCAAACATCTCGCTGTATGTCCCACATCCAAAGTGCCAAGAGAGAGCTTGCTCTCCCTGTCTTTGAGTACTGTTTTCACTGTCCCGGTTACCTCTTTGCTAACATTCTCTTCAGAGCTGCAGTGAAACCAGGAACCACGTGGAGAAAGCACCCACACTGAAAGTGCCTGGAGGGAACATTGGGGCTTCTTCTCAGTGTCTCTGACATAGGGTTTCACTGTCCCGGGAAAGTCTCTGCTAACACCGTGCAGAGCGCTGTGCCCAATATACAGAAACGTCTTGCGGTATCTCCTACAGGGAAAGCGCCAGGAGGGAATTGTGGAGCTTGTTCTCAGTGTCTCTGAGAATTGCTCTGATTATCTGTGTGACCTCTTTGCTAAGACTCTCCAGAGAGCCGTCCTCAAAACAAACACACATCTTGACATATCTCCCACATTGATCGCAGTGTCTCCAGAAATGGCATTCAAGGAGCCAGGAGGTTTTCTCCCTACACTGTCCATTGAGTTGTCCTCAAAACCAATTACATCCTGCTATATCTCCCACATGGAAAGTGCCAGGAGGGAGAAGTGGGGATTATGTTTAGACTTTCTCAGAACTGCTTCAAATCAACTAGATATCTTTGTGCTGTAAATCTCCCAACAGCCAAACGCAAAAGCAGCAAACATCTCGCTGTATGTCCCACATCCAAAGTGCCAAGAGAGAGCTTGCTCTCCCTGTCTTTGAGTACTGTTTTCACTGTCCCGGTTACCTCTTTGCTAACATTCTCTTCAGAGCCGCAGTGAAACCAGGAACCACGTGGAGAAAGCACCCACACTGAAAGTGCCTGGAGGGAACATTGGGGCTTCTTCTCAGTGTCTCTGACATAGGGTTTCACTGTCCCGGGAAAGTCTCTGCTAACACCGTGCAGAGCGCTGTGCCCAATATACAGAAACGTCTTGCAGTATCTCCTACAGGGAAAGTGCCAGGAGGGAATTGCGGAGCTTGTTCTCAGTGTCTCTGAGAATTGCTCTGATTATCTGTGTGACCTCTTTGCTAAGACTCTCCAGAGAGCCGCCCTCAAAACCAACACACATCTTGACATATCTCCCACATTGATCGCAGTGTCTCCAGAAACGGCATTCAAGGAGCCAGGAGGTTTTCTCCCTACACTGTCCATTGAGTTGTCCTCAAAACCAATATACATCCTGCTATATCTCCCACATGGAAAGTGCCAGGAGGGAGAAGTGGGGATTATGTTTAGACTTTCTCGGAACTGCTTCAAATCAACTAGATATCTTTGTGCTGTAAATCTCCCAACAGCCAAACGCAAAAGCAGCAAACATCTCGCTGTATGTCCCACATCCAAAGTGCCAAGAGAGAGCTTGCTCTCCCTGTCTTTGAGTACTGTTTTCACTGTCCCGGTTACCTCTTTGCTAACATTCTCTTCAGAGCTGCAGTGAAACCAGGAACCACGTGGAGAAAGCACCCACACTGAAAGTGCCTGGAGGGAACATTGGGGCTTCTTCTCAGTGTCTCTGACATAGGGTTTCACTGTCCCGGGAAAGTCTCTGCTAACACCATGCAGAGCGCTGTGCCCAATATACAGAAACGTCTTGCGGTATCTCCTACAGGGAAAGTGCCAGGAGGGAATTGCGGAGCTTGTTCTCAGTGTCTCTGAGAATTGCTCTGATTATCTGTGTGACCTCTTTGCTAAGACGCTCCAGAGAGCCGTCCTCAAAACAAACACACATCTTGACATATCTCCCACATTGATCGCAGTGTCTCCAGAAACGGCATTCAAGGAGCCAGGAGGTTTTCTCCCTACACTGTCCATTGAGTTGTCCTCAAAACCAATATACATCCTGCTATATCTCCCACATGGAAAGTGCCAGGAGGGAGAAGTGGGGATTATGTTTAGACTTTCTCGGAACTGCTTCAAATCAACTAGATATCTTTGTGCTGTAAATCTCCCAACAGCCAAACGCAAAAGCAGCAAACATCTCGCTGTATGTCCCACATCCAAAGTGCCAAGAGAGAGCTTGCTCTCCCTGTCTTTGAGTACTGTTTTCACTGTCCCGGTTACCTCTTTGCTAACATTCTCTTCAGAGCTGCAGTGAAACCAGGAACCACGTGGAGAAAGCACCCACACTGAAAGTGCCTGGAGGGAACATTGGGGCTTCTTCTCAGTGTCTCTGACATAGGGTTTCACTGTCCCGGGAAAGTCTCTGCTAACACCGTGCAGAGCGCTGTGCCCAATATACAGAAACGTCTTGCGGTATCTCCTACAGGGAAAGCGCCAGGAGGGAATTGTCGAGCTTGTTCTCAGTGTCTCTGAGAATTGCTCTGATTATCTGTGTGACCTCTTTGCTAAGACTCTCCAGAGAGCCGTCCTCAAAACAAACACACATCTTGACATATCTCCCACATTGATCGCAGTGTCTCCAGAAACGGCATTCAAGGAGCCAGGACCTTTTCTCCCTACACTGTCCATTGAGTTGTCCTCAAAACCAATATACATCCTGCTATATCTCCCACATGGAAAGTGCCAGGAGGGAGAAGTGGGGATTATGTTTAGACTTTCTCGGAACTGCTTCAAATCAACTAGATATCTTTGTGCTGTAAATCTCCCAACAGCCAAACGCAAAAGCAGCAAACATCTCGCTGTATGTCCCACATCCAAAGTGCCAAGAGAGAGCTTGCTCTCCCTGTCTTTGAGTACTGTTTTCACTGTCCCGGTTACCTCTTTGCTAACATTCTCTTCAGAGCCGCAGTGAAACCAGGAACCACGTGGAGAAAGCACCCACACTGAAAGTGCCTGGAGGGAACATTGGGGCTTCTTCTCAGTGTCTCTGACATAGGGTTTCACTGTCCCGGGAAAGTCTCTGCTAACACCCTGCAGAGCGCTGTGCCCAATATACAGAAACGTCTTGCGGTATCTCCTACAGGGAAAGTGCCAGGAGGGAATTGCGGAGCTTGTTCTCAGTGTCTCTGAGAATTGCTCTGATTATCTGTGTGACCTCTTTGCTAAGACGCTCCAGAGAGCCGTCCTCAAAACAAACACACATCTTGACATATCTCCCACATTGATCGCAGTGTCTCCAGAAACGGCATTCAAGGAGCCAGGACCTTTTCTCCCTACACTGTCCATTGAGTTGTCCTCAAAACCAATATACATCCTGCTATATCTCCCACATGGAAAGTGCCAGGAGGGAGAAGTGGGGATTATGTTTAGACTTTCTCGGAACTGCTTCAAATCAACTAGATATCTTTGTGCTGTAAATCTCCCAACAGCCAAACGCAAAAGCAGCAAACATCTCGCTGTATGTCCCACATCCAAAGTGCCAAGAGAGAGCTTGCTCTCCCTGTCTTTGAGTACTGTTTTCACTGTCCCGGTTACCTCTTTGCTAACATTCTCTTCAGAGCTGCAGTGAAACCAGGAACCACGTGGAGAAAGCACCCACACTGAAAGTGCCTGGAGGGAACACTGGGGCTTCTTCTCAGTGTCTCTGACATAGGGTTTCACTGTCCCGGGAAAGTCTCTGCTAACACCGTGCAGAGCGCTGTGCCCAATATACAGAAACGTCTTGCGGTATCTCCTACAGGGAAAGCGCCAGGAGGGAATTGTCGAGCTTGTTCTCAGTGTCTCTGAGAATTGCTCTGATTATCTGTGTGACCTCTTTGCTAAGACTCTCCAGAGAGCCGTCCTCAAAACAAACACACATCTTGACATATCTCCCACATTGATCGCAGTGTCTCCAGAAACGGCATTCAAGGAGCCAGGAGGTTTTCTCCCTACACTGTCCATTGAGTTGTCCTCAAAACCAATATACATCCTGCTATATCTCCCACATGGAAAGTGCCAGGAGGGAGAAGTGGGGATTATGTTTAGACTTTCTCGGAACTGCTTCAAATCAACTAGATATCTTTGTGCTGTAAATCTCCCAACAGCCAAACGCAAAAGCAGCAAACATCTCGCTGTATGTCCCACATCCAAAGTGCCAAGAGAGAGCTTGCTCTCCCTGTCTTTGAGTACTGTTTTCACTGTCCCGGTTACCTCTTTGCTAACATTCTCTTCAGAGCTGCAGTGAAACCAGGAACCACGTGGAGAAAGCACCCACACTGAAAGTGCCTGGAGGGAACATTGGGGCTTCTTCTCAGTGTCTCTGACATAGGGTTTCACTGTCCCGGGAAAGTCTCTGCTAACACCGTGCAGAGCGCTGTGCCCAATATACAGAAACGTCTTGCGGTATCTCCTACAGGGAAAGTGCCAGGAGGGAATTGTCGAGCTTGTTCTCAGTGTCTCTGAGAATTGCTCTGATTATCTGTGTGACCTCTTTGCTAAGACTCTCCAGAGAGCCGTCAAAACCAACACACATCTTGACATATCTCCCACATTGATCGCAGTGTCTCCAGAAACGGCATTCAAGGAGCCAGGAGGTTTTCTCCCTACACTGTCCATTGAGTTGTCCTCAAAACCAATATACATCCTGCTATATCTCCCACATGGAAAGTGCCAGGAGGGAGAAGTGGGGATTATGTTTAGACTTTCTCGGAACTGCTTCAAATCAACTAGATATCTTTGTGCTGTAAATCTCCCAACAGCCAAACGCAAAAGCAGCAAACATCTCGCTGTATGTCCCACATCCAAAGTGCCAAGAGAGAGCTTGCTCTCCCTGTCTTTGAGTACTGTTTTCACTGTCCCGGTTACCTCTTTGCTAACATTCTCTTCAGAGCCGCAGTGAAACCAGGAACCACGTGGAGAAAGCACCCACACTGAAAGTGCCTGGAGGGAACATTGGGGCTTCTTCTCAGTGTCTCTGACATAGGGTTTCACTGTCCCGGGAAAGTCTCTGCTAACACCGTGCAGAGCGCTGTGCCCAATATACAGAAACGTCTTGCGGTATCTCCTACAGGGAAAGTGCCAGGAGGGAATTGCAGAGCTTGTTCTCAGTGTCTCTGAGAATTGCTCTGATTATCTGTGTGACCTCTTTGCTAAGACGCTCCAGAGAGACGTCCTCAAAACAAACACACATCTTGACATATCTCCCACATTGATCGCAGTGTCTCCAGAAACGGCATTCAAGGAGCCAGGAGGTTTTCTCCCTACACTGTCCATTGAGTTGTCCTCAAAACCAATATACATCCTGCTATATCTCCCACATGGAAAGTGCCAGGAGGGAGAAGTGGGGATTATGTTTAGACTTTCTCGGAACTGCTTCAAATCAACTAGATATCTTTGTGCTGTAAATCTCCCAACAGCCAAACGCAAAAGCAGCAAACATCTCGCTGTATGTCCCACATCCAAAGTGCCAAGAGAGAGCTTGCTCTCCCTGTCTTTGAGTACTGTTTTCACTGTCCCGGTTACCTCTTTGCTAACATTCTCTTCAGAGCCGCAGTGAAACCAGGAACCACGTGGAGAAAGCACCCACACTGAAAGTGCCTGGAGGGAACATTGGGGCTTCTTCTCAGTGTCTCTGACATAGGGTTTCACTGTCCCGGGAAAGTCTCTGCTAACACCGTGCAGAGCGCTGTGCCCAATATACAGAAACGTCTTGCGGTATCTCCTACAGGGAAAGCGCCAGGAGGGAATTGTCGAGCTTGTTCTCAGTGTCTCTGAGAATTGCTCTGATTATCTGTGTGACCTCTTTGCTAAGACTCTCCAGAGAGCCGTCCTCAAAACAAACACACATGTTGACATATCTCCCACATTGATCGCAGTGTCTCCAGAAACGGCATTCAAGGAGCCAGGAGGTTTTCTCCCTACACTGTCCATTGAGTTGTCCTCAAAACCAATATACATCCTGCTATATCTCCCACATGGAAAGTGCCAGGAGGGAGAAGTGGGGATTATGTTTAGACTTTCTCGGAACTGCTTCAAATCAACTAGATATCTTTGTGCTGTAAATCTCCCAACAGCCAAACGCAAAAGCAGCAAACATCTCGCTGTATGTCCCACATCCAAAGTGCCAAGAGAGAGCTTGCTCTCCCTGTCTTTGAGTACTGTTTTCACTGTCCCGGTTACCTCTTTGCTAACATTCTCTTCAGAGCCGCAGTGAAACCAGGAACCACGTGGAGAAAGCACCCACACTGAAAGTGCCTGGAGGGAACATTGGGGCTTCTTCTCAGTGTCTCTGACATAGGGTTTCACTGTCCCAGGAAAGTCTCTGCTAACACCGTGCAGAGCGCTGTGCCCAATATACAGAAACGTCTTGCGGTATCTCCTACAGGGAAAGTGCCAGGAGGGAATTGCGGAGCTTGTTCTCAGTGTCTCTGAGAATTGCTCTGATTATCTGTGTGACCTCTTTGCTAAGACTCTCCAGAGAGCCGTCCTCAAAACAAACACACATCTTGACATATCTCCCACATTGATCGCAGTGTCTCCAGAAACGGCATTCAAGGAGCCAGGACCTTTTCTCCCTACACTGTCCATTGAGTTGTCCTCAAAACCAATATACATCCTGCTATATCTCCCACATGGAAAGTGCCAGGAGGGAGAAGTGGGGATTATGTTTAGACTTTCTCGGAACTGCTTCAAATCAACTAGATATCTTTGTGCTGTAAATCTCCCAACAGCCAAACGCAAAAGCAGCAAACATCTCGCTGTATGTCCCACATCCAAAGTGCCAAGAGAGAGCTTGCTCTCCCTGTCTTTGAGTACTGTTTTCACTGTCCCGGTTACCTCTTTGCTAACATTCTCTTCAGAGCCGCAGTGAAACCAGGAACCACGTGGAGAAAGCACCCACACTGAAAGTGCCTGGAGGGAACATTGGGGCTTCTTCTCAGTGTCTCTGACATAGGGTTTCACTGTCCCGGGAAAGTCTCTGCTAACACCGTGCAGAGCGCTGTGCCCAATATACAGAAATGTCTTGCGGTATCTCCTACAGGGAAAGTGCCAGGAGGGAATTGCGGAGCTTGTTCTCAGTGTCTCTGAGAATTGCTCTGATTATCTGTGTGACCTCTTTGCTAAGACTCTCCAGAGAGCCGTCCTCAAAACAAACACACATCTTGACATATCTCCCACATTGATCGCAGTGTCTCCAGAAACGGCATTCAAGGAGCCAGGAGGTTTTCTCCCTACACTGTCCATTGAGTTGTCCTCAAAACCAATATACATCCTGCTATATCTCCCACATGGAAAGTGCCAGGAGGGAGAAGTGGGGATTATGTTTAGACTTTCTCGGAACTGCTTCAAATCAACTAGATATCTTTGTGCTGTAAATCTCCCAACAGCCAAACGCAAAAGCAGCAAACATCTCGCTGTATGTCCCACATCCAAAGTGCCAAGAGAGAGCTTGCTCTCCCTGTCTTTGAGTACTGTTTTCACTGTCCCGGTTACCTCTTTGCTAACATTCTCTTCAGAGCCGCAGTGAAACCAGGAACCACGTGGAGAAAGCACCCACACTGAAAGTGCCTGGAGGGAACATTGGGGCTTCTTCTCAGTGTCTCTGACATAGGGTTTCACTGTCCCGGGAAAGTCTCTGCTAACACCGTGCAGAGCGCTGTGCCCAATATACAGAAACGTCTTGCGGTATCTCCTACAGGGAAAGTGCCAGGAGGGAATTGCGGAGCTTGTTCTCAGTGTCTCTGAGAATTGCTCTGATTATCTGTGTGACCTCTTTGCTAAGACGCTCCAGAGAGCCGTCCTCAAAACAAACACACATCTTGACATATCTCCCACATTGATCGCAGTGTCTCCAGAAACGGCATTCAAGGAGCCAGGACCTTTTCTCCCTACACTGTCCATTGAGTTGTCCTCAAAACCAATATACATCCTGCTATATCTCCCACATGGAAAGTGCCAGGAGGGAGAAGTGGGGATTATGTTTAGACTTTCTCGGAACTGCTTCAAATCAACTAGATATCTTTGTGCTGTAAATCTCCCAACAGCCAAACGCAAAAGCAGCAAACATCTCGCTGTATGTCCCACATCCAAAGTGCCAAGAGAGAGCTTGCTCTCCCTGTCTTTGAGTACTGTTTTCACTGTCCCGGTTACCTCTTTGCTAGCATTCTCTTCAGAGCTGCAGTGAAACCAGGAACCACGTGGAGAAAGCACCCACACTGAAAGTGCCTGGAGGGAACATTGGGGCTTCTTCTCAGTGTCTCTGACATAGGGTTTCACTGTCCCGGGAAAGTCTCTGCTAACACCGTGCAGAGCGCTGTGCCCAATATACAGAAACGTCTTGCGGTATCTCCTACAGGGAAAGCGCCAGGAGGGAATTGTCGAGCTTGTTCTCAGTGTCTCTGAGAATTGCTCTGATTATCTGTGTGACCTCTTTGCTAAGACTCTCCAGAGAGCCGTCCTCAAAACAAACACACATCTTGACATATCTCCCACATTGATCGCAGTGTCTCCAGAAACGGCATTCAAGGAGCCAGGAGGTTTTCTCCCTACACTGTCCATTGAGTTGTCCTCAAAACCAATATACATCCTGCTATATCTCCCACATGGAAAGTGCCAGGAGGGAGAAGTGGGGATTATGTTTAGACTTTCTCGGAACTGCTTCAAATCAACTAGATATCTTTGTGCTGTAAATCTCCCAACAGCCAAACGCAAAAGCAGCAAACATCTCGCTGTATGTCCCACATCCAAAGTGCCAAGAGAGAGCTTGCTCTCCCTGTCTTTGAGTACTGTTTTCACTGTCCCGGTTACCTCTTTGCTAGGATTCTCTTCAGAGCCGCAGTGAAACCAGGAACCACGTGGAGAAAGCACCCACACTGAAAGTGCCTGGAGGGAACATTGGGGCTTCTTCTCAGTGTCTCTGACATAGGGTTTCACTGTCCCGGGAAAGTCTCTGCTAACACCGTGCAGAGCGCTGTGCCCAATATACAGAAACGTCTTGCGGTATCTCCTACAGGGAAAGTGCCAGGAGGGAATTGCGGAGCTTGTTCTCAGTGTCTCTGAGAATTGCTCTGATTATCTGTGTGACCTCTTTGCTAAGACTCTCCAGAGAGCCGTCCTCAAAACAAACACACATCTTGACATATCTCCCACATTGATCGCAGTGTCTCCAGGAACGGCATTCAAGGAGCCAGGACCTTTTCTCCCTACACTGTCCATTGAGTTGTCCTCAAAACCAATATACATCCTGCTATATCTCCCACATGGAAAGTGCCAGGAGGGAGAAGTGGGGATTATGTTTAGACTTTCTCGGAACTGCTTCAAATCAACTAGATATCTTTGTGCTGTAAATCTCCCAACAGCCAAACGCAAAAGCAGCAAACATCTCGCTGTATGTCCCACATCCAAAGTGCCAAGAGAGAGCTTGCTCTCCCTGTCTTTGAGTACTGTTTTCACTGTCCCGGTTACCTCTTTGCTAACATTCTCTTCAGAGCTGCAGTGAAACCAGGAACCACGTGGAGAAAGCACCCACACTGAAAGTGCCTGGAGGGAACATTGGGGCTTCTTCTCAGTGTCTCTGACATAGGGTTTCACTGTCCCGGGAAAGTCTCTGCTAACACCGTGCAGAGCGCTGTGCCCAATATACAGAAACGTCTTGCGGTATCTCCTACAGGGAAAGCGCCAGGAGGGAATTGTCGAGCTTGTTCTCAGTGTCTCTGAGAATTGCTCTGATTATCTGTGTGACCTCTTTGCTAAGACTCTCCAGAGAGCCGTCAAAACCAACACACATCTTGACATATCTCCCACATTGATCGCAGTGTCTCCAGAAACGGCATTCAAGGAGCCAGGAGGTTTTCTCCCTACACTGTCCATTGAGTTGTCCTCAAAACCAATATACATCCTGCTATATCTCCCACATGGAAAGTGCCAGGAGGGAGAAGTGGGGATTATGTTTAGACTTTCTCGGAACTGCTTCAAATCAACTAGATATCTTTGTGCTGTAAATCTCCCAACAGCCAAACGCAAAAGCAGCAAACATCTCGCTGTATGTCCCACATCCAAAGTGCCAAGAGAGAGCTTGCTCTCCCTGTCTTTGAGTACTGTTTTCACTGTCCCGGTTACCTCTTTGCTAACATTCTCTTCAGAGCCGCAGTGAAACCAGGAACCACGTGGAGAAAGCACCCACACTGAAAGTGCCTGGAGGGAACATTGGGGCTTCTTCTCAGTGTCTCTGACATAGGGTTTCACTGTCCCGGGAAAGTCTCTGCTAACACCGTGCAGAGCGCTGTGCCCAATATACAGAAACGTCTTGCGGTATCTCCTACAGGGAAAGCGCCAGGAGGGAATTGTCGAGCTTGTTCTCAGTGTCTCTGAGAATTGCTCTGATTATCTGTGTGACCTCTTTGCTAAGACTCTCCAGAGAGCCTTCCTCAAAACAAACACACATCTTGACATATCTCCCACATTGATCGCAGTGTCTCCAGAAACGGCATTCAAGGAGCCAGGAGGTTTTCTCCCTACACTGTCCATTGAGTTGTCCTCAAAACCAATATACATCCTGCTATATCTCCCACATGGAAAGTGCCAGGAGGGAGAAGTGGGGATTATGTTTAGACTTTCTCGGAACTGCTTCAAATCAACTAGATATCTTTGTGCTGTAAATCTCCCAACAGCCAAACGCAAAAGCAGCAAACATCTCGCTGTATGTCCCACATCCAAAGTGCCAAGAGAGAGCTTGCTCTCCCTGTCTTTGAGTACTGTTTTCACTGTCCCGGTTACCTCTTTGCTAACATTCTCTTCAGAGCTGCAGTGAAACCAGGAACCACGTGGAGAAAGCACCCACACTGAAAGTGCCTGGAGGGAACATTGGGGCTTCTTCTCAGTGTCTCTGACATAGGGTTTCACTGTCCCGGGAAAGTCTCTGCTAACACCGTGCAGAGCGCTGTGCCCAATATACAGAAACGTCTTGCGGTATCTCCTACAGGGAAAGTGCCAGGAGGGAATTGTCGAGCTTGTTCTCAGTGTCTCTGAGAATTGCTCTGATTATCTGTGTGACCTCTTTGCTAAGACTCTCCAGAGAGCCGTCAAAACCAACACACATCTTGACATATCTCCCACATTGATCGCAGTGTCTCCAGAAACGGCATTCAAGGAGCCAGGAGGTTTTCTCCCTACACTGTCCATTGAGTTGTCCTCAAAACCAATATACATCCTGCTATATCTCCCACATGGAAAGTGCCAGGAGGGAGAAGTGGGGATTATGTTTAGACTTTCTCGGAACTGCTTCAAATCAACTAGATATCTTTGTGCTGTAAATCTCCCAACAGCCAAACGCAAAAGCAGCAAACATCTCGCTGTATGTCCCACATCCAAAGTGCCAAGAGAGAGCTTGCTCTCCCTGTCTTTGAGTACTGTTTTCACTGTCCCGGTTACCTCTTTGCTAACATTCTCTTCAGAGCCGCAGTGAAACCAGGAACCACGTGGAGAAAGCACCCACACTGAAAGTGCCTGGAGGGAACATTGGGGCTTCTTCTCAGTGTCTCTGACATAGGGTTTCACTGTCCCGGGAAAGTCTCTGCTAACACCGTGCAGAGCGCTGTGCCCAATATACAGAAACGTCTTGCGGTATCTCCTACAGGGAAAGCGCCAGGAGGGAATTGTCGAGCTTGTTCTCAGTGTCTCTGAGAATTGCTCTGATTATCTGTGTGACCTCTTTGCTAAGACTCTCCAGAGAGCCTTCCTCAAAACAAACACACATCTTGACATATCTCCCACATTGATCGCAGTGTCTCCAGAAACGGCATTCAAGGAGCCAGGAGGTTTTCTCCCTACACTGTCCATTGAGTTGTCCTCAAAACCAATATACATCCTGCTATATCTCCCACATGGAAAGTGCCAGGAGGGAGAAGTGGGGATTATGTTTAGACTTTCTCGGAACTGCTTCAAATCAACTAGATATCTTTGTGCTGTAAATCTCCCAACAGCCAAACGCAAAAGCAGCAAACATCTCGCTGTATGTCCCACATCCAAAGTGCCAAGAGAGAGCTTGCTCTCCCTGTCTTTGAGTACTGTTTTCACTGTCCCGGTTACCTCTTTGCTAACATTCTCTTCAGAGCCGCAGTGAAACCAGGAACCACGTGGAGAAAGCACCCACACTGAAAGTGCCTGGAGGGAACATTGGGGCTTCTTCTCAGTGTCTCTGACATAGGGTTTCACTGTCCCAGGAAAGTCTCTGCTAACACCGTGCAGAGCGCTGTGCCCAATATACAGAAACGTCTTGCGGTATCTCCTACAGGGAAAGTGCCAGGAGGGAATTGCGGAGCTTGTTCTCAGTGTCTCTGAGAATTGCTCTGATTATCTGTGTGACCTCTTTGCTAAGACTCTCCAGAGAGCCGTCCTCAAAACAAACACACATCTTGACATATCTCCCACATTGATCGCAGTGTCTCCAGAAACGGCATTCAAGGAGCCAGGACCTTTTCTCCCTACACTGTCCATTGAGTTGTCCTCAAAACCAATATACATCCTGCTATATCTCCCACATGGAAAGTGCCAGGAGGGAGAAGTGGGGATTATGTTTAGACTTTCTCGGAACTGCTTCAAATCAACTAGATATCTTTGTGCTGTAAATCTCCCAACAGCCAAACGCAAAAGCAGCAAACATCTCGCTGTATGTCCCACATCCAAAGTGCCAAGAGAGAGCTTGCTCTCCCTGTCTTTGAGTACTGTTTTCACTGTCCCGGTTACCTCTTTGCTAACATTCTCTTCAGAGCTGCAGTGAAACCAGGAACCACGTGGAGAAAGCACCCACACTGAAAGTGCCTGGAGGGAACATTGGGGCTTCTTCTCAGTGTCTCTGACATAGGGTTTCACTGTCCCGGGAAAGTCTCTGCTAACACCGTGCAGAGCGCTGTGCCCAATATACAGAAACGTCTTGCGGTATCTCCTACAGGGAAAGTGCCAGGAGGGAATTGTCGAGCTTGTTCTCAGTGTCTCTGAGAATTGCTCTGATTATCTGTGTGACCTCTTTGCTAAGACTCTCCAGAGAGCCGTCCTCAAAACAAACACACATCTTGACATATCTCCCACATTGATCGCAGTGTCTCCAGAAACGGCATTCAAGGAGCCAGGACCTTTTCTCCCTACACTGTCCATTGAGTTGTCCTCAAAACCAATATACATCCTGCTATATCTCCCACATGGAAAGTGCCAGGAGGGAGAAGTGGGGATTATGTTTAGACTTTCTCGGAACTGCTTCAAATCAACTAGATATCTTTGTGCTGTAAATCTCCCAACAGCCAAACGCAAAAGCAGCAAACATCTCGCTGTATGTCCCACATCCAAAGTGCCAAGAGAGAGCTTGCTCTCCCTGTCTTTGAGTACTGTTTTCACTGTCCCGGTTACCTCTTTGCTAACATTCTCTTCAGAGCCGCAGTGAAACCAGGAACCACGTGGAGAAAGCACCCACACTGAAAGTGCCTGGAGGGAACATTGGGGCTTCTTCTCAGTGTCTCTGACATAGGGTTTCACTGTCCCGGGAAAGTCTCTGCTAACACCGTGCAGAGCGCTGTGCCCAATATACAGAAATGTCTTGCGGTATCTCCTACAGGGAAAGTGCCAGGAGGGAATTGCGGAGCTTGTTCTCAGTGTCTCTGAGAATTGCTCTGATTATCTGTGTGACCTCTTTGCTAAGACTCTCCAGAGAGCCGTCCTCAAAACAAACACACATGTTGACATATCTCCCACATTGATCGCAGTGTCTCCAGAAACGGCATTCAAGGAGCCAGGAGGTTTTCTCCCTACACTGTCCATTGAGTTGTCCTCAAAACCAATATACATCCTGCTATATCTCCCACATGGAAAGTGCCAGGAGGGAGAAGTGGGGATTATGTTTAGACTTTCTCGGAACTGCTTCAAATCAACTCGATATCTTTGTGCTGTAAGTCTCCCAACAGCCAAACGCAAAAGCAGCAAACATCTCGCTGTATGTCCCACATCCAAAGTGCCAAGAGAGAGCTTGCTCTCCCTGTCTTTGAGTACTGTTTTCACTGTCCCGGTTACCTCTTTGCTAGCATTCTCTTCAGAGCCGCAGTGAAACCAGGAACCACGTGGAGAAAGCACCCACACTGAAAGTGCCTGGAGGGAACATTGGGGCTTCTTCTCAGTGTCTCTGACATAGGGTTTCACTGTCCCGGGAAAGTCTCTGCTAACACCGTGCAGAGCGCTGTGCCCAATATACAGAAATGTCTTGCGGTATCTCCTACAGGGAAAGTGCCAGGAGGGAATTGCGGAGCTTGTTCTCAGTGTCTCTGAGAATTGCTCTGATTATCTGTGTGACCTCTTTGCTAAGACTCTCCAGAGAGCCGTCCTCAAAACAAACACACATGTTGACATATCTCCCACATTGATCGCAGTGTCTCCAGAAACGGCATTCAAGGAGCCAGGAGGTTTTCTCCCTACACTGTCCATTGAGTTGTCCTCAAAACCAATATACATCCTGCTATATCTCCCACATGGAAAGTGCCAGGAGGGAGAAGTGGGGATTATGTTTAGACTTTCTCGGAACTGCTTCAAATCAACTCGATATCTTGGTGCTGTAAGTCTCCCAACAGCCAAACGCAAAAGCAGCAAACATCTCGCTGTATGTCCCACATCCAAAGTGCCAAGAGAGAGCTTGCTCTCCCTGTCTTTGAGTACTGTTTTCACTGTCCCGGTTACCTCTTTGCTAGCATTCTCTTCAGAGCCGCAGTGAAACCAGGAACCACGTGGAGAAAGCACCCACACTGAAAGTGCCTGGAGGGAACATTGGGGCTTCTTCTCAGTGTCTCTGACATAGGGTTTCACTGTCCCGGGAAAGTCTCTGCTAACACCGTGCAGAGCGCTGTGCCCAATATACAGAAACGTCTTGCGGTATCTCCTACAGGGAAAGTGCCAGGAGGGAATTGCGGAGCTTGTTCTCAGTGTCTCTGAGAATTGCTCTGATTATCTGTGTGACCTCTTTGCTAAGACTCTCCAGAGAGCCGTCCTCAAAACAAACACACATCTTGACATATCTCCCACATTGATCGCAGTGTCTCCAGGAACGGCATTCAAGGAGCCAGGACCTTTTCTCCCTACACTGTCCATTGAGTTGTCCTCAAAACCAATATACATCCTGCTATATCTCCCACATGGAAAGTGCCAGGAGGGAGAAGTGGGGATTATGTTTAGACTTTCTCGGAACTGCTTCAAATCAACTAGATATCTTTGTGCTGTAAATCTCCCAACAGCCAAACGCAAAAGCAGCAAACATCTCGCTGTATGTCCCACATCCAAAGTGCCAAGAGAGAGCTTGCTCTCCCTGTCTTTGAGTACTGTTTTCACTGTCCCGGTTACCTCTTTGCTAACATTCTCTTCAGAGCCGCAGTGAAACCAGGAACCACGTGGAGAAAGCACCCACACTGAAAGTGCCTGGAGGGAACATTGGGGCTTCTTCTCAGTGTCTCTGACATAGGGTTTCACTGTCCCGGGAAAGTCTCTGCTAACACCGTGCAGAGCGCTGTGCCCAATATACAGAAACGTCTTGCGGTATCTCCTACAGGGAAAGTGCCAGGAGGGAATTACAGAGCTTGTTCTCAGTGTCTCTGAGAATTGCTCTGATTATCTGTGTGACCTCTTTGCTAAGACGCTCCAGAGAGCCGTCCTCAAAACAAACACACATCTTGACATATCTCCCACATTGATCGCAGTGTCTCCAGAAACGGCATTCAAGGAGCCAGGACCTTTTCTCCCTACACTGTCCATTGAGTTGTCCTCAAAACCAATATACATCCTGCTATATCTCCCACATGGAAAGTGCCAGGAGGGAGAAGTGGGGATTATGTTTAGACTTTCTCGGAACTGCTTCAAATCAACTAGATATCTTTGTGCTGTAAATCTCCCAACAGCCAAACGCAAAAGCAGCAAACATCTCGCTGTATGTCCCACATCCAAAGTGCCAAGAGAGAGCTTGCTCTCCCTGTCTTTGAGTACTGTTTTCACTGTCCCGGTTACCTCTTTGCTAACATTCTCTTCAGAGCTGCAGTGAAACCAGGAACCACGTGGAGAAAGCACCCACACTGAAAGTGCCTGGAGGGAACATTGGGGCTTCTTCTCAGTGTCTCTGACATAGGGTTTCACTGTCCCGGGAAAGTCTCTGCTAACACCGTGCAGAGCGCTGTGCCCAATATACAGAAACGTCTTGCGGTATCTCCTACAGGGAAAGTGCCAGGAGGGAATTACAGAGCTTGTTCTCAGTGTCTCTGAGAATTGCTCTGATTATCTGTGTGACCTCTTTGCTAAGACGCTCCAGAGAGCCGTCCTCAAAACAAACACACATCTTGACATATCTCCCACATTGATCGCAGTGTCTCCAGAAACGGCATTCAAGGAGCCAGGACCTTTTCTCCCTACACTGTCCATTGAGTTGTCCTCAAAACCAATATACATCCTGCTATATCTCCCACATGGAAAGTGCCAGGAGGGAGAAGTGGGGATTATGTTTAGACTTTCTCGGAACTGCTTCAAATCAACTAGATATCTTTGTGCTGTAAATCTCCCAACAGCCAAACGCAAAAGCAGCAAACATCTCGCTGTATGTCCCACATCCAAAGTGCCAAGAGAGAGCTTGCTCTCCCTGTCTTTGAGTACTGTTTTCACTGTCCCGGTTACCTCTTTGCTAACATTCTCTTCAGAGCTGCAGTGAAACCAGGAACCACGTGGAGAAAGCACCCACACTGAAAGTGCCTGGAGGGAACATTGGGGCTTCTTCTCAGTGTCTCTGACATAGGGTTTCACTGTCCCGGGAAAGTCTCTGCTAACACCGTGCAGAGCGCTGTGCCCAATATACAGAAACGTCTTGCGGTATCTCCTACAGGGAAAGTGCCAGGAGGGAATTGTCGAGCTTGTTCTCAGTGTCTCTGAGAATTGCTCTGATTATCTGTGTGACCTCTTTGCTAAGACTCTCCAGAGAGCCGTCCTCAAAACAAACACACATCTTGACATATCTCCCACATTGATCGCAGTGTCTCCAGAAACGGCATTCAAGGAGCCAGGACCTTTTCTCCCTACACTGTCCATTGAGTTGTCCTCAAAACCAATATACATCCTGCTATATCTCCCACATGGAAAGTGCCAGGAGGGAGAAGTGGGGATTATGTTTAGACTTTCTCGGAACTGCTTCAAATCAACTAGATATCTTTGTGCTGTAAATCTCCCAACAGCCAAACGCAAAAGCAGCAAACATCTCGCTGTATGTCCCACATCCAAAGTGCCAAGAGAGAGCTTGCTCTCCCTGTCTTTGAGTACTGTTTTCACTGTCCCGGTTACCTCTTTGCTAACATTCTCTTCAGAGCCGCAGTGAAACCAGGAACCACGTGGAGAAAGCACCCACACTGAAAGTGCCTGGAGGGAACATTGGGGCTTCTTCTCAGTGTCTCTGACATAGGGTTTCACTGTCCCGGGAAAGTCTCTGCTAACACCGTGCAGAGCGCTGTGCCCAATATACAGAAATGTCTTGCGGTATCTCCTACAGGGAAAGTGCCAGGAGGGAATTGCGGAGCTTGTTCTCAGTGTCTCTGAGAATTGCTCTGATTATCTGTGTGACCTCTTTGCTAAGACTCTCCAGAGAGCCGTCCTCAAAACAAACACACATGTTGACATATCTCCCACATTGATCGCAGTGTCTCCAGAAACGGCATTCAAGGAGCCAGGACCTTTTCTCCCTACACTGTCCATTGAGTTGTCCTCAAAACCAATATACATCCTGCTATATCTCCCACATGGAAAGTGCCAGGAGGGAGAAGTGGGGATTATGTTTAGACTTTCTCGGAACTGCTTCAAATCAACTAGATATCTTTGTGCTGTAAGTCTCCCAACAGCCAAACGCAAAAGCAGCAAACATCTCGCTGTATGTCCCACATCCAAAGTGCCAAGAGAGAGCTTGCTCTCCCTGTCTTTGAGTACTGTTTTCACTGTCCCGGTTACCTCTTTGCTAGCATTCTCTTCAGAACCGCAGTGAAACCAGGAACCACGTGGAGAAAGCACCCACACTGAAAGTGCCTGGAGGGAACATTGGGGCTTCTTCTCAGTGTCTCTGACATAGGGTTTCACTGTCCCGGGAAAGTCTCTGCTAACACCGTGCAGAGCGCTGTGCCCAATATACAGAAACGTCTTGCGGTATCTCCTACAGGGAAAGTGCCAGGAGGGAATTGCGGAGCTTGTTCTCAGTGTCTCTGAGAATTGCTCTGATTATCTGTGTGACCTCTTTGCTAAGACTCTCCAGAGAGCCGTCCTCAAAACAAACACACATCTTGACATATCTCCCACATTGATCGCAGTGTCTCCAGAAACGGCATTCAAGGAGCCAGGACCTTTTCTCCCTACACTGTCCATTGAGTTGTCCTCAAAACCAATATACATCCTGCTATATCTCCCACATGGAAAGTGCCAGGAGGGAGAAGTGGGGATTATGTTTAGACTTTCTCGGAACTGCTTCAAATCAACTAGATATCTTTGTGCTGTAAATCTCCCAACAGCCAAACGCAAAAGCAGCAAACATCTCGCTGTATGTCCCACATCCAAAGTGCCAAGAGAGAGCTTGCTCTCCCTGTCTTTGAGTACTGTTTTCACTGTCCCGGTTACCTCTTTGCTAACATTCTCTTCAGAGCCGCAGTGAAACCAGGAACCACGTGGAGAAAGCACCCACACTGAAAGTGCCTGGAGGGAACATTGGGGCTTCTTCTCAGTGTCTCTGACATAGGGTTTCACTGTCCCGGGAAAGTCTCTGCTAACACCGTGCAGAGCGCTGTGCCCAATATACAGAAACGTCTTGCGGTATCTCCTACAGGGAAAGTGCCAGGAGGGAATTGCGGAGCTTGTTCTCAGTGTCTCTGAGAATTGCTCTGATTATCTGTGTGACCTCTTTGCTAAGACTCTCCAGAGAGCCGTCCTCAAAACAAACACACATCTTGACATATCTCCCACATTGATCGCAGTGTCTCCAGAAACGGCATTCAAGGAGCCAGGACCTTTTCTCCCTACACTGTCCATTGAGTTGTCCTCAAAACCAATATACATCCTGCTATATCTCCCACATGGAAAGTGCCAGGAGGGAGAAGTGGGGATTATGTTTAGACTTTCTCGGAACTGCTTCAAATCAACTAGATATCTTTGTGCTGTAAATCTCCCAACAGCCAAACGCAAAAGCAGCAAACATCTCGCTGTATGTCCCACATCCAAAGTGCCAAGAGAGAGCTTGCTCTCCCTGTCTTTGAGTACTGTTTTCACTGTCCCGGTTACCTCTTTGCTAACATTCTCTTCAGAGCTGCAGTGAAACCAGGAACCACGTGGAGAAAGCACCCACACTGAAAGTGCCTGGAGGGAACATTGGGGCTTCTTCTCAGTGTCTCTGACATAGGGTTTCACTGTCCCGGGAAAGTCTCTGCTAACACCGCGCAGAGCGCTGTGCCCAATATACAGAAATGTCTTGCGGTATCTCCTACAGGGAAAGTGCCAGGAGGGAATTGCGGAGCTTGTTCTCAGTGTCTCTGAGAATTGCTCTGATTATCTGTGTGACCTCTTTGCTAAGACTCTCCAGAGAGCCGTCCTCAAAACCAACACACATCTTGACATATCTCCCACATTGATCGCAGTGTCTCCAGAAACGGCATTCAAGGAGCCAGGAGGTTTTCTCCCTACACTGTCCATTGAGTTGTCCTCAAAACCAATATACATCCTGCTATATCTCCCACATGGAAAGTGCCAGGAGGGAGAAGTGGGGATTATGTTTAGACTTTCTCGGAACTGCTTCAAATCAACTAGATATCTTTGTGCTGTAAATCTCCCAACAGCCAAACGCAAAAGCAGCAAACATCTCGCTGTATGTCCCACATCCAAAGTGCCAAGAGAGAGCTTGCTCTCCCTGTCTTTGAGTACTGTTTTCACTGTCCCGGTTACCTCTTTGCTAACATTCTCTTCAGAGCCGCAGTGAAACCAGGAACCACGTGGAGAAAGCACCCACACTGAAAGTGCCTGGAGGGAACATTGGGGCTTCTTCTCAGTGTCTCTGACATAGGGTTTCACTGTCCCGGGAAAGTCTCTGCTAACACCGTGCAGAGCGCTGTGCCCAATATACAGAAACGTCTTGCGGTATCTCCTACAGGGAAAGTGCCAGGAGGGAATTGCAGAGCTTGTTCTCAGTGTCTCTGAGAATTGCTCTGATTATCTGTGTGACCTCTTTGCTAAGACGCTCCAGAGAGACGTCCTCAAAACAAACACACATCTTGACATATCTCCCACATTGATCGCAGTGTCTCCAGAAACGGCATTCAAGGAGCCAGGAGGTTTTCTCCCTACACTGTCCATTGAGTTGTCCTCAAAACCAATATACATCCTGCTATATCTCC
Source organism: Larus michahellis (assembly GCF_964199755.1). Classification (NCBI taxonomy): domain Eukaryota; kingdom Metazoa; phylum Chordata; class Aves; order Charadriiformes; family Laridae; genus Larus; species Larus michahellis. The sequence continues at coordinate 1,441,051 of NW_027435923.1, forward strand.
CACATGGAAAGTGCCAGGAGGGAGAAGTGGGGATTATGTTTAGACTTTCTCGGAACTGCTTCAAATCAACTAGATATCTTTGTGCTGTAAATCTCCCAACAGCCAAACGCAAAAGCAGCAAACATCTCGCTGTATGTCCCACATCCAAAGTGCCAAGAGAGAGCTTGCTCTCCCTGTCTTTGAGTACTGTTTTCACTGTCCCGGTTACCTCTTTGCTAACATTCTCTTCAGAGCCGCAGTGAAACCAGGAACCACGTGGAGAAAGCACCCACACTGAAAGTGCCTGGAGGGAACATTGGGGCTTCTTCTCAGTGTCTCTGACATAGGGTTTCACTGTCCCGGGAAAGTCTCTGCTAACACCGTGCAGAGCGCTGTGCCCAATATACAGAAACGTCTTGCGGTATCTCCTACAGGGAAAGTGCCAGGAGGGAATTGCGGAGCTTGTTCTCAGTGTCTCTGAGAATTGCTCTGATTATCTGTGTGACCTCTTTGCTAAGACTCTCCAGAGAGCCGTCCTCAAAACAAACACACATCTTGACATATCTCCCACATTGATCGCAGTGTCTCCAGAAACGGCATTCAAGGAGCCAGGACCTTTTCTCCCTACACTGTCCATTGAGTTGTCCTCAAAACCAATATACATCCTGCTATATCTCCCACATGGAAAGTGCCAGGAGGGAGAAGTGGGGATTATGTTTAGACTTTCTCGGAACTGCTTCAAATCAACTAGATATCTTTGTGCTGTAAATCTCCCAACAGCCAAACGCAAAAGCAGCAAACATCTCGCTGTATGTCCCACATCCAAAGTGCCAAGAGAGAGCTTGCTCTCCCTGTCTTTGAGTACTGTTTTCACTGTCCCGGTTACCTCTTTGCTAACATTCTCTTCAGAGCCGCAGTGAAACCAGGAACCACGTGGAGAAAGCACCCACACTGAAAGTGCCTGGAGGGAACATTGGGGCTTCTTCTCAGTGTCTCTGACATAGGGTTTCACTGTCCCGGGAAAGTCTCTGCTAACACCGTGCAGAGCGCTGTGCCCAATATACAGAAACGTCTTGCGGTATCTCCTACAGGGAAAGTGCCAGGAGGGAATTGTCGAGCTTGTTCTCAGTGTCTCTGAGAATTGCTCTGATTATCTGTGTGACCTCTTTGCTAAGACTCTCCAGAGAGCCGTCCTCAAAACAAACACACATCTTGACATATCTCCCACATTGATCGCAGTGTCTCCAGAAACGGCATTCAAGGAGCCAGGACCTTTTCTCCCTACACTGTCCATTGAGTTGTCCTCAAAACCAATATACATCCTGCTATATCTCCCACATGGAAAGTGCCAGGAGGGAGAAGTGGGGATTATGTTTAGACTTTCTCGGAACTGCTTCAAATCAACTAGATATCTTTGTGCTGTAAATCTCCCAACAGCCAAACGCAAAAGCAGCAAACATCTCGCTGTATGTCCCACATCCAAAGTGCCAAGAGAGAGCTTGCTCTCCCTGTCTTTGAGTACTGTTTTCACTGTCCCGGTTACCTCTTTGCTAACATTCTCTTCAGAGCCGCAGTGAAACCAGGAACCACGTGGAGAAAGCACCCACACTGAAAGTGCCTGGAGGGAACATTGGGGCTTCTTCTCAGTGTCTCTGACATAGGGTTTCACTGTCCCGGGAAAGTCTCTGCTAACACCGTGCAGAGCGCTGTGCCCAATATACAGAAATGTCTTTCGGTATCTCCTACAGGGAAAGTGCCAGGAGGGAATTGCGGAGCTTGTTCTCAGTGTCTCTGAGAATTGCTCTGATTATCTGTGTGACCTCTTTGCTAAGACTCTCCAGAGAGCCGTCCTCAAAACAAACACACATGTTGACATATCTCCCACATTGATCGCAGTGTCTCCAGAAACGGCATTCAAGGAGCCAGGAGGTTTTCTCCCTACACTGTCCATTGAGTTGTCCTCAAAACCAATATACATCCTGCTATATCTCCCACATGGAAAGTGCCAGGAGGGAGAAGTGGGGATTATGTTTAGACTTTCTCGGAACTGCTTCAAATCAACTAGATATCTTTGAGCTGTAAGTCTCCCAACAGCCAAACGCAAAAGCAGCAAACATCTCGCTGTATGTCCCACATCCAAAGTGCCAAGAGAGAGCTTGCTCTCCCTGTCTTTGAGTACTGTTTTCACTGTCCCGGTTACCTCTTTGCTAACATTCTCTTCAGAACCGCAGTGAAACCAGGAACCACGTGGAGAAAGCACCCACACTGAAAGTGCCTGGAGGGAACATTGGGGCTTCTTCTCAGTGTCTCTGACATAGGGTTTCACTGTCCCGGGAAAGTCTCTGCTAACACCGTGCAGAGCGCTGTGCCCAATATACAGAAACGTCTTGCGGTATCTCCTACAGGGAAAGTGCCAGGAGGGAATTGCGGAGCTTGTTCTCAGTGTCTCTGAGAATTGCTCTGATTATCTGTGTGACCTCTTTGCTAAGACTCTCCAGAGAGCCGTCCTCAAAACAAACACACATCTTGACATATCTCCCACATTGATCGCAGTGTCTCCAGAAACGGCATTCAAGGAGCCAGGACCTTTTCTCCCTACACTGTCCATTGAGTTGTCCTCAAAACCAATATACATCCTGCTATATCTCCCACATGGAAAGTGCCAGGAGGGAGAAGTGGGGATTATGTTTAGACTTTCTCGGAACTGCTTCAAATCAACTAGATATCTTTGTGCTGTAAATCTCCCAACAGCCAAACGCAAAAGCAGCAAACATCTCGCTGTATGTCCCACATCCAAAGTGCCAAGAGAGAGCTTGCTCTCCCTGTCTTTGAGTACTGTTTTCACTGTCCCGGTTACCTCTTTGCTAACATTCTCTTCAGAGCCGCAGTGAAACCAGGAACCACGTGGAGAAAGCACCCACACTGAAAGTGCCTGGAGGGAACATTGGGGCTTCTTCTCAGTGTCTCTGACATAGGGTTTCACTGTCCCGGGAAAGTCTCTGCTAACACCGTGCAGAGCGCTGTGCCCAATATACAGAAACGTCTTGCGGTATCTCCTACAGGGAAAGTGCCAGGAGGGAATTGCGGAGCTTGTTCTCAGTGTCTCTGAGAATTGCTGTGATTATCTGTGTGACCTCTTTGCTAAGACTCTCCAGAGAGCCGTCCTCAAAACAAACACACATCTTGACATATCTCCCACATTGATCGCAGTGTCTCCAGAAACGGCATTCAAGGAGCCAGGACCTTTTCTCCCTACACTGTCCATTGAGTTGTCCTCAAAACCAATATACATCCTGCTATATCTCCCACATGGAAAGTGCCAGGAGGGAGAAGTGGGGATTATGTTTAGACTTTCTCGGAACTGCTTCAAATCAACTAGATATCTTTGTGCTGTAAATCTCCCAACAGCCAAACGCAAAAGCAGCAAACATCTCGCTGTATGTCCCACATCCAAAGTGCCAAGAGAGAGCTTGCTCTCCCTGTCTTTGAGTACTGTTTTCACTGTCCCGGTTACCTCTTTGCTAACATTCTCTTCAGAGCTGCAGTGAAACCAGGAACCACGTGGAGAAAGCACCCACACTGAAAGTGCCTGGAGGGAACATTGGGGCTTCTTCTCAGTGTCTCTGACATAGGGTTTCACTGTCCCGGGAAAGTCTCTGCTAACACCGCGCAGAGCGCTGTGCCCAATATACAGAAATGTCTTGCGGTATCTCCTACAGGGAAAGTGCCAGGAGGGAATTGCGGAGCTTGTTCTCAGTGTCTCTGAGAATTGCTCTGATTATCTGTGTGACCTCTTTGCTAAGACTCTCCAGAGAGCCGTCCTCAAAACCAACACACATCTTGACATATCTCCCACATTGATCGCAGTGTCTCCAGAAACGGCATTCAAGGAGCCAGGAGGTTTTCTCCCTACACTGTCCATTGAGTTGTCCTCAAAACCAATATACATCCTGCTATATCTCCCACATGGAAAGTGCCAGGAGGGAGAAGTGGGGATTATGTTTAGACTTTCTCGGAACTGCTTCAAATCAACTAGATATCTTTGTGCTGTAAATCTCCCAACAGCCAAACGCAAAAGCAGCAAACATCTCGCTGTATGTCCCACATCCAAAGTGCCAAGAGAGAGCTTGCTCTCCCTGTCTTTGAGTACTGTTTTCACTGTCCCGGTTACCTCTTTGCTAACATTCTCTTCAGAGCCGCAGTGAAACCAGGAACCACGTGGAGAAAGCACCCACACTGAAAGTGCCTGGAGGGAACATTGGGGCTTCTTCTCAGTGTCTCTGACATAGGGTTTCACTGTCCCGGGAAAGTCTCTGCTAACACCGTGCAGAGCGCTGTGCCCAATATACAGAAACGTCTTGCGGTGTCTCCTACAGGGAAAGCGCCAGGAGGGAATTGCGGAGCTTGTTCTCAGTGTCTCTGAGAATTGCTCTGATTATCTGTGTGACCTCTTTGCTAAGACTCTCCAGAGAGCCGTCCTCAAAACCAACACACATCTTGACATATCTCCCACATTGATCGCAGTGTCTCCAGAAACGGCATTCAAGGAGCCAGGAGGTTTTCTCCCTACACTGTCCATTGAGTTGTCCTCAAAACCAATATACATCCTGCTATATCTCCCACATGGAAAGTGCCAGGAGGGAGAAGTGGGGATTATGTTTAGACTTTCTCGGAACTGCTTCAAATCAACTAGATATCTTGGTGCTGTAAATCTCCCAACAGCCAAACGCAAAAGCAGCAAACATCTCGCTGTATGTCCCACATCCAAAGTGCCAAGAGAGAGCTTGCTCTCCCTGTCTTTGAGTACTGTTTTCACTGTCCCGGTTACCTCTTTGCTAACATTCTCTTCAGAGCCGCAGTGAAACCAGGAACCACGTGGAGAAAGCACCCACACTGAAAGTGCCTGGAGGGAACATTGGGGCTTCTTCTCAGTGTCTCTGACATAGGGTTTCACTGTCCCGGGAAAGTCTCTGCTAACACCGTGCAGAGCGCTGTGCCCAATATACAGAAACGTCTTGCGGTATCTCCTACAGGGAAAGTGCCAGGAGGGAATTGCGGAGCTTGTTCTCAGTGTCTCTGAGAATTGCTCTGATTATCTGTGTGACCTCTTTGCTAAGACTCTCCAGAGAGCCGTCCTCAAAACAAACACACATCTTGACATATCTCCCACATTGATCGCAGTGTCTCCAGAAACGGCATTCAAGGAGCCAGGACCTTTTCTCCCTACACTGTCCATTGAGTTGTCCTCAAAACCAATATACATCCTGCTATATCTCCCACATGGAAAGTGCCAGGAGGGAGAAGTGGGGATTATGTTTAGACTTTCTCGGAACTGCTTCAAATCAACTAGATATCTTTGTGCTGTAAGTCTCCCAACAGCCAAACGCAAAAGCAGCAAACATCTCGCTGTATGTCCCACATCCAAAGTGCCAAGAGAGAGCTTGCTCTCCCTGTCTTTGAGTACTGTTTTCACTGTCCCGGTTACCTCTTTGCTAGCATTCTCTTCAGAGCCGCAGTGAAACCAGGAACCACGTGGAGAAAGCACCCACACTGAAAGTGCCTGGAGGGAACATTGGGGCTTCTTCTCAGTGTCTCTGACATAGGGTTTCACTGTCCCGGGAAAGTCTCTGCTAACACCGTGCAGAGCGCTGTGCCCAATATACAGAAACGTCTTGCGGTATCTCCTACAGGGAAAGTGCCAGGAGGGAATTGCGGAGCTTGTTCTCAGTGTCTCTGAGAATTGCTCTGATTATCTGTGTGACCTCTTTGCTAAGACTCTCCAGAGAGCCGTCCTCAAAACAAACACACATCTTGACATATCTCCCACATTGATCGCAGTGTCTCCAGAAACGGCATTCAAGGAGCCAGGACCTTTTCTCCCTACACTGTCCATTGAGTTGTCCTCAAAACCAATATACATCCTGCTATATCTCCCACATGGAAAGTGCCAGGAGGGAGAAGTGGGGATTATGTTTAGACTTTCTCGGAACTGCTTCAAATCAACTAGATATCTTTGTGCTGTAAATCTCCCAACAGCCAAACGCAAAAGCAGCAAACATCTCGCTGTATGTCCCACATCCAAAGTGCCAAGAGAGAGCTTGCTCTCCCTGTCTTTGAGTACTGTTTTCACTGTCCCGGTTACCTCTTTGCTAGCATTCTCTTCAGAGCTGCAGTGAAACCAGGAACCACGTGGAGAAAGCACCCACACTGAAAGTGCCTGGAGGGAACATTGGGGCTTCTTCTCAGTGTCTCTGACATAGGGTTTCACTGTCCCGGGAAAGTCTCTGCTAACACCGTGCAGAGCGCTGTGCCCAATATACAGAAATGTCTTGCGGTATCTCCTACAGGGAAACTGCCAGGAGGGAATTGCGGAGCTTGTTCTCAGTGTCTCTGAGAATTGCTCTGATTATCTGTGTGACCTCTTTGCTAAGACTCTCCAGAGAGCCGTCCTCAAAACCAACACACATCTTGACATATCTCCCACATTGATCGCAGTGTCTCCAGAAACGGCATTCAAGGAGCCAGGAGGTTTTCTCCCTACACTGTCCATTGAGTTGTCCTCAAAACCAATATACATCCTGCTATATCTCCCACATGGAAAGTGCCAGGAGGGAGAAGTGGGGATTATGTTTAGACTTTCTCGGAACTGCTTCAAATCAACTAGATATCTTTGTGCTGTAAATCTCCCAACAGCCAAACGCAAAAGCAGCAAACATCTCGCTGTATGTCCCACATCCAAAGTGCCAAGAGAGAGCTTGCTCTCCCTGTCTTTGAGTACTGTTTTCACTGTCCCGGTTACCTCTTTGCTAACATTCTCTTCAGAGCTGCAGTGAAACCAGGAACCACGTGGAGAAAGCACCCACACTGAAAGTGCCTGGAGGGAACATTGGGGCTTCTTCTCAGTGTCTCTGACATAGGGTTTCACTGTCCCGGGAAAGTCTCTGCTAACACCGTGCAGAGCGCTGTGCCCAATATACAGAAACGTCTTGCGGTATCTCCTACAGGGAAAGTGCCAGGAGGGAATTGCGGAGCTTGTTCTCAGTGTCTCTGAGAATTGCTCTGATTATCTGTGTGACCTCTTTGCTAAGACTCTCCAGAGAGCCGTCCTCAAAACAAACACACATCTTGACATATCTCCCACATTGATCGCAGTGTCTCCAGAAACGGCATTCAAGGAGCCAGGAGGTTTTCTCCCTACACTGTCCATTGAGTTGTCCTCAAAACCAATATACATCCTGCTATATCTCCCACATGGAAAGTGCCAGGAGGGAGAAGTGGGGATTATGTTTAGACTTTCTCGGAACTGCTTCAAATCAACTAGATATCTTGGTGCTGTAAATCTCCCAACAGCCAAACGCAAAAGCAGCAAACATCTCGCTGTATGTCCCACATCCAAAGTGCCAAGAGAGAGCTTGCTCTCCCTGTCTTTGAGTACTGTTTTCACTGTCCCGGTTACCTCTTTGCTAGCATTCTCTTCAGAGCTGCAGTGAAACCAGGAACCACGTGGAGAAAGCACCCACACTGAAAGTGCCTGGAGGGAACATTGGGGCTTCTTCTCAGTGTCTCTGACATAGGGTTTCACTGTCCCGGGAAAGTCTCTGCTAACACCGTGCAGAGCGCTGTGCCCAATATACAGAAATGTCTTGCGGTATCTCCTACAGGGAAACTGCCAGGAGGGAATTGCGGAGCTTGTTCTCAGTGTCTCTGAGAATTGCTCTGATTATCTGTGTGACCTCTTTGCTAAGACTCTCCAGAGAGCCGTCCTCAAAACCAACACACATCTTGACATATCTCCCACATTGATCGCAGTGTCTCCAGAAACGGCATTCAAGGAGCCAGGAGGTTTTCTCCCTACACTGTCCATTGAGTTGTCCTCAAAACCAATATACATCCTGCTATATCTCCCACATGGAAAGTGCCAGGAGGGAGAAGTGGGGATTATGTTTAGACTTTCTCGGAACTGCTTCAAATCAACTAGATATCTTTGTGCTGTAAATCTCCCAACAGCCAAACGCAAAAGCAGCAAACATCTCGCTGTATGTCCCACATCCAAAGTGCCAAGAGAGAGCTTGCTCTCCCTGTCTTTGAGTACTGTTTTCACTGTCCCGGTTACCTCTTTGCTAACATTCTCTTCAGAGCTGCAGTGAAACCAGGAACCACGTGGAGAAAGCACCCACACTGAAAGTGCCTGGAGGGAACATTGGGGCTTCTTCTCAGTGTCTCTGACATAGGGTTTCACTGTCCCGGGAAAGTCTCTGCTAACACCGTGCAGAGCGCTGTGCCCAATATACAGAAACGTCTTGCGGTATCTCCTACAGGGAAAGTGCCAGGAGGGAATTGCGGAGCTTGTTCTCAGTGTCTCTGAGAATTGCTCTGATTATCTGTGTGACCTCTTTGCTAAGACTCTCCAGAGAGCCGTCCTCAAAACAAACACACATCTTGACATATCTCCCACATTGATCGCAGTGTCTCCAGAAACGGCATTCAAGGAGCCAGGAGGTTTTCTCCCTACACTGTCCATTGAGTTGTCCTCAAAACCAATATACATCCTGCTATATCTCCCACATGGAAAGTGCCAGGAGGGAGAAGTGGGGATTATGTTTAGACTTTCTCGGAACTGCTTCAAATCAACTAGATATCTTGGTGCTGTAAATCTCCCAACAGCCAAACGCAAAAGCAGCAAACATCTCGCTGTATGTCCCACATCCAAAGTGCCAAGAGAGAGCTTGCTCTCCCTGTCTTTGAGTACTGTTTTCACTGTCCCGGTTACCTCTTTGCTAACATTCTCTTCAGAGCCGCAGTGAAACCAGGAACCACGTGGAGAAAGCACCCACACTGAAAGTGCCTGGAGGGAACATTGGGGCTTCTTCTCAGTGTCTCTGACATAGGGTTTCACTGTCCCGGGAAAGTCTCTGCTAACACCGTGCAGAGCGCTGTGCCCAATATACAGAAACGTCTTGCGGTATCTCCTACAGGGAAAGTGCCAGGAGGGAATTGCGGAGCTTGTTCTCAGTGTCTCTGAGAATTGCTCTGATTATCTGTGTGACCTCTTTGCTAAGACTCTCCAGAGAGCCGTCCTCAAAACAAACACACATCTTGACATATCTCCCACATTGATCGCAGTGTCTCCAGAAACGGCATTCAAGGAGCCAGGACCTTTTCTCCCTACACTGTCCATTGAGTTGTCCTCAAAACCAATATACATCCTGCTATATCTCCCACATGGAAAGTGCCAGGAGGGAGAAGTGGGGATTATGTTTAGACTTTCTCGGAACTGCTTCAAATCAACTAGATATCTTTGTGCTGTAAATCTCCCAACAGCCAAACGCAAAAGCAGCAAACATCTCGCTGTATGTCCCACATCCAAAGTGCCAAGAGAGAGCTTGCTCTCCCTGTCTTTGAGTACTGTTTTCACTGTCCCGGTTACCTCTTTGCTAACATTCTCTTCAGAGCCGCAGTGAAACCAGGAACCACGTGGAGAAAGCACCCACACTGAAAGTGCCTGGAGGGAACATTGGGGCTTCTTCTCAGTGTCTCTGACATAGGGTTTCACTGTCCCGGGAAAGTCTCTGCTAACACCGTGCAGAGCGCTGTGCCCAATATACAGAAACGTCTTGCGGTATCTCCTACAGGGAAAGTGCCAGGAGGGAATTGCGGAGCTTGTTCTCAGTGTCTCTGAGAATTGCTCTGATTATCTGTGTGACCTCTTTGCTAAGACTCTCCAGAGAGCCGTCCTCAAAACAAACACACATCTTGACATATCTCCCACATTGATCGCAGTGTCTCCAGAAACGGCATTCAAGGAGCCAGGACCTTTTCTCCCTACACTGTCCATTGAGTTGTCCTCAAAACCAATATACATCCTGCTATATCTCCCACATGGAAAGTGCCAGGAGGGAGAAGTGGGGATTATGTTTAGACTTTCTCGGAACTGCTTCAAATCAACTAGATATCTTTGTGCTGTAAATCTCCCAACAGCCAAACGCAAAAGCAGCAAACATCTCGCTGTATGTCCCACATCCAAAGTGCCAAGAGAGAGCTTGCTCTCCCTGTCTTTGAGTACTGTTTTCACTGTCCCGGTTACCTCTTTGCTAGCATTCTCTTCAGAGCTGCAGTGAAACCAGGAACCACGTGGAGAAAGCACCCACACTGAAAGTGCCTGGAGGGAACATTGGGGCTTCTTCTCAGTGTCTCTGACATAGGGTTTCACTGTCCCGGGAAAGTCTCTGCTAACACCGTGCAGAGCGCTGTGCCCAATATACAGAAATGTCTTGCGGTATCTCCTACAGGGAAAGTGCCAGGAGGGAATTGCGGAGCTTGTTCTCAGTGTCTCTGAGAATTGCTCTGATTATCTGTGTGACCTCTTTGCTAAGACTCTCCAGAGAGCCGTCCTCAAAACCAACACACATCTTGACATATCTCCCACATTGATCGCAGTGTCTCCAGAAACGGCATTCAAGGAGCCAGGAGGTTTTCTCCCTACACTGTCCATTGAGTTGTCCTCAAAACCAATATACATCCTGCTATATCTCCCACATGGAAAGTGCCAGGAGGGAGAAGTGGGGATTATGTTTAGACTTTCTCGGAACTGCTTCAAATCAACTAGATATCTTTGTGCTGTAAATCTCCCAACAGCCAAACGCAAAAGCAGCAAACATCTCGCTGTATGTCCCACATCCAAAGTGCCAAGAGAGAGCTTGCTCTCCCTGTCTTTGAGTACTGTTTTCACTGTCCCGGTTACCTCTTTGCTAACATTCTCTTCAGAGCCGCAGTGAAACCAGGAACCACGTGGAGAAAGCACCCACACTGAAAGTGCCTGGAGGGAACATTGGGGCTTCTTCTCAGTGTCTCTGACATAGGGTTTCACTGTCCCGGGAAAGTCTCTGCTAACACCGTGCAGAGCGCTGTGCCCAATATACAGAAACGTCTTGCGGTATCTCCTACAGGGAAAGTGCCAGGAGGGAATTGCGGAGCTTGTTCTCAGTGTCTCTGAGAATTGCTCTGATTATCTGCGTGACCTCTTTGCTAAGACGCTCCAGAGAGCCGTCCTCAAAACAAACACACATCTTGACATATCTCCCACATTGATCGCAGTGTCTCCAGAAACGGCATTCAAGGAGCCAGGACCTTTTCTCCCTACACTGTCCATTGAGTTGTCCTCAAAACCAATATACATCCTGCTATATCTCCCACATGGAAAGTGCCAGGAGGGAGAAGTGGGGATTATGTTTAGACTTTCTCGGAACTGCTTCAAATCAACTAGATATCTTTGTGCTGTAAATCTCCCAACAGCCAAACGCAAAAGCAGCAAACATCTCGCTGTATGTCCCACATCCAAAGTGCCAAGAGAGAGCTTGCTCTCCCTGTCTTTGAGTACTGTTTTCACTGTCCCGGTTACCTCTTTGCTAGCATTCTCTTCAGAGCCGCAGTGAAACCAGGAACCACGTGGAGAAAGCACCCACACTGAAAGTGCCTGGAGGGAACATTGGGGCTTCTTCTCAGTGTCTCTGACATAGGGTTTCACTGTCCCGGGAAAGTCTCTGCTAACACCGTGCAGAGCGCTGTGCCCAATATACAGAAATGTCTTGCGGTATCTCCTACAGGGAAAGTGCCAGGAGGGAATTGCGGAGCTTGTTCTCAGTGTCTCTGAGAATTGCTCTGATTATCTGTGTGACCTCTTTGCTAAGACTCTCCAGAGAGCCGTCCTCAAAACCAACACACATCTTGACATATCTCCCACATTGATCGCAGTGTCTCCAGAAACGGCATTCAAGGAGCCAGGAGGTTTTCTCCCTACACTGTCCATTGAGTTGTCCTCAAAACCAATATACATCCTGCTATATCTCCCACATGGAAAGTGCCAGGAGGGAGAAGTGGGGATTATGTTTAGACTTTCTCGGAACTGCTTCAAATCAACTAGATATCTTTGTGCTGTAAATCTCCCAACAGCCAAACGCAAAAGCAGCAAACATCTCGCTGTATGTCCCACATCCAAAGTGCCAAGAGAGAGCTTGCTCTCCCTGTCTTTGAGTACTGTTTTCACTGTCCCGGTTACCTCTTTGCTAACATTCTCTTCAGAGCCGCAGTGAAACCAGGAACCACGTGGAGAAAGCACCCACACTGAAAGTGCCTGGAGGGAACATTGGGGCTTCTTCTCAGTGTCTCTGACATAGGGTTTCACTGTCCCGGGAAAGTCTCTGCTAACACCGTGCAGAGCGCTGTGCCCAATATACAGAAACGTCTTGCGGTATCTCCTACAGGGAAAGTGCCAGGAGGGAATTGCGGAGCTTGTTCTCAGTGTCTCTGAGAATTGCTCTGATTATCTGTGTGACCTCTTTGCTAAGACTCTCCAGAGAGCCGTCCTCAAAACAAACACACATCTTGACATATCTCCCACATTGATCGCAGTGTCTCCAGAAACAGCATTCAAGGAGCCAGGAGGTTTTCTCCCTACACTGTCCATTGAGTTGTCCTCAAAACCAATATACATCCTGCTATATCTCCCACATGGAAAGTGCCAGGAGGGAGAAGTGGGGATTATGTTTAGACTTTCTCGGAACTGCTTCAAATCAACTAGATATCTTTGTGCTGTAAATCTCCCAACAGCCAAACGCAAAAGCAGCAAACATCTCGCTGTATGTCCCACATCCAAAGTGCCAAGAGAGAGCTTGCTCTCCCTGTCTTTGAGTACTGTTTTCACTGTCCCGGTTACCTCTTTGCTAACATTCTCTTCAGAGCCGCAGTGAAACCAGGAACCACGTGGAGAAAGCACCCACACTGAAAGTGCCTGGAGGGAACATTGGGGCTTCTTCTCAGTGTCTCTGACATAGGGTTTCACTGTCCCGGGAAAGTCTCTGCTAACACCGTGCAGAGCGCTGTGCCCAATATACAGAAACGTCTTGCGGTATCTCCTACAGGGAAAGTGCCAGGAGGGAATTGCGGAGCTTGTTCTCAGTGTCTCTGAGAATTGCTCTGATTATCTGCGTGACCTCTTTGCTAAGACGCTCCAGAGAGCCGTCCTCAAAACAAACACACATCTTGACATATCTCCCACATTGATCGCAGTGTCTCCAGAAACGGCATTCAAGGAGCCAGGACCTTTTCTCCCTACACTGTCCATTGAGTTGTCCTCAAAACCAATATACATCCTGCTATATCTCCCACATGGAAAGTGCCAGGAGGGAGAAGTGGGGATTATGTTTAGACTTTCTCGGAACTGCTTCAAATCAACTAGATATCTTTGTGCTGTAAATCTCCCAACAGCCAAACGCAAAAGCAGCAAACATCTCGCTGTATGTCCCACATCCAAAGTGCCAAGAGAGAGCTTGCTCTCCCTGTCTTTGAGTACTGTTTTCACTGTCCCGGTTACCTCTTTGCTAGCATTCTCTTCAGAGCCGCAGTGAAACCAGGAACCACGTGGAGAAAGCACCCACACTGAAAGTGCCTGGAGGGAACATTGGGGCTTCTTCTCAGTGTCTCTGACATAGGGTTTCACTGTCCCGGGAAAGTCTCTGCTAACACCGTGCAGAGCGCTGTGCCCAATATACAGAAATGTCTTGCGGTATCTCCTACAGGGAAAGTGCCAGGAGGGAATTGCGGAGCTTGTTCTCAGTGTCTCTGAGAATTGCTCTGATTATCTGTGTGACCTCTTTGCTAAGACTCTCCAGAGAGCCGTCCTCAAAACCAACACACATCTTGACATATCTCCCACATTGATCGCAGTGTCTCCAGAAACGGCATTCAAGGAGCCAGGAGGTTTTCTCCCTACACTGTCCATTGAGTTGTCCTCAAAACCAATATACATCCTGCTATATCTCCCACATGGAAAGTGCCAGGAGGGAGAAGTGGGGATTATGTTTAGACTTTCTCGGAACTGCTTCAAATCAACTAGATATCTTTGTGCTGTAAATCTCCCAACAGCCAAACGCAAAAGCAGCAAACATCTCGCTGTATGTCCCACATCCAAAGTGCCAAGAGAGAGCTTGCTCTCCCTGTCTTTGAGTACTGTTTTCACTGTCCCGGTTACCTCTTTGCTAACATTCTCTTCAGAGCCGCAGTGAAACCAGGAACCACGTGGAGAAAGCACCCACACTGAAAGTGCCTGGAGGGAACATTGGGGCTTCTTCTCAGTGTCTCTGACATAGGGTTTCACTGTCCCGGGAAAGTCTCTGCTAACACCGTGCAGAGCGCTGTGCCCAATATACAGAAACGTCTTGCGGTATCTCCTACAGGGAAAGTGCCAGGAGGGAATTGCGGAGCTTGTTCTCAGTGTCTCTGAGAATTGCTCTGATTATCTGCGTGACCTCTTTGCTAAGACGCTCCAGAGAGCCGTCCTCAAAACAAACACACATCTTGACATATCTCCCACATTGATCGCAGTGTCTCCAGAAACGGCATTCAAGGAGCCAGGACCTTTTCTCCCTACACTGTCCATTGAGTTGTCCTCAAAACCAATATACATCCTGCTATATCTCCCACATGGAAAGTGCCAGGAGGGAGAAGTGGGGATTATGTTTAGACTTTCTCGGAACTGCTTCAAATCAACTAGATATCTTTGTGCTGTAAATCTCCCAACAGCCAAACGCAAAAGCAGCAAACATCTCGCTGTATGTCCCACATCCAAAGTGCCAAGAGAGAGCTTGCTCTCCCTGTCTTTGAGTACTGTTTTCACTGTCCCGGTTACCTCTTTGCTAGCATTCTCTTCAGAGCCGCAGTGAAACCAGGAACCACGTGGAGAAAGCACCCACACTGAAAGTGCCTGGAGGGAACATTGGGGCTTCTTCTCAGTGTCTCTGACATAGGGTTTCACTGTCCCGGGAAAGTCTCTGCTAACACCGTGCAGAGCGCTGTGCCCAATATACAGAAATGTCTTGCGGTATCTCCTACAGGGAAAGTGCCAGGAGGGAATTGCGGAGCTTGTTCTCAGTGTCTCTGAGAATTGCTCTGATTATCTGTGTGACCTCTTTGCTAAGACTCTCCAGAGAGCCGTCCTCAAAACCAACACACATCTTGACATATCTCCCACATTGATCGCAGTGTCTCCAGAAACGGCATTCAAGGAGCCAGGAGGTTTTCTCCCTACACTGTCCATTGAGTTGTCCTCAAAACCAATATACATCCTGCTATATCTCCCACATGGAAAGTGCCAGGAGGGAGAAGTGGGGATTATGTTTAGACTTTCTCGGAACTGCTTCAAATCAACTAGATATCTTTGTGCTGTAAATCTCCCAACAGCCAAACGCAAAAGCAGCAAACATCTCGCTGTATGTCCCACATCCAAAGTGCCAAGAGAGAGCTTGCTCTCCCTGTCTTTGAGTACTGTTTTCACTGTCCCGGTTACCTCTTTGCTAACATTCTCTTCAGAGCCGCAGTGAAACCAGGAACCACGTGGAGAAAGCACCCACACTGAAAGTGCCTGGAGGGAACATTGGGGCTTCTTCTCAGTGTCTCTGACATAGGGTTTCACTGTCCCGGGAAAGTCTCTGCTAACACCGTGCAGAGCGCTGTGCCCAATATACAGAAACGTCTTGCGGTATCTCCTACAGGGAAAGTGCCAGGAGGGAATTGCGGAGCTTGTTCTCAGTGTCTCTGAGAATTGCTCTGATTATCTGTGTGACCTCTTTGCTAAGACTCTCCAGAGAGCCGTCCTCAAAACAAACACACATCTTGACATATCTCCCACATTGATCGCAGTGTCTCCAGAAACAGCATTCAAGGAGCCAGGAGGTTTTCTCCCTACACTGTCCATTGAGTTGTCCTCAAAACCAATATACATCCTGCTATATCTCCCACATGGAAAGTGCCAGGAGGGAGAAGTGGGGATTATGTTTAGACTTTCTCGGAACTGCTTCAAATCAACTAGATATCTTTGTGCTGTAAATCTCCCAACAGCCAAACGCAAAAGCAGCAAACATCTCGCTGTATGTCCCACATCCAAAGTGCCAAGAGAGAGCTTGCTCTCCCTGTCTTTGAGTACTGTTTTCACTGTCCCGGTTACCTCTTTGCTAACATTCTCTTCAGAGCCGCAGTGAAACCAGGAACCACGTGGAGAAAGCACCCACACTGAAAGTGCCTGGAGGGAACATTGGGGCTTCTTCTCAGTGTCTCTGACATAGGGTTTCACTGTCCCGGGAAAGTCTCTGCTAACACCGTGCAGAGCGCTGTGCCCAATATACAGAAACGTCTTGCGGTATCTCCTACAGGGAAAGTGCCAGTAGGGAATTGCGGAGCTTGTTCTCAGTGTCTCTGAGAATTGCTCTGATTATCTGCGTGACCTCTTTGCTAAGACTCTCCAGAGAGCCGTCCTCAAAACAAACACACATCTTGACATATCTCCCACATTGATCGCAGTGTCTCCAGAAACGGCATTCAAGGAGCCAGGAGGTTTTCTCCCTACACTGTCCATTGAGTTGTCCTCAAAACCAATATACATCCTGCTATATCTCCCACATGGAAAGTGCCAGGAGGGAGAAGTGGGGATTATGTTTAGACTTTCTCGGAACTGCTTCAAATCAACTAGATATCTTTGTGCTGTAAATTTCCCAACAGCCAAACGCAAAAGCAGCAAACATCTCGCTGTATGTCCCACATCCAAAGTGCCAAGAGAGAGCTTGCTCTCCCTGTCTTTGAGTACTGTTTTCACTGTCCCGGTTACCTCTTTGCTAACATTCTCTTCAGAGCCGCAGTGAAACCAGGAACCACGTGGAGAAAGCACCCACACTGAAAGTGCCTGGAGGGAACATTGGGGCTTCTTCTCAGTGTCTCTGACATAGGGTTTCACTGTCCCGGGAAAGTCTCTGCTAACACCGTGCAGAGCGCTGTGCCCAATATACAGAAACGTCTTGCGGTATCTCCTACAGGGAAAGTGCCAGTAGGGAATTGCGGAGCTTGTTCTCAGTGTCTCTGAGAATTGCTCTGATTATCTGCGTGACCTCTTTGCTAAGACTCTCCAGAGAGCCGTCCTCAAAACAAACACACATCTTGACATATCTCCCACATTGATCGCAGTGTCTCCAGAAACGGCATTCAAGGAGCCAGGAGGTTTTCTCCCTACACTGTCCATTGAGTTGTCCTCAAAACCAATATACATCCTGCTATATCTCCCACATGGAAAGTGCCAGGAGGGAGAAGTGGGGATTATGTTTAGACTTTCTCGGAACTGCTTCAAATCAACTAGATATCTTTGTGCTGTAAATTTCCCAACAGCCAAACGCAAAAGCAGCAAACATCTCGCTGTATGTCCCACATCCAAAGTGCCAAGAGAGAGCTTGCTCTCCCTGTCTTTGAGTACTGTTTTCACTGTCCCGGTTACCTCTTTGCTAGCATTCTCTTCAGAGCCGCAGTGAAACCAGGAACCACGTGGAGAAAGCACCCACACTGAAAGTGCCTGGAGGGAACATTGGGGCTTCTTCTCAGTGTCTCTGACATAGGGTTTCACTGTCCCGGGAAAGTCTCTGCTAACACCGTGCAGAGCGCTGTGCCCAATATACAGAAACGTCTTGCGGTATCTCCTACAGGGAAAGTGCCAGGAGGGAATTGCGGAGCTTGTTCTCAGTGTCTCTGAGAATTGCTCTGATTATCTGTGTGACCTCTTTGCTAAGACGCTCCAGAGAGCCGTCCTCAAAACAAACACACATCTTGACATATCTCCCACATTGATCGCAGTGTCTCCAGAAACGGCATTCAAGGAGCCAGGAGGTTTTCTCCCTACACTGTCCATTGAGTTGTCCTCAAAACCAATATACATCCTGCTATATCTCCCACATGGAAAGTGCCAGGAGGGAGAAGTGGGGATTATGTTTAGACTTTCTCGGAACTGCTTCAAATCAACTAGATATCTTTGTGCTGTAAATCTCCCAACAGCCAAACGCAAAAGCAGCAAACATCTCGCTGTATGTCCCACATCCAAAGTGCCAAGAGAGAGCTTGCTCTCCCTGTCTTTGAGTACTGTTTTCACTGTCCCGGTTACCTCTTTGCTAGCATTCTCTTCAGAGCCGCAGTGAAACCAGGAACCACGTGGAGAAGGCACCCACACTGAAAGTGCCTGGAGGGAACATTGGGGCTTCTTCTCAGTGTCTCTGACATAGGGTTTCACTGTCCCGGGAAAGTCTCTGCTAACACCGTGCAGAGCGCTGTGCCCAATATACAGAAACGTCTTGCGGTATCTCCTACAGGGAAAGTGCCAGGAGGGAATTGCGGAGCTTGTTCTCAGTGTCTCTGAGAATTGCTCTGATTATCTGTGTGACCTCTTTGCTAAGACTCTCCAGAGAGCCGTCCTCAAAACCAACACACATCTTGACATATCTCCCACATTGATCGCAGTGTCTCCAGAAACGGCATTCAAGGAGCCAGGAGGTTTTCTCCCTACACTGTCCATTGAGTTGTCCTCAAAACCAATATACATCCTGCTATATCTCCCACATGGAAAGTGCCAGGAGGGAGAAGTGGGGATTATGTTTAGACTTTCTCGGAACTGCTTCAAATCAACTAGATATCTTTGTGCTGTAAATCTCCCAACAGCCAAACGCAAAAGCAGCAAACATCTCGCTGTATGTCCCACATCCAAAGTGCCAAGAGAGAGCTTGCTCTCCCTGTCTTTGAGTACTGTTTTCACTGTCCCGGTTACCTCTTTGCTAACATTCTCTTCAGAGCTGCAGTGAAACCAGGAACCACGTGGAGAAAGCACCCACACTGAAAGTGCCTGGAGGGAACATTGGGGCTTCTTCTCAGTGTCTCTGACATAGGGTTTCACTGTCCCGGGAAAGTCTCTGCTAACACCGTGCAGAGCGCTGTGCCCAATATACAGAAACGTCTTGCGGTATCTCCTACAGGGAAAGTGCCAGGAGGGAATTGCGGAGCTTGTTCTCAGTGTCTCTGAGAATTGCTCTGATTATCTGTGTGACCTCTTTGCTAAGACGCTCCAGAGAGCCGTCCTCAAAACAAACACACATCTTGACATATCTCCCACATTGATCGCAGTGTCTCCAGAAACGGCATTCAAGGAGCCAGGAGGTTTTCTCCCTACACTGTCCATTGAGTTGTCCTCAAAACCAATATACATCCTGCTATATCTCCCACATGGAAAGTGCCAGGAGGGAGAAGTGGGGATTATGTTTAGACTTTCTCGGAACTGCTTCAAATCAACTAGATATCTTTGTGCTGTAAATCTCCCAACAGCCAAACGCAAAAGCAGCAAACATCTCGCTGTATGTCCCACATCCAAAGTGCCAAGAGAGAGCTTGCTCTCCCTGTCTTTGAGTACTGTTTTCACTGTCCCGGTTACCTCTTTGCTAACATTCTCTTCAGAGCTGCAGTGAAACCAGGAACCACGTGGAGAAAGCACCCACACTGAAAGTGCCTGGAGGGAACATTGGGGCTTCTTCTCAGTGTCTCTGACATAGGGTTTCACTGTCCCGGGAAAGTCTCTGCTAACACCGTGCAGAGCGCTGTGCCCAATATACAGAAATGTCTTGCGGTATCTCCTACAGGGAAAGTGCCAGGAGGGAATTGCGGAGCTTGTTCTCAGTGTCTCTGAGAATTGCTCTGATTATCTGTGTGACCTCTTTGCTAAGACGCTCCAGAGAGCCGTCCTCAAAACAAACACACATCTTGACATATCTCCCACATTGATCGCAGTGTCTCCAGAAACGGCATTCAAGGAGCCAGGACCTTTTCTCCCTACACTGTCCATTGAGTTGTCCTCAAAACCAATATACATCCTGCTATATCTCCCACATGGAAAGTGCCAGGAGGGAGAAGTGGGGATTATGTTTAGACTTTCTCGGAACTGCTTCAAATCAACTAGATATCTTTGTGCTGTAAATCTCCCAACAGCCAAACGCAAAAGCAGCAAACATCTCGCTGTATGTCCCACATCCAAAGTGCCAAGAGAGAGCTTGCTCTCCCTGTCTTTGAGTACTGTTTTCACTGTCCCGGTTACCTCTTTGCTAACATTCTCTTCAGAGCCGCAGTGAAACCAGGAACCACGTGGAGAAAGCACCCACACTGAAAGTGCCTGGAGGGAACATTGGGGCTTCTTCTCAGTGTCTCTGACATAGGGTTTCACTGTCCCGGGAAAGTCTCTGCTAACACCGTGCAGAGCGCTGTGCCCAATATACAGAAATGTCTTGCGGTATCTCCTACAGGGAAAGTGCCAGGAGGGAATTGCGGAGCTTGTTCTCAGTGTCTCTGAGAATTGCTCTGATTATCTGTGTGACCTCTTTGCTAAGACGCTCCAGAGAGACGTCCTCAAAACAAACACACATCTTGACATATCTCCCACATTGATCGCAGTGTCTCCAGAAACGGCATTCAAGGAGCCAGGAGGTTTTCTCCCTACACTGTCCATTGAGTTGTCCTCAAAACCAATATACATCCTGCTATATCTCCCACATGGAAAGTGCCAGGAGGGAGAAGTGGGGATTATGTTTAGACTTTCTCGGAACTGCTTCAAATCAACTAGATATCTTTGTGCTGTAAATCTCCCAACAGCCAAACGCAAAAGCAGCAAACATCTCGCTGTATGTCCCACATCCAAAGTGCCAAGAGAGAGCTTGCTCTCCCTGTCTTTGAGTACTGTTTTCACTGTCCCGGTTACCTCTTTGCTAGCATTCTCTTCAGAGCCGCAGTGAAACCAGGAACCACGTGGAGAAGGCACCCACACTGAAAGTGCCTGGAGGGAACATTGGGGCTTCTTCTCAGTGTCTCTGACATAGGGTTTCACTGTCCCGGGAAAGTCTCTGCTAACACCGCGCAGAGCGCTGTGCCCAATATACAGAAACGTCTTGCGGTATCTCCTACAGGGAAAGTGCCAGGAGGGAATTGCGGAGCTTGTTCTCAGTGTCTCTGAGAATTGCTCTGATTATCTGTGTGACCTCTTTGCTAAGACGCTCCAGAGAGCCGTCCTCAAAACAAACACACATCTTGACATATCTCCCACATTGATCGCAGTGTCTCCAGAAACGGCATTCAAGGAGCCAGGACCTTTTCTCCCTACACTGTCCATTGAGTTGTCCTCAAAACCAATATACATCCTGCTATATCTCCCACATGGAAAGTGCCAGGAGGGAGAAGTGGGGATTATGTTTAGACTTTCTCGGAACTGCTTCAAATCAACTAGATATCTTTGTGCTGTAAATCTCCCAACAGCCAAACGCAAAAGCAGCAAACATCTCGCTGTATGTCCCACATCCAAAGTGCCAAGAGAGAGCTTGCTCTCCCTGTCTTTGAGTACTGTTTTCACTGTCCCGGTTACCTCTTTGCTAACATTCTCTTCAGAGCTGCAGTGAAACCAGGAACCACGTGGAGAAAGCACCCACACTGAAAGTGCCTGGAGGGAACATTGGGGCTTCTTCTCAGTGTCTCTGACATAGGGTTTCACTGTCCCGGGAAAGTCTCTGCTAACACCGTGCAGAGCGCTGTGCCCAATATACAGAAACGTCTTGCGGTATCTCCTACAGGGAAAGTGCCAGGAGGGAAATGCGGAGCTTGTTCTCAGTGTCTCTGAGAATTGCTCTGATTATCTGTGTGACCTCTTTGCTAAGACGCTCCAGAGAGCCGTCCTCAAAACCAACACACATCTTGACATATCTCCCACATTGATCGCAGTGTCTCCAGAAACGGCATTCAAGGAGCCAGGAGGTTTTCTCCCTACACTGTCCATTGAGTTGTCCTCAAAACCAATATACATCCTGCTATATCTCCCACATGGAAAGTGCCAGGAGGGAGAAGTGGGGATTATGTTTAGACTTTCTCGGAACTGCTTCAAATCAACTAGATATCTTTGTGCTGTAAATCTCCCAACAGCCAAACGCAAAAGCAGCAAACATCTCGCTGTATGTCCCACATCCAAAGTGCCAAGAGAGAGCTTGCTCTCCCTGTCTTTGAGTACTGTTTTCACTGTCCCGGTTACCTCTTTGCTAGCATTCTCTTCAGAGCCGCAGTGAAACCAGGAACCACGTGGAGAAGGCACCCACACTGAAAGTGCCTGGAGGGAACATTGGGGCTTCTTCTCAGTGTCTCTGACATAGGGTTTCACTGTCCCGGGAAAGTCTCTGCTAACACCGTGCAGAGCGCTGTGCCCAATATACAGAAACGTCTTGCGGTATCTCCTACAGGGAAAGTGCCAGGAGGGAATTGCGGAGCTTGTTCTCAGTGTCTCTGAGAATTGCTCTGATTATCTGTGTGACCTCTTTGCTAAGACGCTCCAGAGAGCCGTCCTCAAAACAAACACACATCTTGACATATCTCCCACATTGATCGCAGTGTCTCCAGAAACGGCATTCAAGGAGCCAGGACCTTTTCTCCCTACACTGTCCATTGAGTTGTCCTCAAAACCAATATACATCCTGCTATATCTCCCACATGGAAAGTGCCAGGAGGGAGAAGTGGGGATTATGTTTAGACTTTCTCGGAACTGCTTCAAATCAACTAGATATCTTTGTGCTGTAAATCTCCCAACAGCCAAACGCAAAAGCAGCAAACATCTCGCTGTATGTCCCACATCCAAAGTGCCAAGAGAGAGCTTGCTCTCCCTGTCTTTGAGTACTGTTTTCACTGTCCCGGTTACCTCTTTGCTAACATTCTCTTCAGAGCTGCAGTGAAACCAGGAACCACGTGGAGAAAGCACCCACACTGAAAGTGCCTGGAGGGAACATTGGGGCTTCTTCTCAGTGTCTCTGACATAGGGTTTCACTGTCCCGGGAAAGTCTCTGCTAACACCGTGCAGAGCGCTGTGCCCAATATACAGAAACGTCTTGCGGTATCTCCTACAGGGAAAGTGCCAGGAGGGAAATGCGGAGCTTGTTCTCAGTGTCTCTGAGAATTGCTCTGATTATCTGTGTGACCTCTTTGCTAAGACGCTCCAGAGAGCCGTCCTCAAAACCAACACACATCTTGACATATCTCCCACATTGATCGCAGTGTCTCCAGAAACGGCATTCAAGGAGCCAGGAGGTTTTCTCCCTACACTGTCCATTGAGTTGTCCTCAAAACCAATATACATCCTGCTATATCTCCCACATGGAAAGTGCCAGGAGGGAGAAGTGGGGATTATGTTTAGACTTTCTCGGAACTGCTTCAAATCAACTAGATATCTTTGTGCTGTAAATCTCCCAACAGCCAAACGCAAAAGCAGCAAACATCTCGCTGTATGTCCCACATCCAAAGTGCCAAGAGAGAGCTTGCTCTCCCTGTCTTTGAGTACTGTTTTCACTGTCCCGGTTACCTCTTTGCTAACATTCTCTTCAGAGCTGCAGTGAAACCAGGAACCACGTGGAGAAAGCACCCACACTGAAAGTGCCTGGAGGGAACATTGGGGCTTCTTCTCAGTGTCTCTGACATAGGGTTTCACTGTCCCGGGAAAGTCTCTGCTAACACCGTGCAGAGCGCTGTGCCCAATATACAGAAACGTCTTGCGGTATCTCCTACAGGGAAAGTGCCAGGAGGGAATTGCGGAGCTTGTTCTCAGTGTCTCTGAGAATTGCTCTGATTATCTGTGTGACCTCTTTGCTAAGACGCTCCAGAGAGCCGTCCTCAAAACAAACACACATCTTGACATATCTCCCACATTGATCGCAGTGTCTCCAGAAACGGCATTCAAGGAGCCAGGAGGTTTTCTCCCTACACTGTCCATTGAGTTGTCCTCAAAACCAATATACATCCTGCTATATCTCCCACATGGAAAGTGCCAGGAGGGAGAAGTGGGGATTATGTTTAGACTTTCTCGGAACTGCTTCAAATCAACTAGATATCTTTGTGCTGTAAATCTCCCAACAGCCAAACGCAAAAGCAGCAAACATCTCGCTGTATGTCCCACATCCAAAGTGCCAAGAGAGAGCTTGCTCTCCCTGTCTTTGAGTACTGTTTTCACTGTCCCGGTTACCTCTTTGCTAGCATTCTCTTCAGAGCCGCAGTGAAACCAGGAACCACGTGGAGAAGGCAGCCACACTGAAAGTGCCTGGAGGGAACATTGGGGCTTCTTCTCAGTGTCTCTGACATAGGGTTTCACTGTCCCGGGAAAGTCTCTGCTAACACCGTGCAGAGCGCTGTGCCCAATATACAGAAACGTCTTGCGGTATCTCCTACAGGGAAAGTGCCAGGAGGGAATTGCGGAGCTTGTTCTCAGTGTCTCTGAGAATTGCTCTGATTATCTGTGTGACCTCTTTGCTAAGACGCTCCAGAGAGCCGTCCTCAAAACAAACACACATCTTGACATATCTCCCACATTGATCGCAGTGTCTCCAGAAACGGCATTCAAGGAGCCAGGACCTTTTCTCCCTACACTGTCCATTGAGTTGTCCTCAAAACCAATATACATCCTGCTATATCTCCCACATGGAAAGTGCCAGGAGGGAGAAGTGGGGATTATGTTTAGACTTTCTCGGAACTGCTTCAAATCAACTAGATATCTTTGTGCTGTAAATCTCCCAACAGCCAAACGCAAAAGCAGCAAACATCTCGCTGTATGTCCCACATCCAAAGTGCCAAGAGAGAGCTTGCTCTCCCTGTCTTTGAGTACTGTTTTCACTGTCCCGGTTACCTCTTTGCTAACATTCTCTTCAGAGCTGCAGTGAAACCAGGAACCACGTGGAGAAAGCACCCACACTGAAAGTGCCTGGAGGGAACATTGGGGCTTCTTCTCAGTGTCTCTGACATAGGGTTTCACTGTCCCGGGAAAGTCTCTGCTAACACCGTGCAGAGCGCTGTGCCCAATATACAGAAACGTCTTGCGGTATCTCCTACAGGGAAAGTGCCAGGAGGGAAATGCGGAGCTTGTTCTCAGTGTCTCTGAGAATTGCTCTGATTATCTGTGTGACCTCTTTGCTAAGACGCTCCAGAGAGCCGTCCTCAAAACCAACACACATCTTGACATATCTCCCACATTGATCGCAGTGTCTCCAGAAACGGCATTCAAGGAGCCAGGAGGTTTTCTCCCTACACTGTCCATTGAGTTGTCCTCAAAACCAATATACATCCTGCTATATCTCCCACATGGAAAGTGCCAGGAGGGAGAAGTGGGGATTATGTTTAGACTTTCTCGGAACTGCTTCAAATCAACTAGATATCTTTGTGCTGTAAATCTCCCAACAGCCAAACGCAAAAGCAGCAAACATCTCGCTGTATGTCCCACATCCAAAGTGCCAAGAGAGAGCTTGCTCTCCCTGTCTTTGAGTACTGTTTTCACTGTCCCGGTTACCTCTTTGCTAACATTCTCTTCAGAGCTGCAGTGAAACCAGGAACCACGTGGAGAAAGCACCCACACTGAAAGTGCCTGGAGGGAACATTGGGGCTTCTTCTCAGTGTCTCTGACATAGGGTTTCACTGTCCCGGGAAAGTCTCTGCTAACACCGTGCAGAGCGCTGTGCCCAATATACAGAAACGTCTTGCGGTATCTCCTACAGGGAAAGTGCCAGGAGGGAATTGCGGAGCTTGTTCTCAGTGTCTCTGAGAATTGCTCTGATTATCTGTGTGACCTCTTTGCTAAGACGCTCCAGAGAGCCGTCCTCAAAACAAACACACATCTTGACATATCTCCCACATTGATCGCAGTGTCTCCAGAAACGGCATTCAAGGAGCCAGGAGGTTTTCTCCCTACACTGTCCATTGAGTTGTCCTCAAAACCAATATACATCCTGCTATATCTCCCACATGGAAAGTGCCAGGAGGGAGAAGTGGGGATTATGTTTAGACTTTCTCGGAACTGCTTCAAATCAACTAGATATCTTTGTGCTGTAAATCTCCCAACAGCCAAACGCAAAAGCAGCAAACATCTCGCTGTATGTCCCACATCCAAAGTGCCAAGAGAGAGCTTGCTCTCCCTGTCTTTGAGTACTGTTTTCACTGTCCCGGTTACCTCTTTGCTAGCATTCTCTTCAGAGCCGCAGTGAAACCAGGAACCACGTGGAGAAGGCAGCCACACTGAAAGTGCCTGGAGGGAACATTGGGGCTTCTTCTCAGTGTCTCTGACATAGGGTTTCACTGTCCCGGGAAAGTCTCTGCTAACACCGTGCAGAGCGCTGTGCCCAATATACAGAAACGTCTTGCGGTATCTCCTACAGGGAAAGTGCCAGGAGGGAATTGCGGAGCTTGTTCTCAGTGTCTCTGAGAATTGCTCTGATTATCTGTGTGACCTCTTTGCTAAGACGCTCCAGAGAGCCGTCCTCAAAACAAACACACATCTTGACATATCTCCCACATTGATCGCAGTGTCTCCAGAAACGGCATTCAAGGAGCCAGGACCTTTTCTCCCTACACTGTCCATTGAGTTGTCCTCAAAACCAATATACATCCTGCTATATCTCCCACATGGAAAGTGCCAGGAGGGAGAAGTGGGGATTATGTTTAGACTTTCTCGGAACTGCTTCAAATCAACTAGATATCTTTGTGCTGTAAATCTCCCAACAGCCAAACGCAAAAGCAGCAAACATCTCGCTATATGTCCCACATCCAAAGTGCCAAGAGAGAGCTTGCTCTCCCTGTCTTTGAGTACTGTTTTCACTGTCCCGGTTACCTCTTTGCTAACATTCTCTTCAGAGCCGCAGTGAAACCAGGAACCACGTGGAGAAAGCACCCACACTGAAAGTGCCTGGAGGGAACATTGGGGCTTCTACTCAGTGTCTCTGACATAGGGTTTCACTGTCCCGGGAAAGTCTCTGCTAACACCGTGCAGAGCGCTGTGCCCAATATACAGAAACGTCTTGCGGTATCTCCTACAGGGAAAGTGCCAGGAGGGAAATGCGGAGCTTGTTCTCAGTGTCTCTGAGAATTGCTCTGATTATCTGTGTGACCTCTTTGCTAAGACGCTCCAGAGAGCCGTCCTCAAAACAAACACACATCTTGACATATCTCCCACATTGATCGCAGTGTCTCCAGAAACGGCATTCAAGGAGCCAGGAGGTTTTCTCCCTACACTGTCCATTGAGTTGTCCTCAAAACCAATATACATCCTGCTATATCTCCCACATGGAAAGTGCCAGGAGGGAGAAGTGGGGATTATGTTTAGACTTTCTCGGAACTGCTTCAAATCAACTAGATATCTTTGTGCTGTAAATCTCCCAACAGCCAAACGCAAAAGCAGCAAACATCTCGCTGTATGTCCCACATCCAAAGTGCCAAGAGAGAGCTTGCTCTCCCTGTCTTTGAGTACTGTTTTCACTGTCCCGGTTACCTCTTTGCTAACATTCTCTTCAGAGCTGCAGTGAAACCAGGAACCACGTGGAGAAAGCACCCACACTGAAAGTGCCTGGAGGGAACATTGGGGCTTCTTCTCAGTGTCTCTGACATAGGGTTTCACTGTCCCGGGAAAGTCTCTGCTAACACCGTGCAGAGCGCTGTGCCCAATATACAGAAACGTCTTGCGGTATCTCCTACAGGGAAAGTGCCAGGAGGGAATTGCGGAGCTTGTTCTCAGTGTCTCTGAGAATTGCTCTGATTATCTGTGTGACCTCTTTGCTAAGACGCTCCAGAGAGCCGTCCTCAAAACAAACACACATCTTGACATATCTCCCACATTGATCGCAGTGTCTCCAGAAACGGCATTCAAGGAGCCAGGAGGTTTTCTCCCTACACTGTCCATTGAGTTGTCCTCAAAACCAATATACATCCTGCTATATCTCCCACATGGAAAGTGCCAGGAGGGAGAAGTGGGGATTATGTTTAGACTTTCTCGGAACTGCTTCAAATCAACTAGATATCTTTGTGCTGTAAATCTCCCAACAGCCAAACGCAAAAGCAGCAAACATCTCGCTGTATGTCCCACATCCAAAGTGCCAAGAGAGAGCTTGCTCTCCCTGTCTTTGAGTACTGTTTTCACTGTCCCGGTTACCTCTTTGCTAGCATTCTCTTCAGAGCCGCAGTGAAACCAGGAACCACGTGGAGAAGGCAGCCACACTGAAAGTGCCTGGAGGGAACATTGGGGCTTCTTCTCAGTGTCTCTGACATAGGGTTTCACTGTCCCGGGAAAGTCTCTGCTAACACCGTGCAGAGCGCTGTGCCCAATATACAGAAACGTCTTGCGGTATCTCCTACAGGGAAAGTGCCAGGAGGGAATTGCGGAGCTTGTTCTCAGTGTCTCTGAGAATTGCTCTGATTATCTGTGTGACCTCTTTGCTAAGACGCTCCAGAGAGCCGTCCTCAAAACAAACACACATCTTGACATATCTCCCACATTGATCGCAGTGTCTCCAGAAACGGCATTCAAGGAGCCAGGACCTTTTCTCCCTACACTGTCCATTGAGTTGTCCTCAAAACCAATATACATCCTGCTATATCTCCCACATGGAAAGTGCCAGGAGGGAGAAGTGGGGATTATGTTTAGACTTTCTCGGAACTGCTTCAAATCAACTAGATATCTTTGTGCTGTAAATCTCCCAACAGCCAAACGCAAAAGCAGCAAACATCTCGCTGTATGTCCCACATCCAAAGTGCCAAGAGAGAGCTTGCTCTCCCTGTCTTTGAGTACTGTTTTCACTGTCCCGGTTACCTCTTTGCTAACATTCTCTTCAGAGCTGCAGTGAAACCAGGAACCACGTGGAGAAAGCACCCACACTGAAAGTGCCTGGAGGGAACATTGGGGCTTCTTCTCAGTGTCTCTGACATAGGGTTTCACTGTCCCGGGAAAGTCTCTGCTAACACCGTGCAGAGCGCTGTGCCCAATATACAGAAACGTCTTGCGGTATCTCCTACAGGGAAAGTGCCAGGAGGGAAATGCGGAGCTTGTTCTCAGTGTCTCTGAGAATTGCTCTGATTATCTGTGTGACCTCTTTGCTAAGACGCTCCAGAGAGCCGTCCTCAAAACCAACACACATCTTGACATATCTCCCACATTGATCGCAGTGTCTCCAGAAACGGCATTCAAGGAGCCAGGAGGTTTTCTCCCTACACTGTCCATTGAGTTGTCCTCAAAACCAATATACATCCTGCTATATCTCCCACATGGAAAGTGCCAGGAGGGAGAAGTGGGGATTATGTTTAGACTTTCTCGGAACTGCTTCAAATCAACTAGATATCTTTGTGCTGTAAATCTCCCAACAGCCAAACGCAAAAGCAGCAAACATCTCGCTGTATGTCCCACATCCAAAGTGCCAAGAGAGAGCTTGCTCTCCCTGTCTTTGAGTACTGTTTTCACTGTCCCGGTTACCTCTTTGCTAACATTCTCTTCAGAGCTGCAGTGAAACCAGGAACCACGTGGAGAAAGCACCCACACTGAAAGTGCCTGGAGGGAACATTGGGGCTTCTTCTCAGTGTCTCTGACATAGGGTTTCACTGTCCCGGGAAAGTCTCTGCTAACACCGTGCAGAGCGCTGTGCCCAATATACAGAAACGTCTTGCGGTATCTCCTACAGGGAAAGTGCCAGGAGGGAATTGCGGAGCTTGTTCTCAGTGTCTCTGAGAATTGCTCTGATTATCTGTGTGACCTCTTTGCTAAGACGCTCCAGAGAGCCGTCCTCAAAACAAACACACATCTTGACATATCTCCCACATTGATCGCAGTGTCTCCAGAAACGGCATTCAAGGAGCCAGGAGGTTTTCTCCCTACACTGTCCATTGAGTTGTCCTCAAAACCAATATACATCCTGCTATATCTCCCACATGGAAAGTGCCAGGAGGGAGAAGTGGGGATTATGTTTAGACTTTCTCGGAACTGCTTCAAATCAACTAGATATCTTTGTGCTGTAAATCTCCCAACAGCCAAACGCAAAAGCAGCAAACATCTCGCTGTATGTCCCACATCCAAAGTGCCAAGAGAGAGCTTGCTCTCCCTGTCTTTGAGTACTGTTTTCACTGTCCCGGTTACCTCTTTGCTAGCATTCTCTTCAGAGCCGCAGTGAAACCAGGAACCACGTGGAGAAGGCAGCCACACTGAAAGTGCCTGGAGGGAACATTGGGGCTTCTTCTCAGTGTCTCTGACATAGGGTTTCACTGTCCCGGGAAAGTCTCTGCTAACACCGTGCAGAGCGCTGTGCCCAATATACAGAAACGTCTTGCGGTATCTCCTACAGGGAAAGTGCCAGGAGGGAATTGCGGAGCTTGTTCTCAGTGTCTCTGAGAATTGCTCTGATTATCTGTGTGACCTCTTTGCTAAGACGCTCCAGAGAGCCGTCCTCAAAACAAACACACATCTTGACATATCTCCCACATTGATCGCAGTGTCTCCAGAAACGGCATTCAAGGAGCCAGGACCTTTTCTCCCTACACTGTCCATTGAGTTGTCCTCAAAACCAATATACATCCTGCTATATCTCCCACATGGAAAGTGCCAGGAGGGAGAAGTGGGGATTATGTTTAGACTTTCTCGGAACTGCTTCAAATCAACTAGATATCTTTGTGCTGTAAATCTCCCAACAGCCAAACGCAAAAGCAGCAAACATCTCGCTATATGTCCCACATCCAAAGTGCCAAGAGAGAGCTTGCTCTCCCTGTCTTTGAGTACTGTTTTCACTGTCCCGGTTACCTCTTTGCTAACATTCTCTTCAGAGCCGCAGTGAAACCAGGAACCACGTGGAGAAAGCACCCACACTGAAAGTGCCTGGAGGGAACATTGGGGCTTCTACTCAGTGTCTCTGACATAGGGTTTCACTGTCCCGGGAAAGTCTCTGCTAACACCGTGCAGAGCGCTGTGCCCAATATACAGAAACGTCTTGCGGTATCTCCTACAGGGAAAGTGCCAGGAGGGAAATGCGGAGCTTGTTCTCAGTGTCTCTGAGAATTGCTCTGATTATCTGTGTGACCTCTTTGCTAAGACGCTCCAGAGAGCCGTCCTCAAAACAAACACACATCTTGACATATCTCCCACATTGATCGCAGTGTCTCCAGAAACGGCATTCAAGGAGCCAGGAGGTTTTCTCCCTACACTGTCCATTGAGTTGTCCTCAAAACCAATATACATCCTGCTATATCTCCCACATGGAAAGTGCCAGGAGGGAGAAGTGGGGATTATGTTTAGACTTTCTCGGAACTGCTTCAAATCAACTAGATATCTTTGTGCTGTAAATCTCCCAACAGCCAAACGC